>NC_080386.1:60974907-61345899 GCF_014773155.1 Arachis stenosperma
AATTTAATTACAAATTAACCCTATATATTTTATTTAATTATAAAAATGCTTTTTTATTTTATAAATAATTATTTTAACCAAAATCTATCATCTTTATTAACAATCAAGAACAAAAACAATAACGAATTAGATCTTCCATTGATCATAATAAATTTTTTGGCCATTCCAATCGATTAAAATATTAAATTTGATCTGTCACGTTTGTGAGGAGTCATAAAATCGTGTTTCGTTGAAAACCAATCGATTGGACTATCAAACCAATCGATTGAATTCTAACTCAATCGATTGGATTTCAGTTTATCACTAAACAATCGATTGTAAATTGCTGGGAAGCATGGTTTTGCATAAATCAATCGATTGGTCATAGTAACCAATTGATTGAACAATGAATTAAATGTGGAATTTATGTAATTCAATCGATTGTTTAGGATTTTCAATCGATTGATTTCTTCAAAACAATCGATTGGTCTCACTATTCAATCGATTTGTTATGGCTAAAAATCGATTGAACTTTACACGTGACTTCTAATTCAATCGATTGGTTTAAAACTTCAATCGATTGTGGAGACTTTTCCCTCAAGGTAATATCGTAATACCTAATTTCTTCATCTCCTTTACTTTAATAATGTTTTCTTTAAGTCACTGCTTTTTTCTTCCTACCTACCTTGCTTGCTGTGATTTCGTTCATTTGTTGTAGGGAAATAATTTCAGTCTGTTTGTCCGTTCACATTCGTTGTGTTCTTGAGAATGTATACTATAGTTATAGTGACTCAACCCTATCAATTTTCGTTTTTTAATTATCCTAAAGTATTTATTGATTGGTTACACCCTCTGTTTTTTCGTCAGTGTTGGGCTGCATTGGCGCTTCAAGTTTGATTGGTGCTCAATGAGTATCCGAAACTAAAGCTAATCCAAGGAAGAAAACTGCTTGAGATATGACAATTCCGATAACGTTTTCCCAATTTATATTGGCGATGATCGTACAGACGAGGATGCTTTTAACGTTAAAATAAATAATCAAACTTATTAATATTTAATTAATTACACTACTTGTGTTACATATCTAATTGACTACCATAACCATCATCAGGTTTTGCGCAACAGATATCAAGGGATTGGGAATCTTGTTTCTAGAGTTCCAAAAGACACATAAACTTCATACACCTTGAAAGATCCAGCAGAGACAAGTACCAACAAATAATTATTATCTTATAAATATAGTATTTCTTTTGTATTATGGTGAATCTGAATATCCTTGCCCAACCAATATATTCAAGTTGAGCAATTTTTGCGGCGTCTAGTAGAATGGAAAAGATCGATTACACCAACAAGTGCATAGAGAGATTTATTCCATGAGTAGTATACTTAACTTATTGTAGATTACCTATTGAAGGAATATAAAAATTTCAAACCAATTGATTGAATGTGCAAAGTTCAATCGATTTTTAGCCATAACCAATCGATTGAATAGTGAGACCAATCGATTGTTTTGAAGAAATCAATCGATTGAAAATCCTAAACAACCAATTTAATTACATAAATTCCACATTTAATTCATTGTTCAATCGGTTGGTTATTATGACCAATCGATTGATTTATGCAAAACCATGCTTTCCAGCAATTTACAATCGATTGTTTAGTGATAAATTGAAATTCAATCGATTGGTTTTCAACGAAACACGATTTCATGACTTCTTACAAATGTGACATATCAAATTTAATATTTTAATTGATTGGAATGGCCAAAAAATTTATTAGGATCAATGGAAGATCTAATTCGTTATTGATTGTTAATAAAGATGATAGATTTTGGTTAAAATAATTATTTATAAAATAAAAAATCGTTTTTATAATTAAATAAAATATATGAAATTAATTTGTAATTAAATTTAAAAAAGGACTATTTAGCAATTATTAAAAAACCTTAAAAAACATGTTTTGTTATGATACCATTTAATGGTCCAAACGTTTTGGGACCACCGAATCCTGAGCCCTAATTAAATACATAACGTTTTAAAATCGTGTCAATTTGGTCCCATTGTGAATTCTGTTAATAGATTTTTAACAACAGAACAACATTGAGATAATTTTGAAATGTTAAGGATTTAAATAAGACAATTTAAATATTAGAGACAACTTTAAGACTTACCCCAAACATTAGGAATAAAAATAATACTTTATACTATGGTTCTGAAAACCGGACCGGACCGGCCGGTTCAACCGGAAAAACCGGAAACCGGTCAGTTAACCGATCCGGGTAAGCTCAAAAACCGACCAGCAAAAAACCAGTAAAAAACCGGTCGAACCGGCCGGTTAACCGGTAAACCGGTCGAACTGGCCGGTTTTTTAACGGGTTTTTATTAAATTAATATATTTAAAATTATTTTTAGGGTTTTTAATAATTTTATTTAATATTTAATTAAACCGGTTGAATCCCGATTGAACCCCGATCGAACCATTAAACCATTGAACCAGTAACCTCACCGGTTCATTGACCGGTCCGGTTCTCGCAACCTTGCTTTATACTCTCTCAATAAAGTATTAAGATTATTTTTTATTAATAAATAACAATATATTAATTGAATAATTGAGAAATTCTATCATGGTGATGGAAATAAAGTATTAAGATTATTTTTTATTAATAAATATCAATATATTAATTGAATAATTGAGAAATTCTATCATGGTGATGGAAATTGTCAGCATGGGATGATGTCTTGTCGTGTCATACTAAACAAGCGACGTGTGTATGGTCAGGGTGCTGGTGAAACGGAAATGGAAACGTGTCCCATTTCGTGTGTGAGTTTCATTATGACTAAAGTTCTCGCAAATAAGTGGTTAAGGTGGGTGGGATAATGAAATTTCCCATTTTTTATATGGCCGTGATGAGTTATGTTAGTTTGAAAAGGAATATGGGCGTGGGCTATGCTGATCCACGCAGTTGAAGATTTCACTGGTAGTAAGAGGCGAGGAGGACAAGGAATCACTGGATACTACAAAGGAGGGGTGGATGAACTTTCCAAACGTGGGAAGCAATGAGGAGAACCTGGAACCACCATGGATTACGGAGGAGGTAGATTGCGTGCCAGCTCAACAGAATTCAATACAACATAAAACCAAAGAGAGCAGTAGCAAACCTCGACAGTGAGACGACGTCCGGCGGCAACAGGTGGACATCAGAGCTCGAGATGGACAAGGAGAGGGAACAGTGTTGTCGGAGATGCGAAGTAGAGTTTCAATAGGAAATGAAGAGAGAGAGAGAGAGAAGCCTGGCTTTTGAATAGCGTCGTAGCGGAGAGGTTATGGCAGAAACAAATTGGCAAGGGATGCATCGATGGCACAAGATGGAACCTTCAGGAAGAATCTCATCCTTCATCAGCGGCCACGGAGTAGATGATAGTTTTGAACGGATTAACAGAACTTCAGCGGAGTTTGCACAGAACTGGAAAAGGATTAAGTTGTATGTAGGCAAATAAAGCCAACATTCGAGCTTGGATCAGCAGTAATGGAGGAAAGGCGGGCTACTGGAGCTGATTTCGAAGGGTAAAGGCTATAGTTAGGTTCCGGGTTGGGTGGGTGCTAGGTAATCCATCTGTTTGTAGTGTTCTGAGCACTTTATTGGCCATAAACAGTCCAAAAAAAATGTATTGCTAACGTTGCACTCCTAAACAGAGAATGGAAACCAACCAAATTAAACGCAAAAACATTACCCTCTTACATTGGAAACAGGTTCTCTCCTCTCCGGTTGGAAAAACAAGTTGAGAAAATAAGGTTGAGAAAATAAGGTGTGATTTTTTATTTTTAATTCTTTAAATGTGATTAAAATTAAATAAAAAAAAATAATGAAAGATTAAATTAAATATTGAACAACATCTAATTCTTTTTTCAGGAAGAGAATTCATTCTCCAACCAGTATCCATGTGTCGCACTATAAACCATGACACGACTAAAAAGCATCCCATGCTAGCTTTCTAGGTCAGCACCATAGAAGCTTTCTATAGTATTGAAAGATTTTTAAGTGCAATGTATCAATAATTTTTAACCGTCGATCTTAATTATATATATTATATATATTTTTTATAATTAAGATTAACAGTTCAAAATTACTAAAACACTGATGTGACGATATATTTAAAAAGTTTTCTTATAGTATTTTTAAATTTATTCTAAAAAAAATAAAAATAAAATTTGGCATACCCGCATGCTATGTTCAACCTGATCAACTGTATTTGAAAAAGTATTTTGCTTTTTAATTATTATGTAGTTAGATAAAGAAAAACATGTGTCAGACTAAATTAAATGAATGTTGATTTTAAAATGTGTCCCACATATTAACAAAGTAACTCTATAAAGTATTTATATTTTAAATAAATTTGGATGGATTAAGTGGTCAGTTTATTTATTTGTTTAAATAAATATTAGGAATAAGTACGATTTTAGTTCCTAATGTAGAGGCCGAAAATTTATTTCATCTCCAGCCTTTCTTTCGCTACAAAATGATTCCTAAGATTTCAGTTTGTTTTAAAATCGTTCTTTTTACCAATTTTATTTTTTTTTTATTATCAAATTACCCCTCATTAAAAAATTATAAAATAAAATAAATATAAAATAAATAAAAAAGAGAAAAGAAACGGTACAGAGAAGCGGGAGTGGGGAGAGAAAGAAAGGGGGGGTGGGGCGCGAGAAGGGGGAGAGGGAGGAGGGGGAAGAGAAGGGAGACGCCATACCGCCGCACCGCCACTGCACCCCCCGGCCGCCGCCTCTTCTTCTTCTTCTTCTTCTTCTTCTTCTTCTTCTTCTTCTTCTCCTCCTCCTCCTCCCCAGAGCAACTGCGACCCTCTCCCCTCCTTCTCTCCTTCCCTGTCTCAGACTCCTCGAACCAGAGCTCACCGCCGGCGAGCCTCCCCTGTTTCACCACCACCAGCGAGCCTCCCTACTTCCCCTCCCTCAATCCCTGTCACAGAAGGAATAGAGCTCACCGCCGCCCATTACCCTCCCTCCAGCTCCTTCTTGTCATGCCCAAACCATCGGCGCTCCACCACTGCCTTCCATGTCCCCTCTTTTCTGTTTTCTATTTTCATAATCCAGTTATCATTTTGCTTTCAATTTCTGTTTTTGCTTAGTGTTAGATGCTTGATTTGATTCTGGATTAGTTTAGCTGGATTTTAATTTTCTGTTAGTTGACTTTAGGGTATTGAATTGCTAAAAATTGCTACTAAATTGTTGTTGTTGTTGTTGAGCTTCTGTTATTGAATTGCTGAAAATTGCTTCTGTTGTTCTTTCGCTTCTGCTTGATGTTCTATTTTTGGTTGATAGTTCTTCTGATTTTCAATTTTGTTGATGGTTCTGATGATGATGATGATGATGACGACCATGATGATAATGGTGGTGGTGGGTTCTGGTTTAACTTGGGTTCTTAGTTGATTTCGTTGTTCTGATGATGATGATGATGACCATGATGATAATAGTGGTGGTGGTGGTGGTGCTTAGGCTTCTGTTATGCTTCTGCTGAGGTTGGTTGATTTTGGGGGTGAAGGGGGAAGGGTATTTTCGTCCGAAGGACGATTTTAAAACAAACTGAAACCTTGGGGACCAATTTGTAGCGAAAAAAGGCCAGAGACGAAATAAATTTTCGGCCTTTATGTTAAGGACCAAAATCGTACTTATCCCTAAATATTATAATTTAAATTTTGTTTTGTATATAGAACAATTTATTAATCAATAATAGACATTTAAATAAAGTTTAGATTTGCAACAAATTAGTCGTTACACTATTGAACTGGAAAATATGGTGGTAAAAAAATTATCGAGTTATTTCTCAAATATATTTGATTACAAATTATTTGTCAAATACTATTATTTAATGTGTAGAGATTTAGTTACACCATTAAATAATTTTTTATGTGCTCTAAATTTTATCAATTTAGTGATTGAATCGTTTTATATTATCATTATAATTAAGCTCAACAAATTTAAAAATCTTCAAATATCAATAGTTATATAATCTAATAGCAGATATTTATTTATATCTTTTGAAATTATATTATATGACACAATAAATTGATATCATATAATATCAAATCGTTTTCAAAATTTATAAAATTGATCCGTAGAGAAAAATGTCTCAATAAAAGTCTATAAAATAAAATATTCACCTGTATAAGTGAAATTCTTACACTTATTTAACAACATTTTATATATTATAAATATTTTAGTATTTACTGTCTTTAAATATTGTTCAAAACGTAAAAATAGAAAACACTCGGTAAATATGTTATTAAAATCTAAAAATGTCTAATATATTCAAACAAACAAAAAATAGTTAATATTTAGAGTAAAATATCGTTTTTGTTCCTAACGGTTAGGTAAGTCTTAAAATTGTCTATAACATTTAAACATCCTATTTAAGTATCTAATGTAAAATCTGAGTAAATTAAATTAAGCAAATTAATTAATTAAAACTGCGTTAATTAGAATTAAGATGTCTGAAATATGTAAAAGTAATAGAATTTATAATTTAGAAATTTAACGGTAAAAATTTGAATTAAGAAAATTAAATTGAGTGCGAAAATATAATTATTTTGGGAAAAATGTGTAACAGTGTTAAAATTGTTCGTACCAGTTTAAATCTGTCCGGTACTGTGAGTGAGAAAAAAAGTAAAAAATGTAGAAATGATGAAAAAAATATTTAGAGTAGAAAACTGGACACTTATTTTAATGGTTTTAGCCCAAAATTGAACCAAATGAGCCAAAAATCACCAAATGGGCTCATATTGGGCCTAAAGCCCAAGCCTACACATATATAAACTCTTAACTTAATAAAATTTGGCGCTCACCATAATTTTTGCTATGGAACTCCGATTGTCGCACCTTCTAAAGGTTTTGGCCCAAAGTTGGGCCAAACAAACAAAAAATGCTAACCGATTGGACCGGGCCCAAGTTGGGTCCAAGTCTAACATATAAAAGCTTAACTTAATGAGCATTCAGCTCATTTCATTCACCTTGAGAGGGAGAGAGCTGCTGAAGTGAAGAAGAGAGGAAACCCATTAACACTATTCACCATCTTCTTCCCAAACTCATAACTTGAGCTACGATGTTCCGATTTGCATGCCATTTGTGGCCACGCGAAACTCTCGCCAAGCCCATCATTTCTTTCTAAACAAGATGGTGAGGAACTCTCACTTTCTTGCCTAGCTATCTGCCCTAACAGTTTTGTGATTTTGGATTTAGTTGTTAAGTAGATTTTGTAATTTTGATTGTTTGTGGGTAATCTAGCATTGGATTATTATTAGATTTTGCCCCTAATACTGTTGGATAAGGTAAGTCACTTTGAAATCCTTGTGGTTTAGTGTATTTTTTATCCCTAGTTACTAATTATGGTAAATTGAATGTGCATAGCTTGAATTCTTGTGATTGGTGTGAAATTGGTCGTATTGGAATCGAACTTTTGGTGGTTGAGCTTCGTTGAGCTTGTTTGGAGGTCATTTTCGGTGTTTTGAGTTGTGCAAAAATTGGGCAAGGTATGGTTTCGGTTTCTTTTAGTTAAAATGTAATGTTTCGTGAAACTTAAACTAATGGACCTTATGATAGGATTGAATCGATGATGATTGTTTATGCTTATTGATGTTGGTGATGATTGTCAATGAATATTGATGTTGAGGATGAGTATTGATTATTGTTGATAATTGATGACAATTGATGATGATTGTGAGTTTCAATGATTTTGAATTGAAGAATAATGATTACAATGGATTTGGTTAATGGTTGATAGTGTTTTGTGATGATTATATTGATAATAGTGTTCATAAGGATCTAAGGAAATTATTGAGAATAGAATGGTCTAGGTAGTTGAATGATTGAGAAACAGTTGAGAAAAACTTTGGTATAAGTCTTTGGGTTGTTTTAGGTATGGTTGATGTCATAATCCACAATGACTCAAATGGGTCTCAACTCCTTTCTCAATCATATGAGTAGATCTATGGCGGATTGAAATTGATTGGATCCCAATTCCTTGACAATCTAATCTCTCTAATCATAATCAATCTTGCCAATTCCTTGATCTAATTGTCATGAGAAGAGGTTAAGTGCATATCTCTCATCCATAAGCCACACTAACTCTCAAGATCTCAATTCCTCCTGAATGGTGTTGATCAAGAGAGTAGTGAAAGGTAGAGCCTCAGTTCTAATACTCAAGATTCCCCTTCTGAGGCTCACACAAGCATTCACAGATTCAATCCCCCTTCCAGAGTGAATGAATCATCAATCAAAACAGAGGATATCCAATAGCTATTCAATTGAATTGAGAAGAAGAAGAAATTTACTAAATCATGTGAATCATAACAGAGCTCCTCCCCCTAATGATTGGAGTTCAATGGATCATAGCTCCAAGAACACTTGCAAGAAAATTAAATTGCATGAAAGTAAAATTTCAGAAAGAGAAATTGCAGAAAAGAATTGCAAAAATTGAAATTGAATTCAATACTGAAATGTAAAAGTGCAGAAAGGTAAAAGTGTTTACAAGAGCCTTCTATTCTACTCCTACACCTACTCTTACTACTACTACTCCTACTGTCTGTGAGAGCTTCTTTTAATGAAATGAAACTAATGCCTTTATATAGGCTTTCCTAAATGACAAATGAAAATGAAATTGAAAACAAATTACAAACAAATGAAATTTGTATTCTAACTGTTTCTTGTGCCTTTGAGTGGTGTCAATGGGCTATGCTTGCTTGTAGTTCAAATGGGCTTAGAATGAAGCTAATTTGAGCAGAAATACACTTCCAGGAGAGCGTAGCGTTCATTTGGAGAACGGAGTGTTCGGGCACCCACGCGTATGCGTGCTATACACTTACGCGTCTCTGGTGTTTTGGCTCATCGATGCGTACGCGTCACCCACGCATACGCGTCCCTTGCAGCGTTCGCTTTGAGAGCATAGCGTTCGCGAAATGAACACTCCTTCCACGCATACGCGTTACCCACGCGTACGCGTGGATTGCAAAATGTCAAATCCACTCTTCGCTTCATCCACGCAAACGCGTGCTTCTTCAAAAATGTCGCATCCACGCGTACGTGTCATGCACGCGTGCGTGTCATGCACGCGTGCACGTTGATGGCTGAATTTCAAATCAAATTTTCAGAAGCATCGCAGGCACTCATTCAAAGTGAACATATCATTCATTGCTGGTGAACGCTGATCCTTCTTCCAAGCGTGCGCGCTATGCATGCATACGTGTGGATCTCCAAAAGTGTCATCCTACGCGTAAACGCCTTGTACACGTGCGCGTCACTTGTGAATGTAGCGTTCATCAAATGAATGTAGCATTCTCCTGTACTTCTTCCTTCTTTGTTTCTTCCTCTCATTTTTTCACCTATCATCAACCAAATAGATACATCAAAGCCTTGGCATAATCATCAAATCTTGCATCACTCATATTATCAGCTAAATCTTGCAAAAATCTCATGAAAATGCATAAAATCAACAATGTTTGATTAAATTAAGATAAGCATGAATTTCTCATCCAAGCACTTACTTCTTGCCTAAAAATGCATGAAAACCAAGCAAAAACAGTTAAAAATTGCTAGTAAAACATGCACAAGATGACATGTCATCACAACACCAAACTTAAACCTTGCTTGTCCCAAAGCAAGCAAAGAATCATGCAGTACATTTTGACAACCCAAGGCGAGAAGAATAGCAATTTTAATGTTCATGGTTGGCTAGTTTTCTATGCATGCATCAATCGCAAAAGAAATTCAAATGATTGGTTTTTCTATCTAGCTCATTTTATGAAATTTTTTCTTTATATTTCTTCCTTGAAACAAGCTTTTCATTATCTTTTTAGCTTCTCCTTTTGGGTGCTTTGCACCATGAGTTGAAAACAAAGCTACGACTTTAAATGCTTTGTTTTCAAGTATTACCACTTGATACATAAGCACCACAAGCATTTAATTAGAGGAATTCTTTAAGCTCATTTGTTTCTTGTCTTTACTCTCTAATTATTGATGCTCAGAGCCTTGAGCTTTGAGGGAGTGTTTTTGCACTTGAGCCTAGCCTTGACTTCTAAGTGTTTTGCTTTCAAGCTTTTTACCTGATACATAAACACCACAAGTACTTAACAAATAAATTGTTATTGGTACTCAAAGCCTTCAGCTTTCTCATTCTTTCCCTTTTTCTTTTCTTGGCTTAACTGTATTTGCTTCTTCAAGGTTTACATGATTTCAAAAATTTCATAAATTATCCTAGATGAAAACTTTAATTAATTAAATTCCAATGCAATTGAACAACAATTAATCATACTAGCCTTCCAATACTTGTATGCCCATGCTAAGTTCTTCTTTAATTACCTTGTTTGTTTATGATCATGATACTTAATTGCTTTTGAACTCACAAAACTCAAGTTGGTAGTCATAATGTCACAGCAACATGTTACAATCTAGCAATCAAACTATGCTTATTCACAATACACATGCATACAGAGAAGATAGAAGACATTCATGCAATTTAAAGTGCTGGAAATAAGTAGGAGGTAAAAGGAGCGTTACCACCTTGTAGTTTATTTTCACCGTTGTTGTCCTTTTCCTCCAATTCTTTCCCTTTTCATACCAAACTTAGAATTCTTGCTTATCCTCAAGCAACAATTAAAACAGTGGTGATGGGTCTACGATGGTTCATGAGTGTCTTAAATAATAAACTGTTAGTAGTACATGTGTTTAAGCAAGCAAAATTAAAAATAACAATGAAGGCATAGGAAATAGACATTGTGATTACAAAAATAAGAAGGTGTGCATGATACATTGTATAAAATATAAGTGGCACACCAAACTTAGTGTGACACTTCCACTTGGAATTGATGCAAGTATCTAGTAAAGATTGAAAACAAAATTTTTGTTCCATAGCAACACCAAACTTAGAATGCAATCACATGTCAATTTATTTGAACTAAAACTAAACAAAGGAAACTGTTCTATGCTAATACACAATCACCACGTGAAGAATTTGTCATGTGTAAAGATTTCTTGGTGAGGTATTAACAAAAATAGTTAAGTAGTAAACTAAAAGAATGTATTAAAAACAAAGGGATAACTAAACAAAGATAACACTGTAGGTCTAAGAAGCAGAGGTATTATGATTGTACAAGCAAGTGGTGCTGTTGGACTCATTGCATAGAAAATTAAGTGGCACACCAAACTTAGAAACTTAGTGTGACACTTTCTCTTGAAATTGATGCAAGTGTCCAGAAAGATTAAAACAGAGTGTTGCAGGATAACACCAAACTTAGAATGTAATCATATACCTAATTATTGGAAATAGACAAAGCAAAGAAAGGAAATGTTACCTACAGTTGGGTTGCCTCCCAACAAGCGCTCTTTTAGTGTCATTAGCTTGACATGTTGTTCTCAACTTTCTTCCTCTTCTTCCAGTTTGTTAAGAGGAATGACCTCTGGTAGAAGGAAGAGCTAGATAGTGCCCCCTTTCTTAGCTTCTTCCCAGCAAGCTTCCTTTGGTTATTTGCTTGATTAAACTTGCTTGCTGGTGGTTCAGGGGTGGGATTGTTTGCAGTTGACCTTTTTTTCTTCATGAATGTTGTTCTTTGTAGCTTGGTCACAATCCTCTCTTTGGTGCTCTTGTCAGTTGCCTTCACTTCTTTGATTCCAAGATTTGGTAATTGTGTGATTGTTGGAGTGTTCTCTTCACCAAAAGCCTATTGAATTTGTGGTTCAACGAGCCCTTCATCCATGTAGCTCTCTGCTTCAACTGAGTGTGAACTTCCTTGATTGGCTTCCTCCCCTTCTTCTACATGATACTCCATTGAGTCCTTTGGGGGTGAAGTTTCATGTTCCTCTGTCACCTCAATTAACTTCTGTGAATATGGAGCCACAGGTTCAAATATCTCCACAACCTTCTTTTCCATTGAACTTTCATTTGTTATTGGGGCCTCTTTCCCTTGTTCTTCCACTTCCTCCTTTGCACTCAACATTTGATTTAATAGCACTTTTATGGAGGAGGTTTGTTGTTCTTCCCAAGATTTCTTCATCTGCTCTTCATATCTTTCAATCACAGATTTAAGTGTTGAGAGTTGTGGGTTTTCATGTTCCTTTGTGGTGGACGAAATTGTGATCATCAACAATGGCTCCAAAGGCTTGGTGCTCTCAAACGTGAATCACACTTTGTCACAACTCCGCACAACTAACCAGCAAGTGTACTGGGTCGTCCAAGTAATACCTTACGTGAGTAAGGGTCGATCCCACAGAGATTGTTGGTATGAAGCAAGCTATGGTCATCTTGTAAATCCCAGTCAGGTGGATTTAAATTGATAGTGGTTTTCGGAAAATATAAAGAGATACTTAATTAAATAATAAAGGATAGAAATACTTATGTAAATTCATTAGTGGGAATTTCAGATAAGTGTCTGGAGATGCTTGTCCCTGTTGGATCTCTGCTTTCCTACTGCCTTCCTTCAACCTTTGTCACTCCTTTCTATGACAAGCTGTATGTAGGGCATCACCGTTGTCAATGGCTACATCCCATCCTCTCAATGAAAATGGTCCAAATGCTCTGTCACAGCATGGCTAATCATCTGTCGGTTCTCGATCATGTTGGAATAGAATCCCTTGATCCTTTTGCGTCTGTCACTAACGCCCAACAATCGCGAGTTTGAAGCTCGTCACAGTCATTCAATCCCGGAATCCTACTTGGAATACCACAGACAAGGTTAGACTTTCCAGATTCCCATGAATGCTGCCATCAATTCTAGCTTATACCACGAAGATTCTGATTAAGGAATCCAAGAGATATGCGCCCGGTCTAAGGTAGAACGGAAGTGGTTGTCAGTCACGCGTTCATAGGCGAAAATGATGATGAGTGTCACGGATCATCACATTCATCATGTTGAAGTGCAACGAATATCTTAGAATAGGAATAAATCGAATTGAATAGAAAATAGTAGTAATTGCATTGAAACTTGAGGTACAGCAGAGCTCCACACCCTTAATCTATGGTGTGTAGAAACTCCACCATTGAAAATACATAAGTGATGAAGGTCCAGGCATGGCCGAGAGGCTAGCCCCCAAAACGTGATCACCGGATTAAAAATACAATCCAGGATATCAAATAAACTAGTAAAAAGTTCTATTTATACTAAACTAGCTACTAGGGTTTACAGAGGTAAGTAATTGATGCATAAATTCACTTCCGAGGCCCACTTGGTGTGTGCTTGGGCTGAGCTTGATCTATCCACGAGCTGAGGCTTCTCTTGGAGTTGAATGCCAGGTTGTAACGTGTTTTAGGCGTTTAACTCTGGTTCGTGACGTGTTTTTGGCGTTTGACTCCAGAATGCAGCATGGAATTGGCGTTGAGCGCCAGTTTACGTCATCAAATCTAGAATAAAGTATGAACTATTATATATTGCTGGAAAGCTCTGAATGTCTACTTTCCAACGCCGTTGAGAGCGCGCCATTTGGAGTTCTGTAGCTCCAGAAAATTCATTTTGAGTGCTGGAAGGTCAGATTCCAACAGCATCAGCAATCCTTTGTCAGCCTCTTATCAGAGTTTTGCTCAGGTCCCTCAATTTCAGCCAGAAAATACCCGAAATCACAGAAAAACACACAATCTCATAATAAAGTCCAGAAATATGAATTTAGCATAAAAACTAATGAAAACATCCCTAAAAGTAACTAGATCATACTAAAAACTACCTAAAAACAATGCCAAAAAGCGTATAAATTATCCGCTCATCACAACACCAAACTTAAATTGTTGCTTGTCCCCAAGCAACTGAAAATCAATTAGGATAAAAAGAAGAGAATATACTATAAATCCCAGAATATCAATGAATATTAGTTTTAATTAGATGAGCGGGACTTGTAGCTTTTTGCTTCTGAACAGTTTTGGCATCTCACTTCATCCTTTGAAGTTTAGAATGATTGGCATCTATGGGAACATAGAATTTTGGATAGTGTTATTGATTCTCCTAGTTAAGTATGTTGATTCTTGAACACAGCTACTTTTATGAGTATTGGCCGTGGCCCTAAGCACTTTGTTTTCCAGTATTACCACCGGATACATAAATGCCACAGACACATGACTGGGTGAACCTTTTCAGATTGTGACTCAGCTTTGCTAGAGTCCCCAGTTAGAGGTGTCCAGAGCTCTTAAGCACACTCTTTTTGCTTTGGATCACGAGTTTAACCACTCAGTCTCAAGCTTTTCACTTGGACCTGCATGCCACAAGCACATGGTTAGGGACAACTTGATTTAGCCGCTTAGGCCTGGATTTTATTTCCTTGGGCCCTCCTATCCATTGATGCTCAAAGCCTTGGATCCTTTTTACCCTTGCCTTTTGGTTTTAAGGGCTATTGGCTTTTTCTGCTTGCTTTTTCTTTTTATTATTATTTTTTTTTGCAAATTTTTTTCTTTTTTTTTCACAAGCTTTTGTTTTTCACTGCTTTTTCTTGCTTAAAGAATCAATTTCATGGTTTTTTAGATCATCAATAATATTTCTCTATGTTCATCATTCTTTCAAGAGCCAACAATTTTAACATTCATAAACAACAAGATCAAAACTATGCACTGTTCAAGCATTCATTCAGAAAACAAAAAGTATTGTCACCACATCAATATAATTAAACTAAATTCAAGGATAAATTCGAAACTCATGTACTTCTTGTTCCTTTGAAAAACATTTTTCATTTAAGAGAGGTGAAGGATTTATGGAATTATTCATAACTTTAAGACATAGTTACTAAATACTAATGCTCATGAAGTAGAGACACAAAACATAAATGAACATGAAGCATAAAAATTGAAAAAATAGAGAAATAAGAACAAGGAATGAGTCCACTTTAGTGAGGGTGGCGCCTTCTTGAAGAACCAATGGTGCTCTTTGAGCTCCTCTATGTCTCTTCCTTGCTTCTGTTGAATGATCCCTAGTAATTTTGGTGCTCCTATCCTTAGTTGCTCCCAATAATTGTGTGGAGGATAATTTATCCCCTGAGGTATCTCAGGGATCTCTTGAATTGCAGTTAAATGTTCTACCACTGAGCTATAAACCCTTTAGATGAGTCTTTCCATCTCCCATGACTCAGGGGTGGAAGCTTTTGTCTTCTTTTTTTCCTTTTTTTTGAGGTTTCTCTGGCCTTAGGTGCCATCAATGGTTATGGAAAAACAAAAAGCTATGCTTTTACCACACCAAACTTAGAAAATTGCTCGCCCTCGAGCAAGAGAAGAAAGAAAAGATGAAGAATAAGAAGAAGATATGGAGGAGATGGAGGGATATGTGTATTCGGCTATATGGGTGGGATTGGGTGGGAAAGAGAATTTGAATTTTGAAGGTAGATGGGGTGTATGGGGAAGAGTGGATAGATGTGAGTGGTGAATGAAAAACAGAAGGAATGACCATGAATGGAGAGAGAGAGAGGGTGAGGTAGGTGGGGATCCTGTGGGGTCCACAGATCCTAAGATGTTTCTGTGGGGTCTACAGATCTTGAGGTGTCAAAGATTTAACATCCCTGCACCAATGAGGCATGTAAAATGCCATCTGAGTGCAATCCTGGCGTTTAACGCCAGATTGACGCTTGTTTCTGGCGTTAAACGCCAGCTCTAAGCTTGTTCTGGGCGTTCAATGCCCATCTGTAGCATATTTCTGGCGTTGAACGCCAGCTTTCCTCAGTGTGCAATCCTGGCGTTTAAACGCCAGATTGCTGCATGTTTCTGGCATTCAGCGCCAGATCCATGCTCTGTTATGGCGTTGAACGCCAGCCAGATGCTCCTTACTGGCGTTCAAACGCTAGTAAGTCATTCCTCCAGGGTGTGATTTTTCTTCTGCTGTTTTTGATTCTGTTTTTAATTTTAATATTTTTTTTGTGACTCCACATGATCATGAACCTAATAAAACATAAAAGAACAATAAAAAGAAAAATAAAATTAGATAAATAAAAATTGGGTTGCCTCCCAATAAGCGCTTATTTAATGTCAATAGCTTGACAGTGAGCTCTCATGGAGCTTCACAGATGTTCAAAGCATTGTTGGGACCTCCCAACACCAAACTTAGAGTTTGAATGTGGGGGTTCAAACACCAAACTTAGAGTTTGGTTGTGGCCTCCCAACACCAAACATAGAGTTTGACTGTGGGGGCTCTGTTTGACTCTGCATTGAGAGAAGCTGTTCATGCTTCCTCTCATTACCAAATAACTTGGCATTTAGCTTCATGATGGCTCCTAGATATTGAGCAACTTGCTCTCCAGTTACATCTTCATCCTCTTCAGAGGAAGAATAGTCTTCAGAGCTCATGAATGGTAGAAGGAGGTTTAATGGAATCTCTATGGTCTCTATATGAGCCTCATATTCCTTTGGATCCTCAATAGGGAACTCCTTCTTGCTTGAGAGACGTCCCATGAGCTCTTCCTCATTGGGAGTCACGTCCTCCCCCTCCTCCTTGCATTCGGCCATATTGACTATGTCAATGGCCTTGCACTCTCTCTTAGGATTCTCTTCAGTATTGCTTGGGAGAGTACTGGGAGGGGTTTCAGTGATTTTCTTACTCAGCTGGCCCACTTGTGCCTCTAGATTTCTGATGGAGGACCTTATTTCATTCATGAAACTTAAAGTGGCCTTAGATAGATCAGAGACAAAGTTTGCTAAGTTAGAGGTATTCTGTTCATAACTCTTTGTCTGTTGCTGAGAAGATGCTGAAAAAGGCTTGTTATTGCTGAGCCTATTTCTTCCACCATTATTAAAGCCTTGTTGAGGCTTTTGTTGATCCTTCCATGAGAAATTTGGATGATTTCTCCATGATGAATTATAGGTGTTTCCATAAGGTTCACCCATATAATTTACCTCTGCCATTGCAGGATTTTCAAGATCATAAGCTTCTTCTTCAGAAGATGCCTCTTTAGTGCTGTTGGATGCATTTTGCCATCCATTCAGACTTTGAGAAATCATGTTGACTTGCTGAGTCAACATTTTGTTCTGAGCCAATATGGAATTCAGAGCATCAATTTCAAGAACTCCCTTCCTTTGAGGCATCCCATTATTCACGAAATTCCTCTCAGAAGTGTACATGAACTGGTTATTTGCAACCATGTCAATAAGTTCTTGAGCTTCTGCAGGCGTTTTCTTTAGGTGAATGGATCCACCTGCAGAATGGTCCAGTGACATCTTAGAGAACTCAGACAGACCATAATAGAATATATCCAGAATGGTCCATTATGAAAGCATGTCAGAAGAACACCTTTTGGTCATCTGCTTGTATCTTTTCCAAGCTTCATAGAGGGATTCACCATCTTTTTGTTTGAATGTCTGAACATCCAATCTAAGCTTGCTCAGCTTTTGAGGAGGAAAGAATTTAGCCAAGAAGGCCGTGACCAGCTTATCCCAGGAGTCCAGGCTATCCTTAGGTTGTGAATCCAACCATGTTCTAGCTCTGTCTCTTACAGCAAAAGGGAAAAGCATGAGCCTGTAGACTTCAGGATCTACTCCATTCATCTTTACAGTCTCACAGATCTGCAAGAACTCAGTTAAGAACTGATAGGGATCTTCTGATGAAAGTCCATGAAACTTGCAGTTTTGTTGCATTAAAGCAACTAATTGAGGTTTTAGCTCAAAATTGTTTGCTCCAATGGTAGGAATTGAGATGCTTCTTCTATCAAACTTGGACGTGGGTTTAGTAAAATCACCAAGCATCCTCCTTGCATTACTGTTGTTGGGTTCGACTGGCATCTCCTTCTCTTGTTCAAAAATTTCAGAAAGGTTGCCTCTGGATTGTTGTAATTTAGCTTCTCTTAGTTTCCTCTTCAGAGTCCTTTCAGGTTCAGGATCAGCTTCAACAAGAGTGCCTTTTTCCTTGTTCCTGCTCGTATGAAAGAGAAGAGAAAAAGAAAAGGAAGAGGAATCCTCTATGTCACAGTAAAAAGGATCCTTATTATTAGTAGAAGAAGAAAGGGGATAAGGATTAAGAAGAAGGAATAATCCAAACACAAGGGTAAGGATAGAAGAAGTGATTGGAGATGAAGAGAGGTGAAGAGAAGTGTTAGTAAATAAATAAATAAATAGAAGAAGATGAGAGAGAGAATTCAAAAATAAATTTTGAAAAGGAGTTAGTGATTTTCGAAAATTAAAGATGAGATAGAATTTAAAATTAAAATTTAAAACAATCAATTAATTTAAAAAGAATTTTGAAAAATGGATGAGATATTTTCGAAAATTAGAGAGGGAGAAGTAGTTAGGTGGTTTTGAAAAAGATAAGAAACAAACAAAAAGTTAATTAGTTAGTTGAAAAAGATACTAAAATCAAATTTGAAAAAATAAGAAGATAAGAAGTTAGAAAAGATATTTTAAAATCAAATTTTTGAAAAAGATAAAATTTTGAAAAAGATATGATATAAAAGATAAGATAAGATAGATTTAATTTTTAAAATTTAAATTAATTACTTAACTAACAAGAAACTAAAAGATAAGATTCTTAGAATTTAAAGATTGAACCTTTCTTAACAAGAAAGTAACAAACTTTAAATTTTTGAATCAATCACATTAATTGTTAGTGTAATTTCGAAAATTTGAAATAAAATTAAGAAAAAGATTTTGAAAATAATTTTAAAACTTTCGAAATTAATAAGATAAAAATGAAAAAGATTTGATTTTTGAAAAAAATTTTGAAAAGATAGGATTTTTAAAATTGAAGATTTGACTTGACTTACAAGAAACAACTAATTTTAAAAATTTTTGACTAAGTCAACTCAAATTTTCGAAAATTATGGGCAAATTAAGGAAAAGATATTTTTTTTTGATTTTTTGAATTTTTAACGATGAAAGAGAAAAACAACTAAAATGACTCACAACATGAAAATTATGAATCAAAACACATGATGCATGCAAGAACACTATGAATGTCAAGATGAACACCAAGAACACTTTGAAGATCATGATGAACATCAAGAACATATTTTTGAAAAATTTTTGATGCAAAGAAAACATGCAAGACACTAAACTTAGAATTCTTTAATGCATGGACACTATGAATGCAAAAATGCATTTGGAGTGCTGTAGCTCCAGAAAATCCATTTCAAGTGCTGGGAGGTCAGATTCCAACAGCATCAGCAGTCCTTTGTCAGCCTCTTATCAGAGTTTTGCTCAGGTCCCTCAATTTCAGCCAGAAAATACCTAAAATCACAGAAAAACACGCAAACTCATAGTAAAGTCCAAAAATGTGAATTTAGCATAAAAACTAATGAAAACATCCCTAAAAGTAACTAGATCATACTAAAAACTACCTAAAAATAATGCCAAAAAGCGTATAAATTATTCGCTCATCACTTTGTCATTTCAAGTGGCCTTTGTGGATATGAAATCCTTAGCTCATACACCTCCACCACCTCATTCTTCATTGAAATTTCACTTGATACAGGGGCCTCTTCATCTTGCTCTTCCACCTCCTCTTTTACACCCACAGATTGGTCTTCATCTTCCTTGCTTAGCAGTTCTAAGTTTCTCCTCATTTGCTCTAAGTGCTCATCCATCTTTTTGAAGAGGATTTCTTGTTTTCTCCAGGATTGTTCTTGACTTTTCAATAATTCTCTGGACTTTTGAAGGTGATCCTCAACTTCTGGCTCAAGGGATGAAGGTTGAGAGTAATTTTATAGAATTGGATGTGTTGTGGTAAAGTTATTTTGAGGGGTATGGAATGAGTCTTGTGAGTTATGAAATGAATTTTGTGGGTGGTGAAATGAGTTGTATGGATCTTGGAGGAAACTTTGTGTTTAGGCAAAACCAAGTGATGAAGAATTTTCAAGTGAAAAACTGGAAGGTGAGGTTGGACAATTTAGCATAAATGTGTTGAAAAATTGCTCAAGTGATGATGGCTCTTGATTAATAGAGTATGACACATTGAGTGCTCTCTGATTTTGATCTTCCCAAGCACAACTTGAAGAATTGTTGAATTCCTCACAGTATGGATCATCTTGTGGCATTGGGGGGCAATCTTGCATGAATTTATTGAAAGGACACTCTAGTGATGATGTCTCTTGATAAACAAAATATAGATAATTAAGATCTCTTTGGTTTTGACCCTCCCAGTCATAATATAAGTAGTTGTTATAGCAATATGAGTTATCTTGTGGCTCTGGGAGGTGTTCATACTCTATCATTTCTTGTTGATACTCTCATCTACCATTAGCATAATGACATGAATCATTTAGTGGTGTTGGGCAGTATCCCATGAAATTGTTTTGATGTGGCTCTGGAGCATATCCCCACTGGTCGGATTGCTCATAATCTGTCATTTCTTGGTGATATTCCGAGCCACCATTAGAATAGTCATTTGGTGATGGTGGGCCATATCCCATGAAATTTGTTTGATCAAAAGATGAGTTGAACTCCATTTGAATCTTGTGAAACACAATCACCGATGAAAATTGAAATTCATGTCACAGAGAAGAATTTCTTAGTGAAGCAATAACACAAACACCTTAGTATCAGCAGAAAAAGGAAAATTAAAAAGAACTTAAATGACAAAAACAAAGAAAATACTTAATCTAGACTTATCACCCACTTAATAATTGTTGATCTAAATCAATCCCCGGCAATGGCGCCAAAAATTTGATGGGTGAAAATTTGATTTCCACACAACTCACCGGCAAGTGTACCGGGTCGCATCAAGTAGTAAAACTCACAATAAGTGGGGTCGATTCCACAGGGATTGATGGATCAAGCAACTTTAGTTAGGTGATAAATTTAGTTAAGCTGACAGTGGTGAATTGAGTGAGATTGAACTAACAGAATGTAAATTGCAGGAAATGTAAAGTGCAGAATGTAAATCGCATCAACTGTAAAGGGATTGCGTGCAAGGAAATTAAAGAAATCAGTAAATCAAAGCAAGAATAAGTGGCAGAAAGAAAAACACAATAGGGATTGGAGATATCATAATCCACAATGACTCAAATGGGTCTCAACTCCTTTCTCAATCATATGAGTAGATCTATGGTGGATTGAAATTGATTGGATCCCAATTCCTTGGCAATCCAATCTCTCTAATCATAATCAATCTTGCCAATTCCTTGATCTAATTGTCATGAGAAGAGGTTAAGTGCATATCTCTCATCCGTAAGCCACACTAACTCTTAAGATCTCAATTCCTCCTGAATGGTGTTGATCAAGAGAGTAGTGAAGGGTAGGGCCTCAGTTTTAATGCTCATGATTCCCCTTCCGAGGCCCACACAAGCATTCACAGATTCAATCCCCCTTCTGGAGTGAATGAATCATCAATCAAAACAGAGGATATCCAATAGCTATTCAATTGAATTGAGAAGAAAAATAAATTCACTAAATCATGTAAATCATAACAAAGCTCCTCCCCTAATGATTGGGGTTCTATGGATCATAGCTCTAAGAACACGTGCAGGAAAATTAAATTGCATGAAAGTAAAATTTCAGAAAGGGAAATTGCAGAAGAGAATTTCAAAAATTGAAATTGAATTCAATACTAAAATGTAAAAGTGCAGAAAGGTAAAAGTGTTTACAAAAGCCTTCTATTCTACTCCTACTCCTACTCCTACTACTACTACTCCTACTGTCTGTGAGAGCTCCTTTTAATGAAATAAAACTGATGCCTTTATATAGGATTTCCTAAATGACAAATGAAAATGAAGTTGAAAACAAATTACAAATAAATGAAATTCCTATTCTAACTGTTTCTTGTGCCTTTGAGTGGTGTCAATGGGCTATGCTTGCTTGTAGCTCAAATGGGCATGGAATGAAGCTAATTTAAGCAAAAATACACTTCCAGGAGAGCGTAGCATTCATTTGGAGAATGGAGCGTTCGGGCACCCACGCGTATGCGTGCTATACGCTTCCGCGTCCCTGGTGTTTTGCCCCATCGACGCGTACGCGTCACCCACGCGTACGTGTCCCTTGCAGCGTTCTCTTCGAGAGCGTAGCGTTCGTGAAACGAATGCTCCTTCCACGCGTACGCATCACCCACGCGTACGGTTGGATTGCAAAATGTGAACTCCACGCTTCACTTCGTCCACGCAAACGCGTACTTTTTAAAAAATGTCGCATCCATGCGTACGCATCATGCATGCGTGCGCGTCGATGGCTAAATTTCAAATCAAATTTTCAAAAGCATCACAGGTGCTTATTCAAAGTGAATGTAGCGTTCATTATTGGTGAACGCTGGTCCTTCTTCCATGTGTGCGCGCCATGCGTGCGTACGCGTGGATCTCCAAAAGTGTCATCCTGCGTAAGCGTCTTGTACGCCTGTGCGTCACTTGTGAATGTAGCGTTCATCAAATGAACGTAGCGTTCTCCTACACTTCTTTCTTCTTTGTTTCTTCCTCTCATTTCTTCTCCTGTCATCAACCAAATAGATACATCAAAGCCTTGGCATAATCATAAAATCTTGCATCACTCATATTATTAACTAAATCTTGCAAAAATCTCATGAAAATGCATAAAATCAACAATGTTTGATTAAATTAAGACAAGCATGAATTTCTCATCCAAGCACTTCTTGCCTAAAAATGCATGAAAACCAAGTAAAAACAGATAAAAATTGCTAGTAAAACATGCACAAGATGACATGTCATCAATAATCTGAGATGATGAGTCGCTATGCGCCTGGCAAGGACAGTGGTTAATCCCGCTTATCGAGGTTGTGGTGCCGGCATGAGGACGGTGGTTAATTCCGCTTTCGGTGGTTAATTCTTCTTACGTTTTTGGTTAATTCTCACTCGCATCCTTTCAAGTCGCAAAAGTAGGCTGGGCACTATTTTCCTGGGGTACCAATTATTCGTGATCGAAAGGCAACATCCCAAGGGGATGTGTCAGGTTGGCAGTTAAACTGACAAGTGATATCACAGCCAATCATCATGTGCATCTTCTATGTGATTGCTTGCTTTACCTAATTATATCTATTGCCTAAGTGTATAACATGCATACTTTCTAATTGTATTTCCTGCTGTAAATGTATATTACCTGTGCTTTCCTTGCATGCATTATCTGTGTTTTCTGTTAGGATTGAGGAGGTTTGGTAGGCGGTGGCGATGGGATCGCATGGAGGATATGTTGGCGAAGGCTATAGGACAGCGGTGTTTCTGATAGAGTAGAAATCCCTTAAGTTAGATTACCCAATTTATGGTTTATTATATATTTCTTTAAGCTTAAATACTTGTATCGATGTGAAGTTCTAGGATTGTCTTTGGCGTCCCGGAACCTTATATCTTATCTATTGGGAATTGTTACCATGCTGAGAACGTCCAGTTCTCATACCATATGTTGTTGTTATTTTTCAGATCCAGATAGCAACCCACCTCGGTGAGTTTGTGAATGGTGACAGAGCGGAGGATAGTTCTCTTTTGTATTTGTTTATTTTGATTTAGTTATTCTCTCACTTTTGTATATTGTATCTTGTTGTCTTAGAGGCTTAACTTTGAGAGACAGGATGTACCTGTTTTAACTTCAAAAATGCTGTTGTATTCTATTTGACCTAGCGGCGCTAAATTCCGCAGACGGTGTTTAGTTCTCTTTTGTATACTATATATGTGTGTGTGTGTGTGTGTGTGCGTGCGTGCGTGTGTGTGTGTATACTTGTTAACTCTATTTATCTTGTTTATCTTTTGTACCTACGCGTTTAGTTATCACGTATGAACACTTTGCAATTTTATATCTCTATTTTCTGCATTTTTGAGCTTTATTCCTTCATCGGGCTTCTAGTATGTTATATTCTTTGATCATATATTATAGTATGAGCTTTAGAACTGTCGTGGTGCTTTCTCTCCCTTTGCCTTATGACTAAAGGTAAGGCTTAGGGTGATAGGGTGTTATAAGTTTGTCCCACTTGCTCCAGGTTGAGAATGTTACCTCCCTTGGTAGATGTGATGAGCGGATATTTTATACCCTTTTTAATACCATTTTTCTTGTGTTTTTTAGCATGTTTTATAAAGTTTTAATATGTTTTAGTATGTTTTGGTGCAAATATCAATTCTTGGATGATGCTTTGAGTTTTTGTATTTTTTTATGATTTCAGGTAATTTTTGGGTGAAATTGGCAAGTTTTGGCAAAGTCTTATTCAGAGGCAAAGAAAGGATAGCAGATGCTGTCAAATCCTGACCTCCGTTCATTCTGACAAACATATCTTGAGTTACAAAGGCCCAATCGACATGCTTTCAACAGCGTCGGAAAGCTACTTTTAGCTCTTTCTAGAAATATATAATAGTTTATACTTTTCTTTAGAAATTACTGCCCAAAACTGGCGTTGAACACCCAACTTACTTCTTTTCTGAACACCCAAGAAAGACCAACCCCCAAGTTGAATGCCCAAAACTAGCATTCAACTCCACCAAGGGAGCACAAGGCAGTGTGGACACACCCGTTAATGGGCGTTCAATGCCCAGAAGCCCGAGTTGAATGCCAGGCATACAAAGTAAACACCAAAGTGGGCCCCAAAATGAATTTGAGCACTCCTTAGCTTATTCTATCTTATCTTTGTAACTTTTAAATTTAAATTAATATCTGTTAAGTCTAATATTTTACTATAAATAAGAGACTTCCTTCCTCCTGAGGATCATGCCTCCCAGGAGGGAAGAAGCATAGACACATTATTTTCTCTGTTTTCTCTGTAAAGCATGAGCAATTAAACCTCCTAAGTTAAAGATAGGAGCTCTTCTTATTCCTATGGATTAATATCATTACTTTTATACTTTAATATATGTTTGATTCTATTCTATGATAAATTTTTGTTCATCATCGTTAAGAATCTATGGTGGAATGGAAGTATGACCCCTTATTCTACATGAGTTCTTGTGAGTCCCTAATAGGATAGTATTGAGCTACAGCTTGAGAATACATCACAGATTCCAATAAAGTATCTGGTTTAATTAGGATATGTGACATAAAATCTCGTTAGTCTTGGGTAACTGAGGTTTCTGTGGTGCTAAGGCTAGAAACGTAGAGCTTCATTCACCGATTCGGAAGATCTGACCTTGTTTGTGGCGTTTTGAGTAGGATCATCAGAGATTGAATTGCGTGAGCTTCACCCTCTTCCAGATTGAATGACCACTGACCCTAGCGTTTGGTGTGGATCAGAGGAGATTAATGACCACTGACCCTGGCTTTAATCACTTACAGCCTTGCCATTGAATGAATCATTCGTTATTAAAGTAGACAGTGAGAAGTATTAATCCAGAAGAACAAGCATCTCCGAGGCCTTAACTGATTCTCCATCATCCTTTCTACACCAATTCAGTATTGTTTCCTTTATTATTTTGTTTTATGCACATTGATGCACCACTATTTCGTGGTACATCTTGCGCTTAATTGAGTGAGTTTTATCCACTAATCTCACACTTATTCATAGAAATCGCATGTTTTACATTTTCCTTCCTGATTTTGTGCTATGATTAAGAACATGCTTCTTTGGCCTTAATTTTGCTCATTTTAATCCTCTCTTATTACCATTCAATGCCATGATATGTGTGTTAAGTGTTTTCAGAGATTACAGGGCAGGAATGGCTTAGAGGATGGAAAGGAAGCATGCAAAAGTGGAAGGAACACAAGAAGCTGAAGGAACTGCAAAGCTGTCAACCCTGGCCTCTTCGCACTCAATCGATCATAACTTGAGCTACAGAGATTCAAATGAGGCAGTTTTAGTTGCGTTGGAAAGCTCACATCCGGGGCTTCGCAACGATATACAATTTGCCATAGTTGATCTGGCGTTTAGGGTCGCGCACGCGCAAAGCACGCGTATGCATGGATTGTGCAAAAGTTCAGCAACGCGTATGCGTGCATGACACGTACGCGCGTATGAGCCACGTGCTGTACATATCAGAAATCGCCCCATCGATTTTTGGGCTATTTTTGACTCACTTTTCAGCCTAGAAAACATAGATTAGAGGCTGCAGAGTGGAGGAATCATTCATTCACTTCTCATTATTCATAATTTTAGGATTTAGATGTAGTTTCTAGAGAGAGAGGCTCTCTCCTCTCTCTGGGTTTTAGGATTTAGGACTAGGATTTCTTTTATGCTTTTGAGTTGGATATTGACAAAGTTACTTGAAGTCTTTATCATTCTAGTTCGTTTCCTTTTTTTCTTACTCTTTCATATCCTTAATCTCTGTTTTGAATTACAATTAGATTATTTTTAGGATTTATTGATACAAGAAGTATTTTTCCATTTAATTTCATTATCTGTTTGCTTGCTTCCAATTAATTTGATTATTATGTCTTCTCTCTACCCCTTGAATATGTACGTGAAATTGGCATTCATGTGAATCGGGTAGCTCTCAGCATGACGTTGGAGTTAGATTAATATTTGGAGACCCTTGAGTTGAAAAACTCAAGAGTTAAATAGTAATTGGAAGTTGTTGTCTAGCTCTCTAGTTACTGAAGCTAATCCTTCCCAAGAGAGAGGATTAGGACTTGTGAATAGAAGTTGGCTCAACTACTTGACTTTCCTTCATTCGTTGAGGGTTAACTAAGTAGAAACAATAATCTATTACTATTAATCTTGGGAGATCCAACAAGGATAGAACTTCCAATTAATCTTCTCCTAGTCGAAGCTTTTTATTTTAATTATATAAACCTCTCGTTAATTTTTATTGCTTTTATTTATTGTCATTTATTTTTCCATTCCTCAATCCCAAATTTGTCAGAAAACTCACAACCAATAATAAGAACACTTTCCTGTAATTCCTTGAGAGACGACCCGAGGTTTGAATACTTCGGTTATTACTTTTTAGGGATTTTGTTACTTGTGACAAACAATCTTTTGTACGAAAGGATTCTTGTTGGTTTAGAAGTTATACTTTCAACGAGAACTTATTTGTGAAATTCTAAACCGTAAAAAATTCGTTCGTCACATATACATCAACAACTCTCTTTTCTATTCTCCTGACTAAGATCTACAAGATAACCACATCTTGCTCAATCCGACAATCCTCATGGGATCGACGCTCACTCACCTGAGGTATTTCTTGAACGACCTGGTGTACTTGCCGGTTCAGTTGTGCGAGTTATAATTTTGTTCACCAAGATGCAAAGGTGTGGTTCACCCCCACTTCATCTGGGTTGAGATTGGAACTCCCTAGATAGATGTAGTGCTTCACCCCACTTGCTCTGGGTTGAGAATGATACCTTTTTGGTTAGATATAAAGGTGTGGTTTTCCCTACTTGCTCTGGGTTGAGATTGGAACTCCCTGAGTAGATGCAGTGGTTCGCTCCTCTTGTTTCAGGTTAAGATTTGAGACTTTGATGACCTTCCGTCATAAGATGTGGGCGAACACATAGACCTTTTCGGATGATTCCTCCAGGGAAGTGAATACCTCTTAGGGATGCGTGCACTGAGGGACTATCCATGGTTCGCTATTAGACATGTCAGGTTTGACTGTATAACCGACAAATGAGCTCATTGGCCGTAGGGCAAGTGCGCATCATTTGCATTTGTGTGATTGTTTGGGTGTGCATCTTGTATTTGGCTTGCCTTGTTGAATAATTGTATCTATATGCTATTTGATCTCTATATCTATTCTCTCTATTTATGTATTTCCTGTATTGCTATGTGCGTGTTTGAACAACTGAGAGATCCCTTATGATGGCGGTTGTGACGCTGAGGGTTGTTCTTGATGTGAATGTGATGATTAAAGGTTTGTAGAAAACTGAGTTTTGAGACTGAATTACTGAATCATATGCTGATAGACTATGATATTGAAAAGAGAAAGGCTGAGAGATGTTGTGAAGGATTGAGATTATAAATTACTAGTACAGTGGAATGTTTAGCTTAATTACCCTATTTTTGGATTAGTGAGAACCGTAGGCTTGGATTAATGAAACGTTGGAGATTAAGGTTTCTTAGAGAGTTCCTATTACTATACCTTATATTGTATCGATTCAACACTTTTACCCTATTGAGAACAACCTTAGGTTGGGTTCTCACCCATATATTATTTCTGTTTTTCATATGCAAGTCCTAGTGCTCCTCAGTGAGCGAGAGTCTTATCTGGAAGATAGCGAAAAAGAGACTTTTCTTTCTATTTTGGTTTTAGAATCTCTCTTTCTTTTGGAAACACTTATATGATGCATTTATTTTTAAACATTTATAGGATATGTATATCAACTGTTTTACTGTTGTAACTCTAGCCAGCTCAATCTTCACAGGTCGAGACTAGTAGATATTATATATACTAATATATGTTTCTTTCACTACAAGAAAAAGCGTATTTTTCGATGCAAAAAATCGACTGCTATCTCTGCCGTCGATAATTTTTGACGGCTTGCTGGCAATATTTAAAAAAAAAGAAATTTAAAAATAAAATAATAAAATCGACAGTCTGGTCGTCGATTTTTTTTATGCTGCATTAAACCATTTTTAACTATCATCATATTGTCGACGAATCAGGCGTGAAAAATACTTTTATTTTAAAATCGACGGACATGACGTCTATTTCTATATTTAAAATATTGACAATATTTTAGTCGATAAATTTGAACAGTCTAGATTGCTTTGTGAAATCAAATAAATGGTGTGAATTTAATGTATAAAATAGACGCGAAAGACGTTGCTTTTTTTCAAATTAAAATCGACAACGCTGCCGTCGATTTTTATTGCTAAAAACACTAGCTCCACACCCACTTTCTGCCTCCAAGTTCAGAAACACAAATTTATCCTTTCTACAAATGAATTTTAAACCCTAATCCAATTGAATCGTTTAATTAGAACCTTTATGAAATCTGCCTCAAATTAGAACCCATCGTCATCATCAATGACAACAATATAATGGCATTGATAGTAAAGTTTTAATAAGTTCAATGTTTAAGTTCCAAGTGTTGTCTTTTTCTTTGTCCTTTCTGTTCTTGGTTTTGATTGAGTTTTTTTTTTTCGGGGTCAAAGGGAGCAACAATTACTCAATTACTCTCTCCCTCTCTAGCGACCCCACAGCCGAGTTGAACAAAGCCTCTCCCTATCGCTCCGCTGCTGCCGCACCATCGTCGCTCCTTCTCTCTGTTGCCGTCATCGCTCCTCCTACTTTGGTCCTTCTCCGCTCTTTCTCAATCAAGCTCATAAGAACCAGGTATCATTTTTTAACTGTTACTAAACTCTTTCCAAAGCCGACTTCAGTTTTATTTGGAAATCTCCTATTTCAAGTGTAAACTTGACCTAATTGTAATATCCTCTTCTCTATATTTGAAAAGAATATATGATATATGTTGTGAAATCGATAATTTAGGTTAGGTCAAGAGAGACCATAGCTTTTGGATCTCCTGAAGTATTGAGTCCTTTACAATTGAGCCTAAAGTAAGAAGAATCAAATCTCATTCGTCACACAAAATCTAGGACGAAGATCAAGTATAGCTCTTCTCTAATCCTACTTCCTAGTTTCAATATGATTCTTTTTTTTAATAGATCCTAGTTTCAATAGGATTGATTCTTATTATTTGAACACATTAATAATATTATGGATAAATTATATTCTCTTTCCTAAAATATTTTTAAATTATTACACTCATCTCTTCTCTAATTGTCTAATTTATACTAACCATTTCTAACTTATTATTTTTATTTTTGAAGTGATTTTTTGAAGTAATTTTGAATTTTTGATATACTTGCTGCTTTGGTACAAGGAATAAGAAAATGGGAGTTCAAAAGGTAAGTGAAATGCAGTCCCAATTAAGGATCCAACTTCCAGATTGAAAAAAATTTGAATACTTTTTACTGTTGTATCTTGGTTCTTGAATATAGTTCTTTTCTTTTTTTTTTTTTTGGGTCTTACTGTGCAGTGAATGTA
The DNA here is from genome assembly GCF_014773155.1 of Arachis stenosperma. Lineage (NCBI taxonomy): Eukaryota > Viridiplantae > Streptophyta > Magnoliopsida > Fabales > Fabaceae > Arachis > Arachis stenosperma. Next base: position 61,004,677 of record NC_080386.1, read on the forward strand.
GCAGTGCTAGTTGCTCCAATAGTCAGTTCATTGGTTTTTCTGGTGGTTGGAATTGTTATTGGGATTTATATCTAGAAACACAGATACATTCAAAAGAAAAGAAGCGGTAAGTGACTTATTAGTACCTTACTGTACTTGCTTAGAAGACAATTATGTTTAAGAATGTTTACTCATCTCGATCATCATTCTGGCTTCAAGGTTCATATGCTGCACGTTTTGCATTTTCATGGGCTTGTATAGATATATAAATATATAATATAATATAAAGTCTCTATCTATACTTCGTTGGAAGTTGTACTTTAGTGGCAAATTTGTTTGATGGGTTATTGTAGTTGAAATTTCTATTTTGCCTTATTTAAGAGAGATCGTTTTAACTCTTTATGTGTTTAATTAATATAATGATCATAATATAAGCTAATTCATGTGTCGTAATTAATCCTTGTTAAGGAATTATGAAAGTCCCATTTAATTAAGGGAAATGTTAAGTGGATAATTGGCAAATACATAGAGAAAAGTTGAACATTTCTTTTCTAAATTGAAAGTTGGATGATTATTAGTAAGAAGACAAAAAGAAACAGTTAATGTGTATGGCGGATTCCTTGTTTTGTTATTGACGTGTTTGGGTGTGATTAACAAATATCAAATAATACTAGTAATGCTGCAGTGCTGCTTAATAACTTATTTTTAATTGTAATGCAATTCAAGCCTTGCTGATATTATGTACTTAATAATTTATTTTGTCCTGTTGAAGGTTACGTTGAATTTATGCCAAAATTTAGTGTGAGGGGAATTTGGCAGAGATGGCGTGAGTCATATCCATCCGAAGGATCTAAAGTTGATGATGCTATAACTGTTTTCACTAGAGTAAGTATAGTTCTGCCTAACACTACACAATCCTATATAATATAATGTAAGCCAAACTGAAGACAGAACTATATTTGGTGTTATATAATCATAAAATATACAATTAAAAACCTTTTCTCAGGTGATTTTGTTCTCATTATATCCTTTTGTGAATTAAGGTTCCAACTATGTACACCAGGTTGATACAAGGTTATCATGATTGACTTTAAGGTTCCAACTATGTTCTCATTATATTTTTTATTTTAATGATTGACTTTTCCAGTGTGTAAGTTAGCATGCATGGATGCTTTGCCATTTATGTTGTGTTGTCTTGCATTTCTTCTGATTATTGATTAATACCTTCATGCCTGAATCTGAATCTGTATTGCTTTTTGCTTTGCTGCAATTTTTTATATCAATGTTTACATAGATAATAGATCAACAAAGTAGCTCTGTTCTTGTAACTAAGCTATCAATGAGAATTTTGTTCTTGTAAAGGATAAATTGGTTCCCTGTGATGCCCTTTTTCAATACCATGCTAATGCTGATATTAGATGATTAAGACATCAGTTTATTTTACTAAGGGAGCCTGTCCTTTACACTATTTCGCTGTTTCTTTCTCGTTTCCAATTTAGTAGTTACTAGCGTGATAACCCGTGCAATGTATGGGATTCACAAAATTTAAACTTTTTAAAAAAAAAAATACTAATAATATAATTAAAATATATTCTGTAAAAATAAATATGTTGTATTAATTTTGGATAATTATAAAATTATCATTACACTAAAATAAAAAAATAGATTACAACAATTATTCAATATGTCAATAAATAGTATAACATATTTTGTAAGATAATAAAATACTCAAACAATTGATAGACACTAAAAAAAACAGAAAAAAAAGTCCAACAGAGATGTAGTTTACTATTACGTATTATCTTAAGAACACACAACGTCAAGATACTTACTGATAGCAAAACAAAATATATACAACATATATAAATTTGTTCATTAAACAAAAAATAAAACATGTCCAAGCCAACTTAACGTATAATTCAAAATATTCATCAAATAAAGTTATACATAGGATGCTTAACGTCGCTGAATCGATAACTCTATATGGCGGTTAGCTATCGAGCTGAGTTTCAAAGTAATGCTATCACCCTCCTTTAAATTGTATATTCTACAACATTCACTCCACCCGACCCCAAATTTCCATTCTGTACCTCTTTCTCTACTATTCAGTAAGTGAAAAAAGAACACATTCTTCTCTACATTGGAATCTGGACCGGTAATCGTCCAAATCGAACCATCTCTAGATGGGTTAAAATACACAGCAAATTTTGAAGCCAAATACTGCAACGAATAATTCATAGTTAACATAAACATAATATTTTCATACACAATGAATAACAGATTTAAGAAGAACATCAAATAAGCTTGGAGAAAAAAAAAAGAAAACACTCTTTTAAGATCAAGTTACCAATCTAGATTGTCCGAGATCCGAAGCTGTGATCTTCTTTTCATAAGAAACCTCTGGAGCATATCTAATTCAGGATAATATGAATATTAGTCACCACAGTAAAAAATAGCAAGCTATCCCATGATATTAAAATCCAAAACACAAGGAAAAAAGTTACATCTAGCATTACGTAGGATCAGCCAATTCATTTGACGCGTTAATGTGTTCATCAACTTCCAATGATAAACTGCTGCCAATAGACAAATCTATCGGATTATGTGGATTATCCCCCACCAGTGGCCCATCTTGATCATTGTCTTTATCACCATCTGATGAAAACTGATCATCCGATGGTTCAGACCCAGATAGAACAATCACATTGTAACACCCTAATATTCAAATCCTTATGCTCGAGTCATAAGTCAATGATATTACGGTGGTACGACTCTCAGGTGGATTTTTAATATATAAATATAGGTAATTTTCGAAAGGAGTATTAATCGAGAAGTCTGAAAAGAGTAGAAATAAAATCGCGAAGACGTATCACTCACGTTTCGACAACGAAAAGTTAAACTGTTAAGCCGAACGCGATATACGGACAAGGCATAAAGGAGATTAAGAGATAGATAACAGATAGATATTTATAGCATAAGTAAATAGCCACTAGTTGCGACTCGCGAAGTTTAGGCCGGCTAGGGTACAGTATGAAAGTAGTTGACAACAGTATATCCTAATCTCTCCCAAAGGAAACATAAGAGCCTCTATAGGCAAGTTCCAAAAGAGTTCAATACATAATATAATCTTTTCAAAGCAAAGGTGGAGAGATTCTAAGCAAAATACAAAGTAGAGAAAATAAATATCTTCGCCGTCTCTCAGGTGAACCACAGCTCACTTCTGAGCACCTGGACCTGTATATGAAAAACAAGAGATATATACGGAATGAGAACCCCGGGACCATGGGTTCCCAGTACGGTAAAAGTGTCAAATAAATACAATGCACTGCAATAAAAACTCACTAAGCATCCTAAACTCCTTTTCACCCAGTATCCAACCTAGATTCTCACTAATCCATAAATAGGCATTTGTCGTAAGGGGATACTAAATCTAGTTCATATCTCATATGATTCCCAACTCGCTGACTCTCCCACGAATCAGATTCAGAATCATAAACAAAACCATCATTAGTCGTACTGTCTCAGCAATTCTATATCAATACATCATACCCTCACCTGGAGCTAGTGAAACCACATCACTGCGTCTACCCAGGGAGCTCAAATCATCTCAACCAATGATCATCATCATCATGCAATCGCATCATCAATTCATCTCATCAAGAACAGCCCTCAACCTCCACCGACACCAACATGAGGGGCCTCTCAGTTGTACAAACACAAGCAATACAGGCAAGTAATACACAATTAAGGTACAAGTAGAACAAGTAGCACATAATCAGGTAACATAGCACATATAATGTAGAAATCCAAAACAAATAGGCAAACCCAAACAATTCAAACATATGCAAATGATGAATGCCTGCCCTATGGCTGATGATATCATCTGTCGGTTATCAAGCCAATCTGACATGTCCGGTAGCTAACCCGGGCACAGTCTCTCTGTTGCGTATTAATATCATTAGAGGGTATCTGCGTCCTGTCGCCATTAGAAGGTATCTGCGCCCTGTCGCCATTAGAGGGTATCGGTGCCCTGTCACCCTTACAACCAGAGAGAAAACACAAGCATGCTTACATTCAACATTTTTCATCATTATTCATTTATCATATATGCCTTTATACTCAGCCATAATCCATAATGGCTTTGTCGTAACTCGGCAATAACTCAGCCATCCGGCTCACAGTTCAATCCAGAACTAGCCAATTTCTCAACATGGCTCCGCCGTATCCGGAAATAACTCAGCCATTCGACTCATGGCTCAATCAAGAACCAACCATTTATCTATAATTATAGCCCTTCGGCTCATGGCATACACGGTACTTCCACCGCCATCCTCCATATCTCATATAATCATCTTTGATCATCATTGATCACAACTTTTCCCCTTGCTTCATTCGCAAGTTACCACATCCCGTAGCTCCTTCCTCTTTGCTAGGCATATCATAATGATTCAAAGCATAAGGGGTGAGATCGGAGGCTTAAAAGTATGAGATTTAGCTTTTAAAACTCACAAATCAACTTCGGGATGAAAACAGGGCTACACGCACGCGTACTTCACGCGCACGTGTGGATGGCCACAAAGCTCATCGACGCGTATGCGTCATCCACGCGGACGCGCGGATTGAAACACATCCAGACGACGCATAGGCATCAGCCACGCGTACGCGTGGGTGCGTTTGCGCCCCAGGCACAAAACTGGCACAACTCTCGGGAAAATGGCTGGGCATTGGGTGCAGCACATCGACGCGCACGCGCACACCATGCGCACGCGTGGATGGTGTCTTTTTGAAGAATGACGCGTACACGCCAAGTGCGCCTACGCGTGGGGGGGTCATTCTGCAAAAAAATTTTCTAAGTTAAAAGCTGCAGAATTCACAGATTCAACCCCCAATCTTCCGACGGACATAACTTTCTCATTTTAAATCATTTTTCGCCCGTTCTTCGAACAGCATGGACATCCTGGATCCAATTTTACTTTTAAACAATTTTGGCACAAAACAAAAATCCACAGTCCAAGTTATGTCCCGTCAAAGTATGCCCAAAAACCATATTTTCACTCAAAATCGCAAAGTGCCATTTTCAAAACAAGCCGTTTCCAACTCTTTTCAAAATCTACCAAAACATGCCAATTTCATCCCTTTTCTTTGAAATCAATCAAAGTATATCAAAATCGACAATAAGCCTCCTCAACTCATACACTAACACATTACCACAATTCACAAAACCGCCATATAACCATTTTTACCCATTTCACACAAATGGCTAAATTACAAACACATTAACATGTCATACATCCTTCCTCATCCCAATTTCTAACAATACTATTCCCAATCAATCATCATTATACATAATCAATATCATACTCACTATCACATGGTTTCACCCACAAATCAACCTTAATCATTTCTCAAGCATATATCACAACATACATATCTCTCATGCATCATCATATCATCAAGGCATCAATAATCATGATCACATATATGACCACATAACATATTGGTGCACGAAATTGTGATCAATACTTTTACACAAAACAAACAATCCCTAGTAATGGCTCCAAAGACTTGGTGCTCACTACCATGGCATAAACACAACTTCGCACAACTAACCAGCAAGTGCACTGGGTCGTCCAAGTAATAAACCTTACGCGAGTAAGGGTCGATCCCACGGAGATTGGTGGTATGAAGCAAGCTATGGTCACCTTGTAAATCTCAGTCAGGCAGACTCAAATGGGTATAGATGATGAATAAAGCATAAAGATAAAGATAGAGATACTTATGTATATCATTGGTGTAAGAGCTTCAGACAAGCGTATGAAGATGCCTTCCCTTCCGTCTCTCTGCTTTCCTACTGTCTTCATCCAATCCTTCTTACTCCTTTCCATGGCAAGCTCGTATAGGGTTTCACCGTTGTCAGTGGCTACCTCCCATCCTCTCAGTGAAAATACGTCCCTGATGCTTTGTCACAGCATAGGCTAATCATCTGTCGGTTCTCGGTCCGGCCGGAATAGAATCCAGTGATTCTTTTGCGTCTGTCACTAACGCCCCGCCTTTCGGAGTTTGAAGCACGTCACAGTCATTCAATCATTGAATCCTACTCAGAATACCACAGACAAGGTTAAACCTTCCGGATTCTCTTGAATGCCGCCATCAGTTCTTGCCTATACCACGAAGACTCTGATCTCACGGAATGGCTGGCTCGTTTGTCAGGCGAGCACTCGGTTGTCAGGCGATCAACCATGCATCGTGCAATCAGAAATCCAAGAGATATGCACTAAGCCTCGAATGCTTGTAGAACAAGAATGGTTGTCAGTCACCTTGTTCATAGGTGAGAATGATGATGAGTGTCACGGATCATCACATTCATCAAGTTGAAGAACAAGTGATATCTTGGACAAAGAACAAGCGGAATTGAATAGAAGAACAATAGTAATTGCATTAATACTCGAGGTACAGCAGAGCTCCACACCTTAATCTATGGTGTGTAGAAACTCCACCGTTGAAAATACATAAGAACAAGGTCTAGGCATGGCCGAATGGCCAGCCTCCCAAATGATCTAAGATAGCATAAAATTAGAAGATAGCTACCAAGATGTCAAATACAATAGTAAAAGGTCCTACTTATAGAAAACTAGTAGCCTAAGGTGTACAAAGGTGAGTAAATGACATAAAAATCCACTTCCGGGCCCACTTGGTGTGTGCTTGGGCTGAGCAATGAAGCATTTTCGTGTAGAGACTCTTCTTGGAGTTAAACGCCAGCTTTTATGCCAGTTTGGGCGTTTAACTCCCATTTAGGTGCCAGTTCCGGCGTTTAACGCTGGAATTTCTTGAGGTGACTTTGAACGCCGGTTTGGGCCATCAAATCTTGGGCAAAGTATGGACTATCATATATTGCTGGAAAGCCCAGGATGTCTACTTTCCAACGCCGTTGAGAGCGCGCCAATTGGGCTTCTGTAGCTCTAGAAAATCCACTTCGAGTGCAGGGAGGTCAGAATCCAACAGCATCTGCAGTCCTTTTGAGTCTCTGGATCAGATTTTAGCTCAGATCCCTCAATTTCAGCCAGAAAATACCTGAAATCACAGAAAAACACACAAACTCATAGTAAAGTCCAGAAAAGTGAATTTTAACTAAAAACTAATAAAAATATAATAAAAACTAACTAAAAGATACTAAAAACATACTAAAAACAATGCCAAAAAGCGTATAAATTATCCGCTCATCACAACACCAAACTTAAATTGTTGCTTGTCCCCAAGCAACTGAAGATCAAATAAGATAAAAAGAAGAGAATATGCAATGAACTCCAAAAACATCTATGAAGATCAGTATTAATTTAGATAAGCGGGGCTTTCAGCTTTTTGCCTCTGAATAGTTTTGGCATCTCACTTTATCATTTGGAATTCAGAATGATTGGTTTCTTTAGGAACTCAGAATCCAGATAGTGTTATTGATTCTCCTAGTTAAGTATGATGATTCTTGAACACAGCTACTTATTGAGTCTTGGCTGTGGCCCAAAGCACTCTGTCTTCCAGTATTACCACCGGATACATACATGCCACAGACACATAATTGGGTGAACCTTTTCAGATTGTGACTCAGCTTTGCTAAAGTCCCCAATTAGAGGTGTCCAGGGTTCTTAAGCACACTCTTATTGCCTTGGATCACAACTTTATTTCTTTCTTTTTCTCTCTTTTTTTTTCGGTTTTTTTTTCGTTTGCTTCTCTTTTTTTCTTTTTTTTTTGTATTCACTGCTTTTTCTTGCTTCAAGAATCATTTTTATGATTTTTCAGATCCTCAGTAACATGTCTCCTTTTTCATCATTCTTTCAAGAGCCAACATTCATGAACCACAAATTCAAAAGACACATGCACTGTTCAAGCATACATTCAGAGAACAAAAAGTGTTGCCACCACATCAAAATAATTAAACTGTTATAAAATTCAAAATTCATGCAATTCTTTTCTTTTTTAATTAAGCACGTTTTTTATTTAAGAAAGGTGATGGATTCATAGGACATTCATAACTTTAAGGCATAAACACTAAGACACTAATGATCATAAGACACAAACATGGATAAACACAAGCACTAAAATTTGAAAAACAGAAGAATAAAGAACAAGGAAATCAAGGAACGGGTCCACCTTAGTGATGGCGGCTCTTCCTTCCTCTTGAAGGTCCTATGGAGTGCTTGAGCTCCTCAATGTCTCTTCCTTGCCTTTGTTGCTCCTCTCTCATGATTCTTTGATCTTCTCTCATTTCATGGAGGAGAATGGAGTGTTCTTGATGCTCCACCCTTAGTTGTCCCATGTTGGAACTCAATTCTCCTAGGGAGGTGTTTAATTGCTCCCAATAGTCTTGTGGAGGAAAGTGCATCCCTTGAGGCATCTCAGGGATCTCATGATGAGAGGGGTCTCTTGTGTGCTCCATCCTTTTCTTGGTAATGGGCTTATCCTCATCAATGGTGATGTCTCCCTCTATGTCAACTCCAACTGAATAACAGAGGTGACAAATGAGGTGAGGAAAGGTTAATCTTGCTAAGGTAGAGGACTTATCCGCCACCTTGTAGAGTTCTTGGGCTATGACCTCATGAACTTCCACTTCTTCTCCAATCATGATGCTATGGATCATGATGGCCCGGTCTAAAGTAACTTCGGACCGGTTGCTAGTGGGAATGATTGAGCGTTGGATAAACTCCAACCATCCTCTAGCCACGGGTTTGAGGTCATGCCTTCTCAATTGAACCGGCTTGCCTCTTGAATCTCTCTTCCATTGTGCGCCCTCTTCACATATGACTGTGAGGACTTGGTCCAACCTTTGATCAAAGTTGACCCTTCTAGTGTAAGGATGTTCATCTCCTTGCATCATGGGCAAGTTGAACGCCACCCTTACACTTTCCGGACTAAAATCCAAGTATTTCCCCCGAACCATAGTAAGATAATTCTTTGGATCCGGGTTCACACTTTGATCATGGTTCTTGGTGATCCATGCATTGGCATAGAACTCTTGAACCATCAAGATTCCGACTTGTTGAATGGGGTTGGTAAGAACTTCCCAACCTCTTCTCCGGATCTCATGGCGGATCTCCGGATATTCACCCTTTTTGAGTGAAAAGGGGACCTCAGGGATCACCTTCTTCAAGGCCACAACTTCATAGAAGTGGTCTTGATGCACCCTTGAGATGAATCTATCTATCTCCCATGACTCGGAGGTGGAAGCTTTTGCTTTCCCTTTCCTCTTTCTAGAGGTTTCTCCGGCCTTGGATGCCATAATGGTTATGAAAAAACGAAAAAGCAACGCTTTTACCACACCAAACTTAAAATGTTTGCTCGTCCTCGAGCAAAAGAAGAAAGAAGAGAGTAGAAGAAGAAATGAGGAAGAGGGAGATGGTGGCATATTCGGCCAAAGAGGGGGAGAAGTGTTGTTTAGGTTGTGTGAAAATGAAGGGGTTAAGAAGGGTTTATATAGGAGAGAGGGGAGATGAGGTTCGGCCATTATGGGTGGGTTTGGGAGGGAAAGTGGTTTGAATTTGAAGGGTGAGGTAGGTGGGGTTTTATGAAGGATGGATGTGAGTGGTGAAGAGAAAGATGGGGTTTGATAGGTGAAGGGTTTTTGGGGAAGAGGTAATGAGGTGATTGGTGAATGGGGGAAGAAGAGAGAGAGTGGTGGTGGGGTCCTGTGGGGTCCACAGATCCTGTGGTGTCAAGGAAAAGTCATCCCTGCACCAAATGGCATCAAAATTCACGTTTTGAGCCATTGCTGGCGTTAAACGCCGGGCTGGTGCCCATTCCTGGCGTTTAACGCCAGGTTCTTGCCCTTTTCTGGCGTTTAACGCTAGTCTGGTGCCCATTTCTGGCGTTAAACGCCCAGAATGGTGCCAGACTGGGCGTTAAACGCCCAACTGCTAGGCTTACTGGCGTTTGAACGCCAGCAGCATCTTCCTCCAGGGTGTGCTGTTTTTCTTCCTGTTTTTCATTCTGTTTTTGCTTTTTCAATGGATTTTGTGACTTCTTATGATCATCAACCTACAAAATAAAATAAAATAACAAAAGAAAATATATAAAATATAACATTGGGTTGCCTCCCAACAAGCGCTTCTTTAATGTCAGTAGCTTGACAGAGGGCTCTCATGGAGCCTCACAGATACTCAGAGCAATGTTGGAACCTCCCAACACCAAACTTAGAGTTTGAATGTGGGGGTTCAACACCAAACTTAGAGTTTGGTTGTGGCCTCCCAACACCAAACTTAGAGTTTGACTGTGGGGGCTCTGTTTGTCTCTGATTTGAGAGAAGCTCTTCATGCTCCTTCTCCATGATGACAGAGGGATATCCTTGAGCCTTAAACACAAAGGATTCTTCATTCACTTGAATGATCAGTTCACCTCCATCAACATCAATCACAGCCTTTGCTGTGGCTAGGAAGGGTCTGCCAAGGATGATGGATTCATCCATGCACTTCCCAGTCTCTAGGACTATGAAATCAGTAGGGATGTAATGGTCTTCAACCTTTACCAAAACATTCTCTACAAGTCCATGAGCTTATTTTCTTGAGTTGTCTGCCATCTCTAGTGAGATTCTTGCAGCTTGTACCTCAAAGATCCCTAGCTTCTCCATTACAGAGAGAGGCATGAGGTTTACACTTGACCCTAAGTCACACAGGGCCTTCTTGAAGGTCATGGTGTCTATGGTACAAGGTATGGAAAACTTTCCAGGGTCTTGTCTCTTTTGAGGTAATTTCTGCCTAGACAAGTCATCCAGTTCTTTGGTGAGCAAAGGAGGTTCATTCTCCCAAGTCTCATTTCCAAATAACTTGTCATTTAGCTTCATGATTGCTCCAAGGTATTTAGCAACTTGCTCTTCAGTGACATACTCATCCTCTTCAGAGGAAGAATACTCATCAGAGCTCATGAAAGGCAGAAGTAAGTCCAATGGAATCTCTATGGTCTCATTTTGAGCCTCAGATTCCCATGGTTCCTCATTGGGGAACTCATTGGAGATCAGTGCACGCCCATTGAGATCTTCCTCAGTGGCGTCCACTGCTTCTTCCTCCTCTCCAAATTCGGCCATGTTTATGGCTTTGCACTCTCCTTTTGGATTTTCTTCTGTGTTGCTTAGGAGAGTACTTGGAGGGAGTTCAGTAACTTTCTTGCTCAGCTGTCCCACTTGTGCCTCCAAATTCCGAATGGAGGACCTTGTTTCAGTCATGAAACTTTGAGTGGTTTTAATTAGATCAGAGACCATGGTTGCTAAGTCAGAGGGATTCTGCTTAGGATTCTCTGTCTGTTGCTGAGATGGAAAAGGTTTGCCATTGTTAAACCTGTTTCTTCCACCATTATTATTGAAACCTTGTTGAGGTCTCTCTTGATTCTTTCCTGAGAGATTGGGGTGATTTCTCCATGAAGAATTATAGGTGTTTCCATAGGGTTCTCCTAGGTAATTCACCTCTTCCATTGAAGGGTTCTCGGGATCATAAGCTTCTTCCTCAGATGAAGCATCCTTAGTATTGCTTGGTGCATTTTGCATTCCAGACAGACTTTGAGAAATCAAATTGACTTGTTGAGTCAATATTTTGTTCTGAGCCAAAATGGCGTTCAGAGTGTCAATCTCAAGAACTCCTTTCTTCTGATTAGTCCCATTGTTCACAGGATTCCTTTCAGAAGTGTACATGAATTGGTTATTTGCAACCATTTCAATTAGTTCTTGAGCCTCTGTAGGCGTCTTCTTCAGATGAAGAGATCCTCCAGCAGAGCTATCCAAAGACATCTTGGATAGTTCAGAGAGACCATCATAGAAAATACCTATGATGCTCCATTCAGAAAGCATATCAGATGGACATTTTCTGATTAATTGTTTGTATCTTTCCCAAGCTTCATAGAGGGATTCTCCATCCTTCTGTCTGAAGGTTTGGACTTCCACTCTAAGCTTACTCCATCTTTGTGGTGGAAAGAACTTTGCCAAGAAGGCATTGACTAGCTTTTCCCAAGAGTCCAGGCTTTCTTTAGGTTGAGAGTCCAACCATATTCTAGCTCTGTCTCTTACAGCAAAAGGGAATAGCATCAGTCTATAGACCTCAGGGTCTACCCCATTAGTCTTGACTGTGTCACAGATTTGCAAGAATTCAGCTAAGAACTGATGAGGATCTTCCATTGGAAGTCCATGAAACTTGCAATTCTGTTGCATTAGAGAAACTAATTGAGGCTTAAGCTCAAAGTTGTTTGCTCCAATGGCAGGGATAGAGATGCTTCTCCCATAGAAGTCGGGAGTAGGTGCAGTAAAGTCACCCAGCACCTTCCTTGCATTGTTGGCATTGTTGTTGTTTTCGGCTGCCATGAGTTCTTCTTCTTTGAAGAATTCGGTCAGGTCCTCTGAAGAGAGTTGTGCTTTGGCTTCTCTTAGCTTTCTCTTCAAGGTCCTTTCGGGTTCAGGGTCAGCTTCAACAAGAATGCCTTTGTCTCTGCTCCTGCTCATATGAAAGAGAAGAGAACAAGAAAATGTGGAATCCTCTATGTCACAGTATAGAGATTCCTTGAGGTGTCAGAGGAAAAGAGAAATAGAAAGAAGAAGGAGAAGAAGAATTCGAACTTTAATTAGATAAGGTTCGAATTGTGCATTGAGAAGGAGTGGTACTCCATAAATAGAAGGATGTGTGAAGAAGGGAAGAAGATTTTCGAAAATTCAATTAAAAAGATTTTGAAAACATTTGAAAAACACTTAATTGATTTTCGAAAATAAAAGTGGAAAAGAAATCAAGTGATTTTTGAAAAAGATTTTGAAATTAGAAGTTAAAAAGATTTGATTGAAAACTTATTTTGAAAAACATGTGATTGAGAAAATATGATTGAAAAGATATGATTTGAAAACAATTTTAAAAAGATATGATTTGAAAAACATTTTAAAAAGATTTGATTTTAAAAATTGATGACTTGCCTAACAAGAAAAGATATGATTCAAACATTAAACCTTCCTCAACAGAAAAGGCAACATACTTGAAATTTTGAATCAAATCATTAATTGTTAGTAAGTATCTTTGAAAAAGGAAAGAAATTAATTTTGAAAAACTTTGAAAACTTGAAAAAAAAATTGATTTGAAAACAAAATCTTCCCCCTTTAGCCATCCTGGCGTTAAACGCCCAGAATGGTATCCATTCTGGCATTTAACGCCCAAAATGCACCCTTTTTGGGCGTTAAACGCCCAACCAGGTACCCTGGCTGGCGTTTAAACGCCAGTCTGTCTTCTTCACTGGGCATTTTTGAATGCCCAGCTTTTTCTGTATAATTCCTCTGCAGTATGTTCTGAATCTTCAATTCTCTGTATTATTGACTTGAAAAGACACAAATTAAAAATATTTTTGGATTTTTAATAATGAGGAATAATCAAAATGCAACTAAAATCAAATAACAATGCATACAAGACACCAAACTTAGCAGTTTGTATACTACTGACACTAATGAGAATGCATATGAAACACAAAGATACTTAAGTCAATAGAATTCAAAGATCAAAACAAGGAAATCATCAAGAACATCTTGAAGATCACTTAAGATATATGCATGCAACAAAAACATGCAATTGACACCAAACTTAAGATGAGACTCTAGACTCAAACAAGAAACATCAAATATTTTTGGTTTTTATGATTTTTGTGAATTTTTTTGTGTTTTTCGAAAATTAAGTGAAAATATCAAAATTCTTAATGAGAATTCCAGGAATCAGTGCAATGCTAGTCTAAGACTCCGGTCCAGGAATTAGACATGGCTTCACAGCCAGCCAAGCTTTCAAAGAAAGCTTCGGTCCAAAACACTAGACATGGCCAAAGGCCAGCCAAGCCTTAGCAGATCACTGCTCCAAAAGCAAGATCAACAAGCTCTTGTGATGATAAGTTGAAACCTCGGTCCAATTAAATTAGACATGGCTTCACAGCCAGCCAGATTTCAACAAATCATCATGAAACTCTAGAATTCATCTTCAAGAATTTCGAAAAAAATAAATGCCTAATCTAAGCAACAAGATGAACCGTCAGTTGTCCATACACAAGAACAATCCCCGGCAACGGCGCCAAAAACTTGGTGCACGAAATTGTGATCAATACTTTTACACAAAACAAACAATCCCTAGTAATGGCTCCAAAGACTTGGTGCTCACTACCATGGCATAAACACAACTTCGCACAACTAACCAGCAAGTGCACTGGGTCGTCCAAGTAATAAACCTTACGCGAGTAAGGGTCGATCCCACGGAGATTGGTGGTATGAAGCAAGCTATGGTCACCTTGTAAATCTCAGTCAGGCAGACTCAAATGGGTATAGATGATGAATAAAGCATAAAGATAAAGATAGAGATACTTATGTATATCATTGGTGTAAGAGCTTCAGACAAGCGTATGAAGATGCCTTCCCTTCCGTCTCTCTGCTTTCCTACTGTCTTCATCCAATCCTTCTTACTCCTTTCCATGGCAAGCTCGTATAGGGTTTCACCGTTGTCAGTGGCTACCTCCCATCCTCTCAGTGAAAATACGTCCCTGATGCTCTGTCACAGCATAGGCTAATCATCTGTCGGTTCTCGGTCTGGCCGGAATAGAATCCAGTGATTCTTTTGCGTCTGTCACTAACGCCCCGCCTTTCGGAGTTTGAAGCACGTCACAGTCATTCAATCATTGAATCCTACTCAGAATACCACAGACAAGGTTAAACCTTCCGGATTCTCTTGAATGCCGCCATCAGTTCTTGCCTATACCACGAAGACTCTGATCTCACGGAATGGCTGGCTCGTTTGTCAGGCGAGCACTCGGTTGTCAGGCGATCAACCATGCATCGTGCAATCAGAAATCCAAGAGATATGCACTAAGCCTCGAATGCTTGTAGAACAAGAATGGTTGTCAGTCACCTTGTTCATAGGTGAGAGTGATGATGAGTGTCACGGATCATCACATTCATCAAGTTGAAGAACAAGTGATATCTTGGACAAAGAACAAGCGGAATTGAATAGAAGAACAATAGTAATTGCATTAATACTCGAGGTACAGCAGAGCTCCACACCTTAATCTATGGTGTGTAGAAACTCCACCGTTGAAAATACATAAGAACAAGGTCTAGGCATGGCCGAATGGCCAGCCTCCCAAATGATCTAAGATAGCATAAAATTAGAAGATAGCTACCAAGATGTCAAATACAATAGTAAAAGGTCCTACTTATAGAAAACTAGTAGCCTAAGGTGTACAAAGGTGAGTAAATGACATAAAAATCCACTTCCGGGCCCACTTGGTGTGTGCTTGGGCTGAGCAATGAAGCATTTTCGTGTAGAGACTCTTCTTGGAGTTAAACGCCAGCTTTTATGCCAGTTTGGGCGTTTAACTCCCATTTAGGTGCCAGTTCCGGCGTTTAACGCTGGAATTTCTTGAGGTGACTTTGAACGCCGGTTTGGGCCATCAAATCTTGGGCAAAGTATGGACTATCATATATTGCTGGAAAGCCCAGGATGTCTACTTTCCAACGCCGTTGAGAGCGCGCCAATTGGGCTTCTGTAGCTCTAGAAAATCCACTTCAAGTGCAGGGAGGTCAGAATCCAACAGCATCTGCAGTCCTTTTGAGTCTCTGGATCAGATTTTAGCTTAGATCCCTCAATTTCAGCCAGAAAATACCTGAAATCACAGAAAAACACACAAACTCATAGTAAAGTCCAGAAAAGTGAATTTTAACTAAAAACTAATAAAAATATAATAAAAACTAACTAAAAGATACTAAAAACATACTAAAAACAATGCCAAAAAGCGTATAAATTATCCGCTCATCACATATCTCAACCAAAACCAAACATACCTCATCTATACAATTTCACCCAAAATTACCAAATTCCACACTTCAACTCCTCAAACCTTATTATTCAATAACCAACCCAATCATTTACATATTCATTATCTGAAATTTATCCAATCACTTGTGTCATCATACAATGCACACATCAACTTACCTTCCTTACCTCTTTCCGGCCTCCGGCCTAAAATTTATGGCCTCCGGCCCAATTTCACAATTTAAATGCATAAACCACAAATCAATACTCATTACCCAATACATCAAATTTTCAATACACCAAGCATACAAGGCCACACAATTCTCAACCCAATCATTAATTCACATTACATACCAACTATGCATATTAGCACCAACCATTTACACAATCCAAACTTAATCCTAGGGCATCTAGCCTAGGAATTCTCATCACACCACACGGTACTTAAATGAAACTTAAACCGTACCTCTTGTAGCCAAATCAATTGAGCATCTTCTTTAGAAATCTCTACCAATCTTAGTCCCAAGCATCACCAAAGCTCCTCAAGCAACACCAATCTCCCAATTGTGCACCAAGATCATCAAATACACTAACATAACCAATATCACATACATACATCAACCTAGGGCTCATAAAAATTACAAATCACAAGGGTTTGAGCACTTCTTACCTCCGCCCATATGAAGTAGGGATAGAACCTGATGACATGTCACCATGTCATGTTTTTCTATGCTTTTTCATACAAGAAATTTATGATTAGTGCTTAAATATTGCATTCTTTGGTGCTTAAATGGTACATTTCTTTGATCTTTTGATTTGATAAACTTTGTAGGAAATAAGAAGAAAAAGAAGCAAAAAGAGCACAAAATAAGCTAAAAAGAAGAAAAGAGGAATTTTGGGCACACTTTGAAATTGGAGCACACTTTGGAGGCTTAGGCCACGCTTCTAAAAGCGTGACCCATGACCAAATCAAGGAAGAAAAGCGTGGCCCAAAGGAAGAAAAGCGTGGCCCAAAGGAAGAAAAGCGTGGCTCAAAACAAGGAGGAAGAGAGGACAAAAAGTTTTTGGGTGAAAAGTTAGCCTCAAAGTTAGACCCCTAACTTGGAGGCTAACGTGAGAATTGGACAATTCTTCCCAGGGTCATCCCAAGTTTGCGCCAACGTTAGCCCCCTAACTTGGAGGCTAACGTTGGCATGAAAATGTGTCCCAGGGGTGGCCAAAGTTTGCGCCAACGTTAGCCCCCTAACTTGGAGGCTAACGTTGGCACATGAAAACACAACAGCTTGAAGGGGTGTACTTCCAACAAGAATAACTTGAGCTAGAGAGCTCCAAATGAGGTGATTCAAGAAGCATTGGAAAGTAGGAATCAAGAGCTTTCCAAGCATATATGGCACTGCATGGTGGACACTAAAATTGAGGGAGAAATCTGCCCCGCAATGTGCATAAATGAACATGTGGGCAACCTGCAGTGAGGCCACTTGACCTCTGCACCTTCAATGGAGTATAACTCGAGCTGTAGAGCTCCAATTGATGCGCTTCCAACGGCATTGGAAATTAGACATCCAGGGCTTTCCAACAATGTATAATAGTATGGGGTGGACAATACATTTGAGCCTCCAGAACTGGCGTTTTCGCCAACGTTTGAGGGCTAACGTTACCTCAAACGCTGCACACCAAAGCCAGCGACCATGCCCTCTTCAAATGATCATAACTTGAGTTGTAGATGTCCAATTGAAGTGATTCAAAGTGGGTTAGAAAGCTGACATTCAGAGCTTTCCAACCATATATGATAGTCTATATTGGGCATAAAATTGGCAACATGACAAGAGGACAAAGTTGGCCCCATAAATGTGCATAAGGGAGGCCAACGTTAGGGTCAAAGTTAGACCCCTAACGTTGGCACCAACGTTCATACCAGCAAGATTTGTGGGCTGCTATGAAAAGTTGGAGCCAAAGTTAGACCCCTAATGTTAGCTCCAACTTTTGGTCCAACTTTTGCAAACTCAACCCGGTTCAATTCGGTTCCTCTTCAAACTCCAAGAGCAATCAACCAAGGCCTCTATCAACCCAATTCCCTCAAGAGCAAGGGCCCATGATCATCACTCAAAGGCACAAGAAATAGATAAAATAGGAATTTCATTTAATTGTAATTTGTTTTTAATTTCATTTTCATTTCCATTTTGTAAAGCCTATATAAGGCATCATTTTCATATTTGTGAGGAGGCTGGCTCCACTAGGGAGCATTAGGAGTAGTAGTAGAGAGCTCTCTCTTTAATTTTCTTTTCTTTGTTTTTGAATCTTGGGTGGAGAATTGAAGGTGTTTTGTTTCATTCTCCCTCTGAGATTTCTCTCTGCTTTATTTACTGCTTAATTGAATCTAATTTTCTGTTAATTGTTCTTCATCTACTCTTGCTGCACTTTACATTTCTTTAATTTCTTTGCAATTGCTCTTGTTGGATCTAGGAAGGCATTGAGATCTAGACTTGGTTATCTAGTCTCTTGGGTCCTGAGATCTTAATTCCAATTTTACATTCTCTGTTTATTGCTTTTCATGTTTATTCACATTTCTGTTTTGGTTCCGAATCAATCAAATCCATCTTTTACTTCTCTGCTTGTTGCAATTTAACTTTTCCTTGTTTAATTTCTGCAACTCCAATTCCCAATTCCCTTTACATTTAATGCAATTTATATTTCTTGTCATTTAAGATTCTTGCAATTTACATTTCTTGCTCTTTAAGTTACTTGCCAATTTACATTCTGCACCTTTAATTCTTGCGATTTACTTTCTGTCGGTCACTCTTCACACAATTCACCAATGTTAGCTTGACTAAACTAATTACCCACTAAAATTGCTTGATCCTTCAATCCCTGTGGGATCGACCTCACTCCCGTGAGTTTTTATTACTTGATGCGACCCGGTGCACTTGCCGGTTAGATTGGTGTTATTTTGGGAGAAATTCATTTTTCCTCCAAAATATCCCATCAAGTTTTTGGCGCCGTTGCCGGGGATTGATTAGATCAACAATGATTAAGTGGGTGAGAAGTCTAGATTAAGCATTTTCTTTATTTTTGTTCTCTGTTCTAAGTTGAAACCAAGGTGTTTGAGTTATTGCCTCACTAAGAAATTCATCTCTGAGATATGAATTTCAATTTTCCTTGGTGTTGTGTTTTACAAATTTCAAATGGAGTTCAACTCATCTTATGATCAAACAAATTTTATGGGATATTACCCATCATCATCAATCTCTAATGGTGGCTGGGAATATCACTCAGAGAATACACATTCTGAGCACTCCAATTCATGGAGATTTGCTTCAGAACCACAAGATGAGAAAGAAAATCATATGGGATATTTCCCTCACCCACAAAATGATGCAAGTCATGATTCTAATGGTGGCTGGGAAGGGAATTCTAATACTCCATATGATACTCATCCAAAGATATCATCACTTGACCATGCTTCAACAAAAAGCCCCTTTCAAAACTTACCACTCACACAAACTTCCTATAACCAAAGAATTTCAGAGCTTGAGTCCAAGCTCGAAAGATTTGCAGAGGAGTACGAGAAGTACCAGAAAGAAGAAGAGAACTCCCTCAAAAATATGGAAGTGCAGTTAGGCCAATTGTTGAATGCATGGAAGGAGAAAATGGAAAAACAAAAACAAAAGGTCCCTGTGTCAAGTGAAATTTCAATAGAGGATGAGGAGAAGGAGGCAATTGAACCTGAAGCTGCATGTCCACAGAAGCCACTTGAGATAAAGGAACATGAAAACTCACAACCTCTACAAACCCCCCTGGACCAAAACGCCTCAACACTTGAATCCATGATTGAAAGGTATGACGAGGAGATGAAGAAATGTTGGGAAGATAAACAAACCTCCCCCATGATAGAGCAATTAAAACAAATGTTGGGTGCAAAAGAGGAAGGGGAGGAGCAAGAAAGTGAAGAAGTCATTCCAAACTCAAGTGAGGCAGAGAAGTACATAAAGGAGGAGTTCATGGAACCACCAATACAAAAGGCTCTGGATGAATACAAAACTCCAATAATCACACAGCAACCAAGACTTGGATTCAAAGAAGTGAAGGCAACTAACAAAAGCACCAATCCTGTCCCTAATCCAGTAAGCAAGATCAATCAAGCCATTTGCAAAAGGAAGCTTGCTGAGGAAAAGCCAAGGCAAGGGACAGTAGCTGAAACTTCTCCTCCTTTGAAGTCATTTCTCTTAACAAACTGGAAGAAGAGGAAGAAAGTAAAGAACAAAATGCCAACAGTAGGTAACGTTTCTCTTCTATGCTTTGTTTTCTTTCTTTACTTTGTTTAAATTCAATAAATTGACATATGGTTGCATTCTAAGTTTGGTGTTGCTATGCAACAAAATTTGGTTCCAATTCTTACAAGATACTTGCATTAATTCCAAGTGAAAGTGTCACACTAAGTTTGGTGTGCCACTTATCTTTTATGCAATGTATTGTGCACATCTTCTTATCTATGCAATCAAAATGTCTCTGTCTCTTGTGCCTTGATTATTATCTTTAATTTTGCTTGCTTAGAACACATGTACTACTAACTTTTCATTGTGTAAGACATTCATGATCCATCTTAGCCCCATAGCCATTGTTCTAATTGTTGCTTGAGGATGAGCAAGCATTTTGAGTTGGCAAGGGAAAGAGGAAGAATGGGAGGAAAACGACAACAATAGAGAAGATGAACTACAAGGTTGTAAAGTTCCTTTTCCTCTCATTTGTTTCAAGCACTATAAATTGCATGATTGTCTTTACCTTCTCTGTATGCATGTGTGTATGAAAAGGCATAGTTTGATTTCTAAATTGCAACATGGTGCTATGTCATTATGATTACCAACTTGAGTTTTGTGAATTCAAAAGCAACAAAGTATCATGATCATAAACAAACAAGGCATTAAAGAAGATTTTAGCATGTGCATAAAAGTATTGGAAAGCTAGTATGTTTGATTGTTGCTTAATTGCATTGGATTTTATTTAATTGAAGTTTTCATCTAGGACATTTTGTGAAATCTTTTAAAATCATGAAAACCTTGAAAGCAAATGCAAAATAAAGCAAGAAAAGAAAAAGGGAAAGAATGAGAAAGCTGAAGGCTCTGAGTACCAATGGCAATTTATTTGTTAAGTGCTTGTGGTGTTTATGTATCAAGCCAAATGCTTGAAAACAAAACACTTAGAAGTCAAGGCTAGGCTCAAAGTGCAAAAGCACTCCCTCAAAGCTCAAGGCTCTGAGCATCAATGATTAGAGAGTCAAGAAAAGAAAAGAAAAATGAGCTTAATGAAGTCCTCTAATCAAATGCTTGTGGTGCTTATGTATCAAGTGGTAATACTTGAAAACAAAGCATTTAGAAGTCGTAGCTTTGTTATCAACTCATGGGGCAAAGCACCCAAAAGGAGAAGCAAATAAGAAAATCAAAAGCTTGCTTTAAGGAAGAAATATAAAAGAAAGATTTCATAAATTGAGCTAGATGGAAGCATCAATCATTTACATTTCTTTTGTGATTGTAGCATGCGTAGAAAACTAGCTTACCATGAACATTGAGTTGCTATTCTCCTTGCCTTGGATTGTCAATCTTTATTGCATGATTCTTTTCTTGCTTGGGGACAAGCAAGGTTTAAGTTTGGTGTTGTGATGACATGTCACCATGTCATGTTTTTCTATGCTTTTTCATACAAGAAATTTATGATTAGTGCTTAAATATTGCATTCTTTGGTGCTTAAATGGTACATTTCTTTGATCTTTTGATTTGATAAACTTTGTAGGAAATAAGAAGAAAAAGAAGCAAAAAGAGCACAAAATAAGCTAAAAAGAAGAAAAGAGGAATTTTGGGCACACTTTGAAATTGGAGCACACTTTGGAGGCTTAGGCCACGCTTCTAAAAGCGTGACCCATGACCAAATCAAGGAAGAAAAGCGTGGCCCAAAGGAAGAAAAGCGTGGCCCAAAGGAAGAAAAGCGTGGCTCAAAACAAGGAGGAAGAGAGGACAAAAAGTTTTTGGGTGAAAAGTTAGCCTCAAAGTTAGACCCCTAACTTGGAGGCTAACGTGAGAATTGGACAATTCTTCCCAGGGCCATCCCAAGTTTGCGCCAACGTTAGCCCCCTAACTTGGAGGCTAACGTTGGCATGAAAATGTGTCCCAGGGGTGGCCAAAGTTTGCGCCAACGTTAGCCCCCTAACTTGGAGGCTAACGTTGGCACATGAAAACACAACAGCTTGAAGGGGTGTACTTCCAACAAGAATAACTTGAGCTAGAGAGCTCCAAATGAGGTGATTCAAGAAGCATTGGAAAGTAGGAATCAAGAGCTTTCCAAGCATATATGGCACTGCATGGTGGACACTAAAATTGAGGGAGAAATCTGCCCCGCAATGTGCATAAATGAACATGTGGGCAACCTGCAGTGAGGCCACTTGACCTCTGCACCTTCAATGGAGTATAACTCGAGCTGTAGAGCTCCAATTGATGCGCTTCTAACGGCATTGGAAAGTAGACATCCAGGACTTTCCAACAATGTATAATAGTATGGGGTGGACAATACATTTGAGCCTCCAGAACTGGCGTTTTCGCCAACGTTTGAGGGCTAACGTTACCTCAAACGCTGCACACCAAAGCCAGCGACCATGCCCTCTTCAAATGATCATAACTTGAGTTGTAGATGTCCAATTGAAGTGATTCCAAATGGGTTAGAAAGCTAACATTCAGAGCTTTCCAACCATATATGATAGTCTATATTGGGCATAAAATTGGCAACATGACAAGAGGACAAAGTTGGCCCCATAAATGTGCATAAGGGAGGCCAACGTTAGGGTCAAAGTTAGACCCCTAACGTTGGCACCAACGTTCATACCAGCAAGATTTGTGGGCTGCTATGAAAAGTTGGAGCCAAAGTTAGACCCCTAACGTTAGCTCCAACTTTTGGTCCAACTTTTGCAAACTCAACCCGGTTCAATTCGGTTCCTCTTCAAACTCCAAGAGCAATCAACCAAGGCCTCTATCAACCCAATTCCCTCAAGAGCAAGGGCCCATGATCATCACTCAAAGGCACAAGAAATAGATAAAATAGGAATTTCATTTAATTGTAATTTGTTTTTAATTTCATTTTCATTTCCATTTTGTAAAGCCTATATAAGGCATCATTTTCATATTTGTGAGGAGGCTGGCTCCACTAGGGAGCATTAGGAGTAGTAGTAGAGAGCTCTCTCTTTAATTTTCTTTTCTTTGTTTTTGAATCTTGGGTGGAGAATTGAAGGTGTTCTGTTTCATTCTCCCTCTGAGATTTCTCTCTGCTTTCTTTACTGCTTAATTGAATCTAATTTTCTGTTAATTGCTCTTCATCTACTCTTGCTGCAATTTACATTTCTTTAATTTCTTTGCAATTGTTCTTGTTGGATCTAGGAAGGCATTGAGATCTAGACTTGGTTATCTAGTCTCTTGGGTCCTGAGATCTTAATTCCAATTTTACATTCTCTGTTTATTGCTTTTCATGTTTATTTACATTTCTGTTTTGGTTCCGAATCAATCAAATCCATCTTTTACTTCTCTGCTTGTTGCAATTTAACTTTTCCTTGTTTAATTTCTGCAAATCCAATTCCCAATTCCCTTTACATTTAATGCAATTTATATTTCTTGTCATTTAAGATTCTTGCAATTTACATTTCTTGCTCTTTAAGTTACTTGCCAATTTACATTCTGCACCTTTAATTCTTGCGATTTACTTTCTGTCGGTCACTCTTCACACAATTCACCAATGTTAGCTTGACTAAACTAATTACCCACTAAAATTGCTTGATCCTTCAATCCCTGTGGGATCGACCTCACTCCCGTGAGTTTTTATTACTTGATGCGACCCGGTGCACTTGCCGGTTAGATTGGTGTTATTTTGGGAGAAATTCATTTTTCCTCCAAAATATCCCATCAGAACCCACTTGAAATCCATGTTGGAGTATCCCTAAACACCAAAATCACAAGATTTCAACACTAACTACCCAAAAACGTGTAACAGTAGAGAATTTCGAAAACTGGGCAGAGATGAATAGAATACTCACCACAAAACTTAGATAGAATTGTAGAAGATGAGAAGAGCGACACGTGGCCGCAAACGGCTCGTCAATCGGAGCTCCGTAACTCAAGTTATGGTGGTTTGAAGATCAAAGAGAGTTAGGTTTTTTATCTTCTCTTCTCTCTTCCCAATTTCAGCGCCCAACACCCCTTCTTTAGGAAAAAATGAGCTGAAATGCTCATAACTAATGTTTATATATGTTGGGTCTTGGGCCTAGTTAGGCCCGGTTCACTTATTTTTATCCGTTGGCCCAATTTTGGACCAAAACATTTAAGATTAGCGCTCTAAATCGCACTTCAAATATTTCTACCTCCCCTAATTATAATTCATCATTTCTTAATCTTATTTACTCATAATCAATTTTCTCAGCTGTAGTACCAGACAAATCTCAGCCGGTACTTCCGGTCAAAATTCCACTGCGCGCTTTTACGCAGAAAACTATGTTTTCCGACTCAGAAAAATTCACTGAATCCAAATATCATATTTAAATCATTAAATTTCAATTGCCAAATCTTCCAACCATATTCGCTCCTACTTAACTTATTATTTAATTAATTTTGGTTAGACCGGGTATTACATTCTACCCCCCTAACAGAAATTTTTGTCCTCGAAAATTCTATCCATTACTACGAGTACGCGAGCATAGTCTGCCTTTATATCAAACGCATAACAGTTCCAAGGTCCTTTTTACTCTGCGCGCTTCTGTTGCCGCGCTCTGATTTCTCTATCCCTGAGGGTCTCGGTCGTTCGTTCAACGCCGACCAACAGCCTCGTCTCTTACTTTTACCGTCTCATCAACTCACACCTTATTAAATCTCGAATCATGTCATCAATAAGATTGCCATCATCGTTAATCATAGCCATTATCCCACATCACTATAATCAATCAACGATCATCACCACACCTTAATCATACTCCATCACTATCCTCTCTCTCTCTCTCTCTCTGCCAAGACAATTCCTCTAATCACAGTTCAACTCCAAGCATAATCTCCAAACTTACTTTCTTATTCTCAAACCCTCAAATTTCTTCATGACTTGCTGATATAAAGTCTCTGGCTTATCAATCAAAAACCCCTTTCATTTCTAGAAATTAAATGAGTTTGAAATAGCAAGTTAACAAAATCATAAGAGTTCGCATTTCCTTTAATAATCTATAAAAGCATTTGAAACACATCTCTTTTGTTAAAATTACTCATATCAAAATTCATCTTCAAAACCAAAATCAACACTCTTTTAAATTCTTGGGGAAAAATTTTCAACAGTACCTCTCCAAAAATTGGAGTTTACCACCTGTCACGGGTTCCCTCAAACCAATCTCAGTACCGCATCAACATTTCGATTTAATGGTTTTCACATTCGTCTTTCAAAACCAATCATTATAAATCTCAAACTAAAACCAAGGTCACTATGACCAAACATCACAGTACTCATCTCTCAACACCACAACTTGCACTCTCTCATCATCTAAATCCAATTGTGCATTAATGATAATTTCCTCATCTGCTTTAGAACCATCAAAGTTCGCAGCCGCAATCATTTCCAACTATTTGGGGATCATTACTTGCAGTAACCCGCTTAACCCTTCTAGTATTCAAACATAAGATACTATAGTAAACTTTTACAGCTCTTATTCGTAGCTATCCTGTGTTACTGCTTCCACAAGTTTCCGTTGCTTTATTCTGATCTCTCGTCTAGTACGAACTCTATCACTTATTTCCTCAAGTACTCAACCACAACTTAGCATGACTGGCATTCACTAGATTTCTATCTATGATAGCCAAAACCATATACCAACTTAATCGTACTTTTAGCACGTTGTTACCAATCTTTCGCTTACCAATTCCCAAACCGTCGGATCTAACGGTATCCCCCCGTTGTTGTAGTGAACACACGACCTTGTTGTTGGCTCTTGGTAGTATTCCGGTTGACCTTCTTAGGACGTTTCTAGGATACATGTCTAACTCTTCTACAACCATGGCAAAGTTCCAATCTACCTTGACACGGAGTTCCCGAATGATGGCTTTGACATCGCCCACCAGTCATTCCACTCTGAGGTTGCTTTCCGTTAAAGGCCTACCTAATCATTTATGCTCACCAAACCTTCTATTAAGATAACTTAGGGTTATCTAGAACAGATCATAATTTTTCATTCGACAATGTATTATGAGTGAATACCAGCTTTCAGCATTATCTAAAGTGGTAAAGAACTAAGTTATCAGTTTTCTTATTACCTCAGGTACGAAAATCGGACCTGGCAGTCTCCCGATCCTTCCGGTGTGGGCAATCTCTGACCAAATGTCCTAGCTTTCCGCAATTGTAACACAAACCCGAACCATAACGACACGGTCTATTTGGGTGATGACCTCCACATCTCTGACAGCTCAAAACATCCGAAGCAGCCACTATTTGTTTTTCCCTACCTTTTCCTTGGGAATTCTTATTCGTCGCAAGGTCATTTCACCTTTGGGGAAAACGTTGTGGGTATCCTCTTCTCTTAAACTCTTGACCCCTTGTTGGGTACTCTTGATTGTGCTCCCTGCGGT
The DNA here is from genome assembly GCF_014773155.1 of Arachis stenosperma. Lineage (NCBI taxonomy): Eukaryota > Viridiplantae > Streptophyta > Magnoliopsida > Fabales > Fabaceae > Arachis > Arachis stenosperma. The sequence goes on from NC_080386.1 coordinate 61,031,066, forward strand.
GGGACTTCCGATGGTCATTCTTCGCCTCAACAGCCTTCCTTACACATTCTTCAGCAATACGGCTCTTGTTCACAAGTTCGGAGAAGACCCTAATCTCCATCGGTCCAACGGAGCTCAGGATTTCACTTCGAAGTCCTCCCTCATACTTAATACACTTCCATTCCTCGAAGTCTCCCGGGGTTCCTTGACACATACGAGAAAACCTGAATAACTCCTCAAATTTATCCGTATACTCAGATACGGACATTGTACCCTACTTCAGTTGCAGTAATTCAAGTTCCTTGACCGTTCTAGCAGAATTCGGGAAGTACTTCTTATAAAATTCCACTTGGAAGGCACCCCAGGTGATAGGATCATTCCCCTGCTGCAGGAGACGTCGAGCCCCTTACCACCAATGCGATGCTTCCCCCGTGAGCAGATAGGTAGCAAATTCAACACACTGCTCTTTAGGCACCAACTGCACTTGCAGTGCTCGCTCCATGGCCTGAAACCAGGTGTCAGCTTCAGTCGGATTAGTGGTTCCCTTGAACTTAGGTGGATTAACCTTTAAGAAAGTTGCCAGTGTCATCGGGCCTTGAGCTCCACTTTCGCCATTGCCATTATTGTTTATCTGTTGCCCAAGAGCCTCCGCAGTGGCCTGCATAGTAGCAGCCATATTCTCCAACGCCGCCATAAGGTTTACCGGGTTATTCGGGTTGATTTCCAGTTCCTGAGTACTAGTACGATCTCTCTCACGTCCCCGACCGGGTCCACGAGGCGCCATCTGGTTCCTATATACACCAAACAATCGATATCAAGTTGATCAGTCTCAATATCGGAAGTATAGTGCTTCAAAGTACCAAAGGTACACTCATGAACTTCATGCTAGATGTATCGGTTAGATACCCTAACTAGCACAGGCATAGACTCAGAGTATGCATTGAAGTATAAGCAGTTCCATCCCTCAGGCTCATGAGGACAAACTATTCTGATACCATAATGTAACACCCTAATATTCAAATCCTTATGCTCGAGTCATAAGTCAATGATATTACGGTGGTACGACTCTTAGGTGGATTTTTAATATATAAATATAGGTAATTTTCGAAAGGAGTATTAATCGAGAAGCCTGAAAAGAGTAGAAATAAAATCGCGAAGACGTATCACTCACGTTTCGACAACGAAAAGTTAAACTGTTAAGCCGAACGTGATATACGGACAAGGCATAAAGGAGATTAAGAGACAGATAACAGATAGATATTTATAGCATAAGTAAATAGCCACTAGTCGCGACCCGCGAAGTTTAGGCCGGCTAGGGTACAGTATGAAAGTAGTTGATAACAGTATATCCTAATCTCTCCCAAAGGAAACATAAGAGCCTCTATAGGCAAGTTTCAAAAGAGTTCAATACATAATATAATCTTTTCAAAACAAAGGTGGAGAGATTCTAAGCAAAACACAAAGTAGAGAAAATAAATATCTTCGTCGTCTCTCAGGTGAACCACAACTCACTTCTGAGCACCTGGACCTGTATTTGAAAAACAAGAGATATATACGGAATGAGAACCCCGGGCCCATGGGTTCCCAGTACGGTAAAAGTGTCAAATAAATACAATGCACTGCAATAAAAACTCACTAAGCATCCTAAACTCCTTTTCACCCAGTATCCAGCCTAGATTCTCACTAATCCATAAATAGGCATCTGTCGTAAGGGGATACTAAATCTAGTTCATATCTCATATGATTCCCAACTCGCTGACTCTCCTACGAATCAGATTCAGAATCATAAACAAAACCATCATCAGTCGTACTGTCTCAGCAATTCTATATCAATACATCATACCCTCACCTGGAGCTAGTGAAACCACATCACTGCGTCTACACAGGGAGCTCAAATCATCTCAACCAATGATCATCATCATCATGCAATCGCATCATCAATTCATCTCATCAAGAACAGCCCTCAACCTCTACCGACACCAACATGAGGGGCCTCTCAGTTGTACAAACACAAGCAATACAGGCAAGTAATACACAATTAAGGTACAAGTAGAACAAGTAGCACATAATCAGGTAACATAGCACATATAATGTAGAAATCCAAAACAAATAGGTAAACCCAAACAATTCAAACATATGCAAATGATGAATGCCTGCTCTATGGCTAATGATATCATCTGTCGGTTATCAAGCCAACCCGACGTGTCCGGTAGCTAACCTGGGCACAGTCTCTCTGTTGCGTATTAATATCATTAGAGGGAATATGTGCCTGTCACCATTAGAGGGTATATGCACCATGTCGCCATTAGAGGGTATCGGTGCCCTGTCACCCTTACAACTAGAGAGAAAACATAAGCATGCTTACATTCAACATTTTTCATCATTATTCATTTATCATATATGCCTTTATACTCATCCATAATCCATAATGGCTTTGCCGTAACTCGGCAATAACTCAGCCATCCGGCTCACAGTTCAATCCAGAACTAGCCAATTTATCAACATGACTCCGCCGTATCCGGCAATAACTCAGCCATCCGGCTCATGGTTCAATCAAGAACCAACCATTTATCAATAATTATAACCCTTCGGCTCATGGCTTACACGGTACTTCCACCGCCATCCTCCATATCTCATATAATCATCTTTGATCATCATTGATCACAACTTTTTCCCTTGCTTCATTCGCAAGTTACCATATCCCCTAGCTCCTTCCTCTTTGCTAGGCATATCATAATGATTCAATACATAAGGGGTGAGATCGGAGGCTTAAAAGTATGAGATTTAGCTTTTAAAACTCACAAATCAACTTCGGGATGAAAACAGAGCTACGCGCACGCGTACTTCACGCGCACGCGTACTTCACGCGCACGCGTGGATGGCCACAAAGCTCATTGACACGTATGTGTTATACACGCGGACGCGCGGATTGAAACACAGCCAGACGACGCATACGCATCAGCCACGCATACGCTTGGGTGCATTTGCGCTCCAGGCACAAAACTGGCACAACTCTCGGGAAAATGGCTGGGCATAGGGTGCAACGCATCGATGTGCACGTGCACACCACGCGCACGCGTGGATGGTGCCTTCTTGAAGAACGACGCGTACGCGCCAAGTGCGCCTACGCATGGGGGGGTCATTCTGCAAAACCATTTTCTAAGTTAAAAGCTGCAGAATTCACAAATTCAACCCCGAATCTTCCGACGGACATAACTTTCTCATTTTAAATCATTTTTTGCCCGTTCTTTGAACGGCATGGACATCCTGGATCCAATTTCACTTTTAAATAATTTTGGCACAAAACAGAAATGCACAGTCCAATTTATGTCTCGTCAAAATATGCCCAAAAAATCACGTTTTCACTCAAAACCGCAAAGTGCCATTTTCAAAACAAGCCGTTTCCAACTCTTTTCAAAATCAACCAAAACATGCCAATTTCATCCCTTTTCTTTGAAATCAATCAAAGTATATCAAAATTGACAATAAGCCTCCTCAACTCATACACTAACACATTACCACAATTCACAAAACCGCCATATAACCATTTTTACCCATTTCACACAAATGGCTAAATTACAAACACATTAACATGCCATACATCCTTCCTCATCCCAATTTCTAACAATACTATTCCCAATCAATCATCATTATACATAATCAATATCATACTCACTATCACATGGTTTCACCCACAAATCAACCTTAATCATTTCTCAAGCATATATCACAACATACATATCTCTCATGCATCATCATACCATCAAGGCATCAATAATCATGATCACATATATGACCACATAACATACCTCAACCAAAACCAAACATACCTCATCTATACAATTTCACCCAAAATTACCAAATTCCACACTTCAACTCCTCAAACCTTATTATTCAATAACCAACCCAATCATTCACATATTCATTATCTGAAATTCATCCAATCACTTGTGTCATCATACAATGCACACATCAACTTACCTTCCTTACCTCTTTCCGGCCTCCGGCCCAAAATTTACGGCTCCGGCCCAATTTCACAATTTAAATGCATAAACCACAAATCAATACTCATTACTCAATACATCAAATTTTCAATACACCAAGCATACAAGGCCACACAATTCTCAACCCAATTATTAATTCACATTACATACCAACTATGCATATTAGCACCAACCATTTACATAATCCAAACTTAATCCTAGGGCATCTAGCCTAGGAATTCTCATCACACCACATGGTACTTAAATGAAACTTAAACCGTACCTCTTGTAGCCAAATCAATTGAGCCTCTTCTTTAGAAGTCTCTACCAATCTTAGTCCCAAGCCTCACCAAAGCTCCTCAAGCAACACCAATCTCCCAATTGTGCACCAAGATCATCAAATACACTAACATAACCAATATCACATACATACATCAACCTAGGGCTCATAAAAATGACAAATCACAAGGGTTTGAGCACTTCTTACCTTAGCCCATATGAAGTAGGGATAGAACCCACTTGGAATCCATGTTGGAGTATCCCTAAACACCCAAAATCACAAGATTTCAACACTAACTACCCAAAAACGTGTAACAGTAGAGAATTTCGAAAACTGGGCAGAGATGAATGGAATACTCACCACAAAACTTAGATAGAATTGTAGAGGATGAGAAGAGCGATGCGTGGCCGCAAACGACTCGTCAATCGGAGCTCCGTAGCTCAAGTTATGGTGGTTTAAAGATCAAAGAGAGTTAGGTTTTCTCTCTTCTCTTCTCTCTTCCCAATTTCAGCGCCCAACACCCCTTCTTTAGGGCAAAATGAGCTGAAATGCTCATAACTAATGTTTATATATGTTGGATCTTGGGCCCACTTAGGCCCGGTTCACTTATTTTTGTCCGTTGGCCCAATTTTGGACCAAAACCTTTAAGATTAGCGCTCTAAATCGCACTTCAAATATTTCTACCTCCCCTAATTATAATTCCTCATTTCTTAATTTTATTTACTCATAATCAATTTTCTCAGCTGTAGTACCAGACAAATCTCAGCCGGTACTTCCGGTCAAAATTCCACTGCGCGCTTTTACGCAGAAAACTATGTTTTCCGACTCGGAAAAATTCACTGAATCTAAATATCATATTTAAATCATCAAATTCCAATTGCCAAATCTTCCAACCATATTCGCTCCTACTTAACTTATTATTTAATTAATTTCGGTTAGACCGGGTATTACACACATCAGCTGATGAGTCCTCTTCCATCGTGGTATACTTTATGTGGAAGACTCTTGATACATTATCAAGTGTCTCTGGGTCCATTAGCTCAGGAACATAGTAGTTAGGATCAAGGTGAACTTGGATGGGTTGGTTGTTGATGAGCGGATAATTTATACGCTTTTTGGCATTGTTTTTAGATAGTTTTTAGTAAGTTCAAGCTACTTTTAGGGATGTTTTCATTAGTTTTTATGCTAAATTCACATTTCTGGATTTTACTATGAGTTTGTGTGTTTTTCTGTGATTTCAGGTAATTTCTGGCTGAAATTGAGGGACTTGAGCAAAACTCTGAAAGAAGGCTGACAAAAGGACTGCTGATGTTGTTGGAATCTGACCTCCCTGCACTCAAAATAGATTTTCTGGAGCTACAGAACTCTAATTGGCGCGCTCTCAACGGCGTTGGAAAGTAGACATCCAGATATTTCCAGCAATATATAATAGTCCATACTTTATTCGGAAATTGATGATGTAACTTGGCGTTGAACGCCAAGTACATGCTGCTGTCTGGAGTTAAACGCCAGAAACACGTAATGATTTGGAGTTGAACGCCCAAAACACGTCATAACTTGGAGTTCAACTCCAATAAAAGCCTCAGCTCGTGGATAGACCAAGCTCAGCCCAAACATACACCAAATGGGCCCCGGAAGTGGATTTATGCATCAATTACTTACTCATGTAAACCCTAGGAGCTAGTTTATTATAAATAGAACTTTTTACTATCATAATCTCATCCTGGATTGTATTTTGAATCCTGTGATCACGTTTTGGGGGCTGGCCATTCGGCCATGCCTGAACCTTTCACTTATGTATTTTCAACGGTGGAGTTTCTGCACACCATAGATTAAGGGTGTGGAGCTCTGCTGTACCTCAAGTTTCAATACAATTATTATTACTTTCTATTCAATTCTCTTTTATTCTTATTCCAAGATATACGTTGCACAACACTTTGATGAATGTGATGATCCGTGACACTCATCATCATTCTCACCTATGAACGCGCGTGACTGACAACCACTTCCGTTCTACCTTAGGCCGGGCACATATCTCTTAGATTCCCCAACAGAATCTTCGTGGTATAAGTTAGATAGATGGCGGCATTCATGAGGATCCGGAAAGTCTAAACCTTGTCTATGGTATTCCGAGTAGGATTCTGGGATTGAATGACTGTGACGAGCTTCAAACTCTTGAAGGCTGGGCGTGATGACAAATGCAAAAGAATCAAGGGATTCTATTCCAACCTGATTGAGAACCGACAGATGATTAGCCGTGCTGTGACAGAGCATAGGAATGTTTTCACTGAGTTGATGGGATGTAGCCATTGACAACGGTGATGCCCTACATACAGCTTGCCATGGAAAGGAGTAAGAAGGATTGGATGAATGTAATAAGAAAGTAGAAATACAAGAGGAGCACAACATCTCCATACGCCTATCTGAAATTCCCACTATTGATTTACATAAGTATTTCTATCCCTTTTATTTTCTTTTTATTATTAATTTTCGAAACCCAAAACTATTCAATCTGCCTAACTGAGATTTACAAGGTGACCATAGCTTGCTTCATACCAACAATCTCTGTGGGATCGACCCTTACTCACGTAAGGTTTATTACTTGGACGACCCAGTACACTTGCTGGTTAGTTGAACGGAGTTGTGCTAAGAAAGTGCTGAGTTAATAAATGTACATACCAAAGAGCCAATATTGTTGATCACAATTTCGTCCACCAAGTTTTTGGCGCCGTTGCCGGGGATTGTTTGAGTTTGGACAACTGACGGTTCATCTTGTTGCTCAGATTAGGTAATTTTCTTTTCAAAAACTTTTTCAAAATTTTTCTTTTCTTTTTTGTTTTTCCAAAAAAAATTTTTCGAAAAAAAAATTAATAAAAATCCAAAAAAAATTTAGAAAATCATAAAAATCAAAAATATTTTGTGTTTCTTGTTTGAGTCTTGAGTCAATTTTTAAGTTTGGTGTCAATTGCATGCTTTAAAAAATTTTCTTGCATTTTTCGAAAATCCCATGCATTCATAGTGTTCTTCATGATCTTCAAGTTGTTCTTGACAAGTCTTCTTGTTTGATCTTGCTATTTTCTTGTTTTGTGTTGTTTGTTGTTTTTCATATGCATTTTTTGTTTGTTAGAGTCCATGCATTAAATATTTCTAAGTTTGGTGTCTTGCATGTTTTCTTTGCATCAAAAATTTTTCAAAATTATGCTCTTGATGTTCATCATGATCTTCAAAGTATTCTTGGTGTTCATCTTGACATTCATAGCATTCTTGCATGCATTCATTGTTTTGATCTAAAAATTTCATGCATTGAGTATTTTTGTTGTTTTTCTCTCTCATAATTAAAAATTCAAAAATAAAAAATATCTTTTCCTTATTTCCCTCCAAATTTTCGAATTTTTGGGTTGACTTGGTCAAAAATTTTTAAAATTAGTTGTTTCTTACAAGTCAAGTCAAAATTTCAATTTTAAAAATCTTATTTTTTTAAAATCTTTTTCAAAAATCATATCTTTTTCATTTTTGTTTTATTTTCGAAAAATTTCAAAAATATTTTTCAAATTATTTTCAAAATCTTTTTCTTATCTTTATATCATATTTTCGAAAATTCACTAATAATTAATATGATTGATTCAAAAATTTGAAGTTTGTTACTTTCTTGTTAAGAAAGGTTCAATCTTTAAATTCTAGAATCTTATCTTGTAGTTTCTTGTTAGTTAAGTCTTTTTAAAAATTAAATCTTTTTCAAAATATCTTTTTCTTAAAATTTTTATCTTATCTTTTTATCTTATCCTTCTCAAAAATTTATCTTTTTCAAAATTTGATTTCAAAATATCTTATCTAACTTCTTATCTTCTTATCTTTTTAAAATTTAATTTCAATCTTTTTCAATCAACTAACTAACTTCTTTGTTTGTTTCTTATCTTTTTCAAAACCACCTAACTACTTTCCCTTCTCTGATTTTTGAAAATATCTCACCCCTTTTTCAAAAATTCTTTTTAATTAACTAATTGTTTCATGTTTTAATTTTAATTTTCGAAAATTACTAACCCCTTTTTTCAAAATTTTTTTCGAAAATTCTCCCTCCCTTTTCTTATTCTATTTAATTATTTATTTACTAACACTTCTCTTCACCTCTCTTCATCTAAAAATCCGAACCATTCTTCTTCACTCTTCCCCCTTTCTTCTTCTACTAACACAAAGGAATCTCTATACTGTGACATAGAGGATTCCTCTTCTTTTCTTGTTCTCTTCTCTTTCATATGAGCAGGAACAGGGAAAAAGGCACTCTTGTTGAAATTGATCCTAAACCTGAAAGGACTCTGAAAAGGAAACTAAGAGAAACTAAATTACAACAATCCAGAAACAACTTTTCAGAAATTTTCGAACAAGAGAATGAGATGGCAGCCGAACCCAATAATAATAATGCAAGGAGAATGCTTGGTGACTTCACAAAGCCAACGTCCAAATTTGATGGAAGAAGCATCTCCATTCCTGCCATTGGAGCCAATAATTTTGAGCTTAAGCCTCAGCTAGTTGCCTTAATGCAACAAAACTGCAAGTTTTATGGACTTCCATCTGAAGATCCTTATCAGTTTTTAACTGAGTTCTTGCAGATCTGTGAGACTGTAAAGACGAATGGAGTTGATCCTGAAGTCTACAGACTCATGCTTTTCCCTTTTGCTGTAAGAGACAGAGCTAGAATATGGTTGGATTCACAACCTAAGGATAGCCTGGACTCCTGGGATAAGCTGGTCACAGCCTTCATGGATAAATTCTTTCCTCCTCAAAAGCTGAGCAAGCTGAGAGTGGATGTTCAAACCTTCAAACAAAAAGATGGTGAATCCCTCTATGAAGCTTGGGAAAGATACAAGCAGCTGACCAAAAGATGTCCATCTGACATGTTTTCAGAATGGACCATATTAGATATATTCTATTATGGTCTATCTGAATTTTCGAAAATGTCATTGGACCATTCTGCAGGTGGATCTATTCACCTAAAGAAAACGCCTGAAGAGGCTCAAGAACTCATTGACATGGTTGCAAATAACCAGTTCATGTACACTTCTGAGAGGAATTCCGTGAATAATGGGACACCTCAGAGGAAAGGAGTTCTTGAAATTGATGCTCTGAATGCCATATTGGCTCAGAACAAAGTGTTGACTCAACAGGTCAACATGATCTCTCAAAATCTGAATGGATGGCAACATGCATCCAACAGTACTAAAGAGGCAGCTTCTGAAGAAGCTTATGATCCTGAGAACCCTGCCATGGCAGAGGTTAATTACATGGGTGAACCTTATGGAAACACCTATAACTCATCATGGAGAAATCATCCAAATTTCTCATGGAAGGATCAACAAAAGCCTCAACAAGGCTTTAACAATGGTGGACGCAATAGGCTGAGCAATAGCAAGCCATATCCATCATCTTCTCAGCAACAGACAGAGAATTCTGAACAAAACACCTCTAATTTAGCCAATCTAGTCTCTGATCTGTCAAAGGCCACTTTCAGTTTCATGAGTGAAAGAAGGTCCTCCATTAGAAATCTGGAGGCACAAGTGGGCCAGCAGAGTAAGAAAGTCATTGAAACTCCTCCCAGTATTCTCCCAAGCAACACAGAAGAGAATCCAAAAGGAGAGTGCAAGGCCATTGATATAATCAATGTGGCCGAATGCACAAGGGAGGAGGAGGACGAAAATCCTAGTGAGGAAGACCTCCTGGGACGTCCCTCAAGCAAGAAGGAGTTTCCTATTAAGGATCCAAAGGAATCTGAGGCTCTTATAGAGACCATAGAGATTCCATTAAATCTCCTTCTGCCATTCATGAGCTCTGAAGACTATTCCTCCTCTGAAGAGGATGAAGATGTGATTGGAGAGCAAGTTGCTCAATATTTAGGAGCTATCATGAAGCTGAATGCCAAGTTTTTTGGTAATGAGACTTGGGAAAGTGAACCTCCCTTGCTCATTAGTGAACTGGATATCTGGGTTCAGCAAACTCTACCTCAAAAGAAACAGGATCCTGGCAAGTTCTTAATACCTTGTACCATAGGCACCATGACCTTTAAAAAGGCTCTATGTGATCTGGGGTCAGGGATAAATCTTATGCCACTCTCTGTAATGGAGAAGCTGGGGTTCATTGAGGTACAACCTGCCTTGTTCTCATTACAACTGGCAGACAAGTCAGTGAGACAAGCTTATGGAATAGTAGAGGACGTGTTAGTAAAGGTTGAAGGCCTTTACATCCCTGCTGATTTCATAATCTTAGACACTAGGAAGGAAGAGGATGATTGCATCATCCTTGGAAGACCTTTCCTAGCCACAGTAGGAGCTGTGATAGATGTCAACAGAGGTGAATTAGTCCTTCAATTGAATGGGGACTACCTTGTGTTTAAGGCACATGGCCATCCCTCTGTGACAAAAGAGAGTAAGCATGAAGAGCTTCTCTCAGTTCAGAGTCAAGAAGAGCCCCCACAGTCAAACTCTAAGTTTGGTGTCAAGACCCCATATCCAAACTCTAAGTTTGGTGTTGGGACTATACAACATTGACCTGATCACCTTGTGGCTCCATGAGAGATACTGTCAAGCTATTGACATTAAAGAAGCGCTTGTTGGGAGGCAACCCAATTTTATTTATCTAATTTTTATTTTATTCTATTTTATTGTTATTTTGTGTTTTATTAGGTACATGATCATGAGGAGTCACAAAAAAATCATAAAAATTAAAAACAAAATCAAAAACAGTAGAAGAAAAAAATCACACCCTGGAGGAAGCACAGGCTGGCGTTCAACGCCAGTAAGATGCATCTGGCCGGCGTTCAACGCCAGAACAGAGCATCATTCTGGCACTGAACGCCAGAAACAAGCAACATTCTGGCCCTGAACGCCAGGAATGTGCCTAGAGAAGAAAAGCTGGCGCTGAACGCCAGTAACAAGCATAAAACTGGCGTTCAACGCCAGAAACATGCTTTACATGGGCGTTGAACGCCCAGAATGTGCACCACACGGCGTTTAAATGCCAGAATGGTGTGCAAAGGCAATTTACATGCCAATTTGGTGCAGGGATGGAATTCCTTGACACCTCTGGATCTGTGGACCCCACAGGATCACCTCAGGATCTGTGGACCCCACAGGATCCCCACCTACTATATTCCCACCTTACCTCCTAATCCTATTTTTGTGATTTGTATTCCCCATGTCACACTTCCCAACACTCTTCACCAATCACCTCAATTCCTCTTCCCAATCACCCCCTTCACCACTCACATCCATCCACTCTTCCCCATAAATTCCACCTACCTTCAAAATTCAAAAACATTTTCCCACCCAATCCCACCCTAAATGGCCGAAACTTCACTCTCCCCTCTCCCTATATATACCCTTCCATTCTACTTCATTTTCACAAAACACAACCCCCTCTTCTTCACCTTGGCCGAACCTACATTTCTCCCTCTCTACCATATTCTCTTCTTCTTCTTCTTCTCTTTTTTCTTCTATTGCTCGAGGGCGAGCAATATTTTAAGTTTGGTGTGGTAAAAGCATAAGCTTTTTTGTTTTTCCATTACCATCAATGGCACCTAAGGCCGGAGAATCCTCTAGAAAAGGAAAAGGGAAGACAAAAGCTTCCACCTCCGAGTCATGGGAGATGGAAAGATTTATCTCCAAAAGCCATCAAGACCACTTCTATGATGTTGTGGCAAAGAAGAAGGTGATCCCTGAGGTCCCTTTCAAGCTCAAGAAAAATGAGTATCCGGAGATCCGACATGAAATCCGAAGAAGAGGTTGGGAAGTCCTAACCAACCCCATGCAAAAAGTCGGAATCTTAATGGTTCAAGAGTTCTATGCCAATGCATGGATCACTAGGAACCATGATCAAAGTATGAACCTGAGTCCAAAGAATTATCTCACAATGGTTCGGGGGAAATACTTAGATTTTAGTCCGGAGAATGTGAGATTGGCATTCCACTTGCCCATGATGCAAGGAGATGAACGCCCCTACACTAGAAGGGTCAACTTTAATCAAAGGTTGGACCAAGTCCTTATGGACATATGTGTGGAAGGAGCTCAATGGAAGAGAGACTCCAAAGGCAAGCCAGTCCAACTAAGAAGACTGAACCTCAAGCTGTGGCTAGAGGATGGTTGGAGTTCATTCAACGCTCCATCATTCCTACTAGCAACCGATCTGAAGTTACTGTGGATCGGGCCATCATGATTCATGGCATCATGATTGGAGAGGAAGTAGAAGTTCATGAGGTCATCTCTAATGAAATCTACAAAATAGCCGACAAGCCCTCACCCATGGCAAGGCTAGCTTTTCCTCACCTTATTTGCCTTCTATGTTACTCAGCTGGAGTTATCATAGAAGGAAACATCCTCATTGAAGAGGATAAGCCCATCACCAAGAAGAGGATGGAGCAAGCAAGAGAGACCCTTCACGGTTCTCAAGAGATGCATGAGGAAGCTCATCATCAAGAAATCCCTGAGATGCCTGGTGGACGAAATTGTGATCACATCAATGTAGTATTCTTTGTTGTTGTATGGAATCATTATTATGGCACTTATGTGTGGACACAACTCCGTTCAACTAACCAGCAAGTGTACTGGGTCGTCCAAGTAATACCTTACGTGAGTAAGGGTCGATCCCACAGAGATTGTTGGTATGAAGCAAGCTATGGTCATCTTGTAAGTCCCAGTCAGGAGGATAAAATTATGGAATTTAGAAAATCAAATTTGATTAATAAAAATAAACAGAAAATAAAATAGGATAGAGATACTTATGTAAATTAATAGTGGAAATTTCAGATAAGTGTATGGAGATGCTGTGCTCCTCTTGAATCTCTACTTTCCTATTACATTCATCCAATCCTTCTTACTCCTTTCCATGGCAAGCTGTATGTAGGGCATCACCGTTGTCAGTGGCTACATCCCATCCTCTCAGTGAAAACGTTCCTATGCTCTGTCACAGCACGGCTAATCAGCTGTTGGTTCTCGATCATGTTGGAATAGGATCCATTGATCCTTTTGCGCTTGTCATCACGCCCAGCAATCGCGAGTTTGAAGCTCGTCACAGTCATTCAATCCCAGAATCCTACTCGGAATACCACAGACAAGGTTTAGACTTTCCGGATCCTCATGAATGCCGCCATCTATCTAGCTTATACCACGAAGATTCTGTTGGGGAATCTAAGAGATATGCGCCCGGCCTAAGGTAGAACGGAAGTGGTTGTCAATCACGCGCGTTCATAGGTGAGAATGATGATGAGTGTCACGGATCATCACATTCATCAAGTTGAAGTGCAACGTATATCTTGGAATAAGAATAAAATAGAATTGAATAGAAAGTAATAGTAATTGTATTGAAACTTGAGGTACAGCAGAGCTCCACACCCTTAATCTATGGTGTGCAGAAACTCCACCATTGAAAATACATAAGTGAAAGGTTCAGGCATGGCCGAATGGCCAGCCCCCAAAACGTGATCACAGGATTCAAAATACAATCCAGGATGCGATTATGACAGTAAAAAGTTCTATTTATAATAAACTAGCTCCTAGGGTTTACATGAGTAAGTAATTGATGCATAAATCCACTTCCGGGGCCCACTTGGTGTATTTTGGGCTGAGCTTGATCTATCCACTAGCTGAGGCTTTTATTGGAGTTGAACTCCAAGTTATGACGTGTTTTGGGCGTTCAACTCCGGATCATGACGTTTTTCTGGCGTTTAACTTCAGACAGCAGCATGTACTTGGCGTTCAACGCCAAGTTACGTCATCAAATTCCGAATAAAGTATTGACTATTATATATTTCTGGAAAGCTCTGGATGTCTACTTTCTAACGCCATTGAGAGCGCGCCATTTGGATTTCTGTAGCTCCAGAAAATCCATTTTGAGTGAAGGGAGGTCAGATTCCAACAGCATCAGCAGTCCTTTTTGTCAGCCTTTTTTCAGAGTTTTGCTCAAGTCCCTTAATTTCAGCCAGAAATTACCTGAAATCACAGAAAAACACACAAACTCATAGTAAAGTCCAGAAATGTGAATTTAACATAAAAACTAATGAAAACATCCCTAAAAGTAGCTTGAACTTACTAAAAACTACCTAAAAACAATGCCAAAAAGCGTATAAATTATCCGCTCATCACAACACCAAACTTAAATTGTTGCTTGTCCCCAAGCAACTGAAAATCAATTAGGATAAAAAGAAGAGAATATACTATAAATTTCAAAATATCAATGAAATATTAATTCTAATTAGATGAGCGGGACTTGTAGCTTTTTGCTTCTGAATAGTTTTGGCATCTCACTTTTTCCTTTGAAGTTTAGAATGATTAGCTTCTCTAGGAACTTAGAATTTTGGATAGTGTTATTGATTTTCCTAGTTAAGCATGTTGATTCTTGAACACAGCTACTTATGAGTCTTGGCCGTGGCCCTAAGCATTTTGTTTTCCAGTATTACCACCGGATACACAAATGCCACAGACACATAACTAGGTGAACCTTTTCAGATTGTGACTTAGCTTTGCTAGAGTCCCCAGTTAGAGGTGTCTAGAGCTCTTAAGCACACTCTTTTTGCTTTGGATCACGACTTTAACCACTCAGTCTCAAGCTTTTCACTTGGACCTTCATGACACAAGCACATGGTTAGGGACTAGGGGTGTTCATGGTTTGGTTAATCCAAAAACCAAACCAGTTTTTTGGTTAACCAAAAATATAGTCTTGGTTATTAACCAAATTGGTTTTACATTAAAAAAGTGGTTATTAACCGGTTAATAAAATTCAAAACCGGTTTTTAACCGGTTATTTTTAAAAAAACCGGTTTTCAAAAAATAACCGGTTTTTACACAAAAAAAAAGTTATTTTTACACCTAAAAACCATTTTTTACACAAAAATTAATTTTTTCACATACAAAAACCCAAATTTTTTTACTTTTTTTTTAAAATTAATTTTTGTAATCTAAATTAATTTTTTTTCTTTCTAAATAATTTTTTCTTTCAAATGCAACTCCCTTCGCCCTTCCCCTGTAGCCTAACTGCCTAAGAAAGAAACAAGTGCAACTCAAGAATTGGATATAGTTTATGTACAATACTCTTGATGCAAAAAAGAAAGTGAAAAATCAAGCTCAAAAGACCCAGACTAGCAAGTTTTGGTGAGTATAGCTTCAACACTAAGGATCTGTGTCATGGCTCTGAAGCATCTCAACCACTTGGCTCATAGTTGGTCTTGCATCTTTGTCTTCCTCTACACATTTCAAAGCCACTGCAAGTCTGCAACTAAGACCTTCATCTTATTCACAAAAATGACATTCCAACTGCTATAATTGTTGATACCAATGTCCCCATCCAAAATTGACATTGCAACTGCTATAAGTTGTGCCTCAAAGTCTCAAACAAACCAACGTAAACATAAGCATAAACATAAACATAAACATAAGCAAGTCTAATCATATATGGAAAAGCAAGTTTAATATCTTTACCACCTAAGTGTTTAGAACATAACTAAAGAAAACATAAACAATCCAAACTTTCTAGTCATCTTCAAGTGCAATTGAACCTGGACCCACTGAACAAGTAATGTCCTCTAATATAATCAAATCTGTAAAAAAAAAAACTATAATTATAAATTTAAAAAATTTATAAAGACTAATGGAATAATTTAATTAATTTTATTCATCATTTGAATCTACATAATTAATTTTATTCAATTTACCTTGCTCGACCTTTTCAAGCTCTTCGAAATTCTCAGGTGCAAGAGAAGAGAAAAAATCTCCTTTAAGCCGATCTTCGGTACATACAAGGGCTTCTATCATCTTAGGAGTCAATGAGCTACGATATTGATCGATGATTCTTCCCCCCATACTAAAAGCAGACTCGGAAGCTACTGTTGAAACTGGTATAGCCAATATGTCCCGTGCCATATTTGCTAGGATGGAAAACCGATTCGAGTTAGCCTTCCACCATCCTAGAATATCCAAAGGCTTATTATCTGGCTCACAGTCTTCATTCAAATAACGATCAAGCTCAGATTTAAGATTGGATTTGCGACCGGTTGATCGACGATATAACCCCATATCATAAATGTCTTTGGCTTTATCACTTGCACTCGGTTGGGAGAGGGTATCATCTTGGTTTCCTTCATCTGCACCTTGATATAAATTATAAAGTGAATGAAGACAAGAAGACAACTTTGTCTTCAATTCACCACCCACTTCCACACCAAAAGAATTAACTAGGCACCACTCAACATAATCCAACTTATGGCAGGGATCTAGAACTACGGCAATTAACAACAACATGTTAATAGTTTTTGCATTTCCCCAATACTTGTTGTATTTTGCTTTCATCTTACTTGCCATAAGACTTATGCTCAAATCATCATCATCACGATATTGTTGAATCCTCCTTCCAAGAGCAAACACTTCTTTCATGTATAAGTTACTAGTGACATAAGAGGATCCAGAGATGCGAAGTGTAGCATCGTAAAACATCTCTAAAAATGGTAAGACGGACTTAGCATAATCCCAATCTTGAAATGAAGGTACCCCTCTTCCCTTGTTTAATTCTTCAACAAATTTTTTGTCTTGCATCTCTAATAGCTCAAATGCCTTCTGATGCTTTAAGGCTGCTACTAACATTAAGTATGTAGAGTTCCATCGCGTTTCAACATCTAGGCAAACAAGAGTCTTATGTGGAATATTCTCTTGTGCAACACATGCCTTAAACCTAGTTAATCTTGAATTTGAAGATCTGACATACTTCACAGCATCTCGAATTTTGGCGACTGAATCATCAATCTCCTTCAATCCATCCTTCACAATCAGGTTTAAAATATGCGCACAACACCGCATATGGAGATACTCTCCATTCAAAACTGAACTCTTCCAAGAATTTAGTCTTCTTTGTAAATACATAACTCCTACATCGTTAGACGATGTATTATCAACTGTCAAACTCAAAATCTTGTTCAACTTCCAGCTATTCAAGCAAGCTTCAACATT
Source organism: Arachis stenosperma (assembly GCF_014773155.1). NCBI lineage: Eukaryota > Viridiplantae > Streptophyta > Magnoliopsida > Fabales > Fabaceae > Arachis > Arachis stenosperma. Next base: position 61,048,288 of record NC_080386.1, read on the forward strand.
TTGAGCCATAATCTCTCCCGTGTGGCCGGTGACTTGGCAAAAATTTAGTATTTTTTTTTTGCAACTTCCAGTCCACATCGATGAAATGAGCAGTCAAACACATATACGCCATATTCTGACACGAACTCCAGTTATCAGTTGTAAGACAAACTCTTCCTCCGTATTTGGAAAAGTATTTTTGAAGTTGAACCTTCTTTGTTTCATGGAGCACCAAGATGTCACGTGCCAATGTAAAACGTGAAAGAGTATTGAATCCTGGTTGCAAGGCCGCTGAATATTCTTTAAAACCTTGACTTTCTACAAATCGAAAAGGAAGCTCCTCGCGAACAAACATTGATATCAATTTTTCTCGAGCATATTCTGCATCAAACCTACCCACTTGTGCTTCTGGGCTAGGCGATGTGCCTGTTTTCTGTCGTTTGCCTCTATCTGAACCGGGATTGCTTATGCAAATCTTTAAATGTGATATCATTGCACTTGTTCCATTCCCACACTTGATCACTTTTAAACAGTGTTGACATTGAGCCTTACTTTCATCATCAGGGGTTCTCTTGAAGTGCTCCCAAACTATTGATCGATTTTTGCGCTCAGATGATGTGGTTGGGAGAGGAGGTAATGTAGAAGTCGAATGCTCTGCAAACTCTGAAATGGGAACATCACGATCGGCTACCTCATTCTGAAAAAGAAGCCATAAAATCTAATTATTAAATACTTTAACAATATTAAATCTGTAAATATATACAAATTAAAAGGACATAGGATAAGTTGGAGAAAATAATACTTTGCTGCATAATGGTAAGAATCCTTTATACACATGAAGAAAAAAATTACATAGGATATAAAAGTCAGGAAACTAAAACTGTAAATACATAGAAGTTAACAATCAACTTGGTATATGGTTCAACTAGACTTATCTAGGTTTTTTTTTTAGCAATTGGTTCCAGATTGATATCATTCCTGATAAGATAGTTATGTAGCTTGGAAGTTGGTTCTATTTCTACATAATCCTGTTTTGAAAACTAGTGAATGGCTTCTTCCAAGTTGCATAATTTCACTCGTTAAACTTAGATCACCCTGAAATTTGGATTGGACATACCAGACATATAAAGCTTTTATTTGCAATTGGTTGCAACTCAATATCCATTCAGAACTGGGAGTTATGAACATGGAAATTTAGTGGTTTGGAAACTAAAATCTAATTTTTACTGCATAAAGTGTTAGATTTCAAAAATTCATATCTCCTAAACCATAACTCCAACAATTCTTAAATTTAATGACAACAAACTAGGTTAATAAAAGTTTTATTTAACATTGGTTTCACACCAATTGAACTTCTAAGGTGAAAGCAGTAAATCCACGAAATTGTTGGATTCTATGCATAATTTCTGCATAAACTGTTTTTGCATTTTAAGGAACCTAAACCCAAAATCCAATTAGCGACTTTCAAAGACTGAAACCAAGTTTAGTAGTCATATTCTGCCAATTGAAATTTGCCTCAAAAGCCAATTTGTCCTAAATATTCCAAATTATTAGTTTTACCCATTTTTCGGATTCCTAATCCATCAGTCTCTTCTGCACAAGCTAAACGACTAATCTTACTTCCAAATTGATTCCAATTCTTTAAACACACTCTAATTCAATTCTAAAAGGCTTTTAAAAGTTTGAAAGAGGTTAATTATTATTCTAACTCAATTTGACCCTAGTAGTTCCTAATTCACCATCTTTAACAACAAGACAGCAACTTAGTTCATTTACTAGCAATCAAAATCAAATCAACCAAAACATTAAACACAACACAACCACAGCCAAATTATAGTCAAGAGTCAATAAAATAATCAAACCATTAGACCATTATTAACTCGTGTGCACTTATTAATTAAACTTTATAGGCAGTCATAAATTGAGAGCTCTAATTTAAAATTCATCCCTCTATCAGTTGAAACTCGTGAAAATTGTTAAATGCAACAAACCCTTTATCCTAATCCGTGGCAGCTGCAGCAACTCCGATGACACCCAAGCAGCAGCAACATTGTTGATAAGCACAGCAACAACGGCTGAAATGACTTAGGATCGAATAGACGTAGCTAGTGATCCTAAAAAACTATTGTCTGTGATTCTGCCATAAATTTTGCTTGAAAATACTTGAATAAGGAAATTTTGAATCTTGAACAATTATGTTAAGTTGTCATTTTTCATTTTTCAAAGCCATACATAATTGATGAAAGATAAGAGAAAATCATTCTATCTATATATCAAAACTTTACATTCAGTTTCTTAATACAGGAACTAGTGTAACAAAAATGAATTCAATAACAATATAACTTTAGAAGTTACATGAAGGGTTGGCAGTGATATAGCGACTCACCAAAGCAAGCATTTTGATTGGCTACTCCTAAGTCCTATACTATACTATACTCCTAAATTGAGTTGTTTCCATTGCCTATACTATAGTTGCTACTTGCTAGAGCGAAAGATTCAAGGCAGTAAATAATGATAAGAAAAAGAAGGCCAAGGCAGAACACAGTTAATGATTTTCAGAACAAAATTCTATTTACAACAAAAATCAGAACAACAAAGCCAGAAACATGTATAAGATAAGTTAGTTTTCTTCAACTAAATAATGATTTTTCATATGATTGCTAATTGAACCAAAAAAATAATAAATGAGCATGGCAATCAGTTCATCAAGGATTCAACTACTACTTAGTTTAATTAGATATTTTTCAACAAAAAGTGAACCACAGTGAAGAAGAAACTTACAGCAGGATCCATTGAAATGGAGAGTTCAAATGTTCAATACTGAGAGATTTTAAAATCTGCACATTCAATCCATTGAAGTGAAGAAGTCAGTATACTCATGAAGGAACAAAACAGAACAAATCAACAAAAAAGAAAATACCCAGATAACAAATAACCCAGATAAAACTCAGAATTCAGAACCAAAGGCAAGGATGAGGCTTACCTCAATTGATGAGCATGAGCTCCGACGAGCCACCAACAAAAGAAGAAGAGAACCGAAAAGAGAGAAGACAAAGTCGCGAATGGAGGTCGAGGCAGAGAGACAGAGTCTCGAATCAAATTGAAGACGGAAGACTCGAACTCGAAGAGGTAGAGGCCGACGAACCACCGGCGAGCTCCGACGAGAGGCAGAGAAGAAGAAATGTTGACGGTGGCGATTCCGCGATTGGCGAAGAGTGGATTTGTTTTTGTTGAAGAGGATTTGTCGAAGAGGAGAAGAAGTGAAATTAGGTTTTATTTTAATTTGGTTAACCGGTTTTAACCGGTTAAAAACCGGTTTTTTTATTTGGTTTTGGTTAACCTATTTTAAAAAATATGGATATGGTTTTTAAAATTGTTTTATAAAACTGGTTAACCAAAATGTAGTTATGGTTTTTTAACCGGTTAACCACATTTTGGTTTTTTTTTGCACACCCCTATTAGGGACAGCTTGATTTAGCCGCTTAGGCCTGGATTTTATTTCCTTGGGCCCTCCTATCCATTGATGCTCAAAGCCTTGGATCCTTTTTACCCTTGCCTTTTGGTTTTAAGGGCTACTGGCTTTTTCTGCTTGCTTTTTCTTTTTCTTTCTATTTTTTTTTGCCAATTTTTTTTTTCGCCATTCACTGCTTTTTCTTGCTTCAAGAATCAATTTCATGATTTTTCAGATCATTAATAACATTTCTCTTTGTTCATCATTCTTTCAAGAGACAACAGTTTTAACATTCATAAACAACAAGATCAAAAGACATATGCACTGTTCAAGCATTCATTCAGAAAACAAAAAGTATTGTCACCACATCAATATAATTAAATTAAATTCAAGGATAAATTCGAAATTCATGTACTTCTTGTTCTTTTGAATTAAAACATTTTTCATTTTTTTTTTGAACATAGGAAGCTCAACACAGTAAAGTGGAGTAGAAAGAACACACGACAAGAAAAAACAAACATAATTATAAAAGAAAGATGTAGTCCATTGTCATCTCCGGCATTGCCATCAACAACCAAACGGATCAACTCCACACCATTCCTTGTAACTCAAGAAGGACATAATCTTCACTCCTTCAACACTTGTCTCTACCCTCTGAAAAACTCTGCTATTCCGCTCCAACCAGATGTTCCAAATAACCGCACAGAAGCCTATCAGCTATTTTCTTTGCTCAGACTTCCCACCTGCTACTCCAGTCCAACTCTCAAAGAACTCCTTGACCGTTCCCGGAATGGCCCAATCTCTATCAGTAAACGTCAACCATGCACACCACACCTGCCACGTGAACTCACAAGCAAAAAATAAATGATGCACAGATTCTATATCTTTTTTACACAATACACACATGTTGTCAAGATGATTAATAATGCCAAGTCTACTCAGCCTCTCCTTCGTGTTTACCCTTCCTACTAGTACAAACCAAGTAAAAAGTTCAACTCTTGGAGGAACTAAGCCTCTCCAAATGGAGCTTGTGAAGTTGTAGCTCGTAATGTCAGCTGAGAGAGTCTCTTTTTGTAGCACCTGCACAAAAGAATTAGTAGAAAAAATTCCATTTTTATCAAATTTCCATACAACTGAATCCTCTCTAGAACTCAAAAACTTTACAACCCGTATCCGGTCGTGAAGTTGATTGAGCAACTCTAACTCCCATTGGAAGAGTTCCCTCCTCCATTGGAAGTCCCAAACCCACTCTAGCCCATCCCAAAACCCACAGTCCCCTATTACGGATCCTTGCTGATTTGAAACAGAGAAGAGCCTCGGAAAACAATCTTTCAAAGAGCCGTCTTGTAACCAAACATCCTCCCAAAAACGGATTTTTCTGCCATTTCCCACTTCCATGGACAGGCCCCTGATCATCATATCTCGAACCTGTTGCTCTTTAATATTAAGCTGGCAAATATCTTTCCACGGCCCCCTCTAGATGGCAACGGTTAGTTCGACAACATTACCGTTGGGTCCAACTGATTACAAGAGCAAACAACCTTCTTCCAAAGCGGGCAGTCCTCCTTAGAAAAACGCCACCACCACTTGAACATAAGTGATGCATTCCTAATTAAGGCATCTCCTACCCCCAAGCCTCCTAGCTTTTTCGGAGCTTGAACTACCTCCCATTTCACCAGTGGTATCTGATGTGTGGAAAACGATCCAACACAAAACTCACCGGCAAGTGTACCGGGTCGCATCAAGTAATAATAACTCACATGAGTGAGGTCGATCCCACAGGGATTGAAGGATTGAGCAATTTTAGTTTAGTGGGTGATTTAGTCAAGCGAATCAAGTTTTGGTTGAGTGATTTGTGTTTAACAGGGAGTAAACGACAGTAAATGTAAAGGGGGAAGGGAGAAGTGCAGTAAATTAGAGAACAGAAAAGTAAAATTGCAGAAACTTAAAGAGCAAGAAAGTAAATGACTGAAACTTAAAGTGCAAGAAACATAAACTGCAGTAACTTAAATGGCAAGAAAGATAAATGGCTTGAATATAAAAGGGGTTTGAGGACTGAGATTGTAGAATCTAAACAAAGAGAAAGTAAATTGCAACAATTGATTGAGCAGAAATTGAATCAGAAGCAATAAGCATTCAAACATAAAGAAAATAAAATGCAGCAAAGGTTCACAGAAGAACCAAAAGTGAATTATGATCTCAGGACCCAAGGGCTTAGGTAGCAGAGCCTAAAACCCAATTTCCTTCCCAGATCTGAATTATCTAAGCAATTGACAGAAAATTAAAGAAGAAGCAATAGAAGAACAGAATTAAAATTGAATTATGCAGAAAACAAATTGAAAAGAGTTTGAATGGGAATTGAGACAGAATTTCCTCAATTTCACACACCCAAAACTCAAAAACAGAAGAGTAGAATTGTCCGAGTAAGAATGAGGAAGGAGATCAGTCAATTCTCCCTTGATCCTCTTAGTGCTCGGTCAAGTCTCTCAAGAACAATTGCAAGAGCTCAAAAGAAAGGAAAAATTCAAAAGTGAAGGTAAAAGTGCAAAAGTCAAAAGAAAGGTAAGTGAACAAAAAGGTAAAAGGTCCTAATTACATCAAACTAGCTTCTATTTATACACTTTCTATTCTTAGATTTTGGGATTTGGATGGGCTTTTGATTTGGTGAAGAAATGAATTCAAATGGATTTTTAATTTGAATTTTTGGCCCATTAAAAGTCACTCCCAGGAGGCTGCCCTGCCCTTGTGGAGGGCAGGGCAGAAAATTGATGCATGGTGCGGACGGTTGGTGCAGCCTTGGTGCGAGCTGGTGCGAGTTTGGTGCGCCCTGATGCGTGAGACGCTGCCCTGCCCGCGCCAAGGGCAGGGCAGAAAATTGTGGTGCTGCCAGATCGAGGAGTGTGCGCTTTGGTGCTGCCAGGGTCGAAGATTGGTGCGCCAGATTCGTGCGTGGTGCGCCAGGAACGCAAAACGCTGCCCTGCCCGCGCCAAGGGCAGGGCAGAAAATTGTGGTGCTGCCAGGAGAGCATCGTGGTGCGCGCTGGTGCTGCCAGGGAAGGATTTGGTGCGCCAGATTTGTGTGTGGTGCGCCAGGATAGTGCGCCAATCCAAATGCTGCCCTGCCCGCGCCAAGGGCAGGGCAGAGTTGCCACTTTGCTGTCCCGTGTTCGAAACACGGAGGACGCACACGCTACAATAATTTCCTTGGTTTCTTGGCACGCCACTCATCCTTAAGTCCCAGCTTCTTCATGGCTCCTTGTTCGATCCTTGTAGCATGCATGGGTGACATTTTTCCCTTGATTTCTTTCCTTGGAGAGCCCGATTCTGCCCTCCACAAGGGCAGGGCAAGGTTCTCTTCCTCTTGGTTCCAAGGCACCATTTTGTGCTCTGCCCTTGTAGTGGGCAGGGCAGGAGTGCCTTCCGTGGTTGGTTCCTTTATGTTGCCCTCCTAGAGGGCAGTGTGCCCTTGTGGAGGGCAATGCTTGCCTCCCCCATTGCATGCGGCACACTTCTTCTCTCTTTGACCACACTTTCTTTTCCTTGGGCCACACTTCCTTAGGCCACGCTTTTCCTTTTCTTTTCTTTTCTTCACCTACAATAAATCAAAACAACCACTCCAAGTATCACTAAATTCAAGAGGCTTATAAATCAATTAAAATTCAATTAAAATTAGCTAAAACCTCATGATTTAACATTAATTTCATGGTGGTTGCTTGATTTAAAGAAGTTGTGCATTTTCATTCCAAATTACTTACTTAGGATGCAAAAAAGTGCATAGATGCTAACAAAACAAGTGAAATTAGCTTGAAAAATGGGTATATGATGACTTGTCATCAGTATCCCATTATTCCCATCTTCTTTACTCCACAAGAACCTTCTTTGAAGCCCAATGATCTTCTCTGCAACCCCCTTTGGCATCTTATACAAGCTTAAGTAGTAAACCGGTAGGCTGTTGAGAACAGATTTTATGAGGACCAATTTACCCGCTTTGTTGAGAGATCTCGCTTTCCACAAGCTCAGCTTGTCTTCCACCTTGTCTATGATTGGTTTCCAGGTCTTCACCAACCGAGGATTAGCCCCAAGGGAAATTCCTAAGTACCTGACCGGTAGAGCCGCTTCGGCACAACCTAGCAGACCACAGATATTTGTCACCCATTCCTTCTCACAATTGACTGAAATCAGGCTCGACTTTTCAAAGTTGATACTCAGGCCAGACATTAGCTCAAAGCAGCGCAGGAGCCTCTTGTAGTTCACTAAAGTCTCCGTTTCCTGTGGACAAAATAAGATGGTATCGTCTGCAAATTGGAGATGCGACAATTCTACATTGTCCCTTCCCACCAGCAGTGGGGAAATTCTGCCATTTCTAACCGCCTCCCCCACCATCCTGTGCAGAACGTCAACAACAAGAACAAACAGGAAAGGAGAGAGAGGATCGCCTTGTCTGAGGCCCCTCTCCATCTTGAACGGCTTGGTTGGTGACCCATTGATCAACACTGACATAGATGCTGTAGTCACACATTCCTTCACCCAGGTCCTCCACCTAATACCAAATCCCATCTTCTGAAGCACTATATCTACAAAGCTCCATCTCACTCTGTCATAGGCTTTCTGAAAGTCCAATTTAACAATTGCTGCTTCCTTCTTCCGCAGCTTAAGCCAATGGACCGTCTCACAAGCAATGAGGGCACCATCGTGTATTTTCCAGCCCTTTACAAATGCAGACTGAGTCTCCCCCACTAGATGTGGCATCACTGATCGCATTCTTCTTACCAGCACTTTGGATATCACCTTATAGAGGCAGCCAACCATACTAATCGGCCTTAAGTCTTTGATTTCCTTGGCCCCCACAAATTTTGGAGCTAACGCCACCCAAGTAACATTTGCATCTGCTGGTAGCTTTGCATTCTGGAAAAAGCCCAGCACAGCTGCAGTAAACTCCTGACCAAGCTCATCCCAGCATTTCTTTATGAAGTTCATATTATAGCCATTACTACCTGGAGCTTTACTGGACTCACAATCCCACACTGCCTCTCGTACTTCCTCCGTCGATGGCATTACCTCTAACACTGCTGCCTCTTCTTCAGTAATCTGCTTAACCAGCCCATCACGGATTCCAACCAACGGGGCATGCTCCTGCCTATACAGCTCTTTATAAAAACCCACAATCGCAGTCTTTATTCTGGCCTGATTCCGTACCAATCTTCCATCCAACACTAGAGAGTCGATTCTGTTGTTCCTCCTTCTTGCAGATGCTAGATTATGGAAGTACCTAGTGTTCTTATCCATATCTCTAGCATGCTTGGATCTGGACATTTGTTTCCAATGCATCTCTTTTCTGACATACCACTTCGCACAGCAAGTCACCAGAGCCTTACGTCTAGCCTCCATTGTTCCGTCATAACTACCAGCACTAACTCTATCATCAATCTTCTTAATCTCTTCCTCAAACTTCTTTATCCTATTGTCCATGTCCCCAAAATTATCCCTATGCCATCTCCTGAGCGGTTCTTTCAACGCCTTCAACTTGTTTGTAAACATGCCACCTCCCAATTTCCTCCACTCATCCTTTACCAATGCCAAAAACCCTTCATGTGTAAACCAGGAATCCAAGCTGCGAAAAGGTCTTGGACCCGCACAGTTACTAGCATCTTCTAGAATCAAAGGGCAATGATCTGATAAGCGTCGCGGTCCTCCTTTCAACCGGGTATTTGGGAACTCCTCAAGCCACTCCAAACTGACCACAATCCTATCAATGCGACTACAAGATCTACCTCGAAACCATGTGAACTTTCTGTCAGTTAACGGTAAATCAACTAGCTGTAAATCTTGTACCCATTCCTTAAAATCCTCTGCAGATGCCGGTAGGCTAGTAGCTCCTTTCCTTTCTTCCAAATGTAGTATCTCGTTAAAGTCTCCCATGAAGCAAAACGGAACCTGACATAGACCTACCATGTAGCTTAACTCCTCCCACATCACCAGTTTCTCACTCCGAACATGTGCACCATACACCAAACAGATAGCACATTTGAAATTACTTTTTGTCAGCAAACCTTCAACACACAGCCATCCATTCCCTTTATAACAGTTCAGTCTTGTAAATAAGAAATTATCCCACATTAATAGTAAACCACCCGATGTACCGACAGATTCCACAAAATCCCATTCCACTGAATCACAGCCCCACAAACGTGCTACATCATACCTAGACACAACCTCCCTCTTGGTTTCAATCAAACCTAGCATATTCAATCTATATTTTTTCTTTAACTCTTTCACCATACTCCACTTACCATGCCCTCCTAGGCCTCTAACATTCCAACAACTGTACATCATTTAAAAAAATTTTTACACACCTTGTGATGTTGTTTAGGCCTGCTCCTCCTAGCTTTCTCTTTTTGTTTTGCCAGCTTTCTTTTTGCTGCAATTGCTTCATTCTGACTTTGTAAGATCGCCATAATATCTTCTTCATCATCATAAAAAACTGCACCTGACTCCACTGCTAATTTCAATGTTTCCTTGTTCTCTACTGTCTGGCCTGTCTGCAAGCCCTTCTGATCATAATCTGGTAGTGTATTATCAATATCTGTCTCAGAACCAGCATCCTCATTAACCCGGTTATTCATATTGCCTTGATCCACACCTTCCTCTTCCCGTCCATGTACAGACTACCCAGTTACTTTCTTAACCAAACTCTCCACTTCCGATTCGTCATCCAATGGAGCCGGCGGTTTTTGTCCCATCGTTTTCCCAGCTTCTTCACCGGTGCATTGTACCAGGGCAAGGCTTCGTGCCTCTGCTTCCCCGCCAGGCCAGCCAGGAGCGCCGCCAGGATAGTCGGCAGTGGCTTTCCTCAACGCAGAGTGAAGCGCGCAGCCCCGGTTATCCACCACATCCACCACGGGAAGCGACGCGCGGCTGGTCTCGTTGGAAACGCCCCTGGTTGAGCCACCTTCATACAGCTTCGACCCACGAGTGCAGGGAGGTAGCTGACACTGACCAGACCCGCCTCGTTGCTGCAGCGCTGCCCTACCCTGCTTCTCCGACCCGGATCCACGAGCCAGATGCTGACCCGGTCCGTCCTCACCTCCGCTTCCTATATTCTGTCCTCTCTCATCAAAGTCTCCAGGCCCAGATCCGCTAGGAGACACGGAGTCCAGCCCAGCCTCACCTTGCACTCCACTTAGCTTGCCTAGGCCCTCACCTGCTTGGAGCATTTGGACTCCATTCAGCAGCCCATCAAACCAAAGTCCTTTCTCAAGCCCAATAGTTGAATGCCCAACCAGCTGCTTACCGTTATTACTAACCTTGTGGGCCTCTCTCCCTTGTACAAACCCATTTGTCCCAACTCCACCGTTAACATTCCTTAGCTGCTTGGTCCCACTTCTTATTCCAGTGCATATCTGTGTAACCGTTTTTTCTGATTCACACTCTATACACTCATCAGATCCCCCAAAATCAGCATTGTCATTAACACCCTTAAATTTGACCTGATCCGTCATTTGTTGTCCCTTTATTGCAATTAAATTTTTTTGATTGCAATCATTCAAAAAAATGTCTGTTGTGACCATTGTACCCTTGTCTTCACCACCGTCATAAGCTCGTGTTCTGATTAGGTCAGCCGCCGGATCACACATTGCCGCCGTCAACAATATTTCTCCGGCTTGTGAACTAGCATTTGCACATATTGACTTCACGCTTGCGTCTTCCAAAAAACATTCATCTTCGTATATTGCATGCCCTATTTCCTTCACAAAAATATCAAAACCACTAGTTCCAACCGTGATATGAATCTTTTCTTTGATATCGTCAAAGACACAAGTATCGATTAACACTCTCCCAACACTGAAGGACAAAGCAGACTTCGTCACATCATCGCACTTGATTACTTTACCCCATAAACCGCCTATTATGTTGAACGTCTCCACTGACCAGACATGTAAAGGCACTCCATGGCATTCTAACCATACTCTTCTAGTCTCACTACGTTCAGATTCCTCCCATCTCCAGACCCTGTAAAAGAATTGTAAGAAGCAATTCATTTTGAAGGTAAACGCTTCCTCCGCATTCTTCACCGAATCAAACACTAGTAGGGCTTTGTACACACCAAGCTCTCTCACTTCAACAACATGGGGAAAGTTGTTGACGATGGCTCTCCGTAACGCTTTGAAGTCCAGCGGTCTTGTGGTTCCACCTACTAAACTCCTTAACAGCCAATCGAAATTCTCTTTTGCTATTGGCACTTCAACCTTTTTCGTCCAACCCTTTCCTTGGTTATCCTTGACTGGTGTTATCTTCTTAGTTTCTTCCACTCTTGTAGAACTTTCACCCTTCTCGAGCTGCCTGGTCTCCGCCTCAGATCTTGCCAAATCCCCTTCGCGTCCTCCAGTGTTCTCTCCTCCCATAGCCCTTCTGTATTTGGCTTCACCTACGTATATAACCTTCCCCCTTATCCTTGTATGATGCATGTCAGCTATGGCCTTCATCGCGCCCCCTTTTGTTGTATACCGTGTAAAAGCAAACATATAGACAAAACCATTTTTCAGCTTTCGACCCAGATAGATGTCGTTAATTCGTCCTGTCCAATGGAACAAGTGAAATAATTCCTTCTTTGAAACATCATTCGGCAGATTGTTGACAAAAATTGCAAAGGAAACGTTTTCCAAACGTTGGTACTCTTCTCGATTCCAAATCCTAGGATCTCGTTTCTGAAAATTCCTAGTTCTACCCCACTCAGTGTTTCCCCCCTCTCTCTCTCTCATCTCTCTCTCTAAAAAGTGTTCTTCAGATAAGTTATAACACTTTTTCTTTGTCTGTTATGTGCTCTGATATAGAGAGATTGCCTCTTTGGTCTCCAAAACATTTTTCATTTAAGAGAGGTGAAGGATTAATGGAATCTATTCATAGCTTTAAGACATAGTTACTAACTACTAATGATCATGTAATAAAGACACAAACATTAGATAGACATGAAGCATAAAAACCGAAAAAGCAGAGAAAATAAGAACAAGGAATGAATCCACCTGAGTGAAGGTGGCGCCTTCTTGAAGGTCCAATGGTGCTTTTTGAGCTCCTTTATGTCTCTTCCTTGCTTCTGTTGAATGATTCCTAGTAATTTTGGTGTTCCTATCCTTATTCCTGCTCATGTGACAGAGAAGAGAAAAAGAAAAAAGAAAGAGGAATCCTCTATGTCACAGTAAAGAGGATCCTTATTGTTAGTAGAAAAAGAAAGGGCAGAGTATTGAAGAAGAATGGTTGAGGAAAGAGGTAGTGATTTGAGATGAAGAGAGGTGAAGAGAAGTGTTAGTAAATAAATAAATAAATAGAGAAAGGGGAGAGATAGAATTCGAAAATAATTTTGAAAAAGTGGTTAGTAATTTTCAAAAATTAAAGATAAGATATAATTAAAATTAAAATTCAAAACAATTAAAAAGAAATTTTTTTTTTAAAAAAAGAGAGAGGTATTTTCGAAAATTAGAGAGGGATAGGTAGTTAGTTGGTTTTGAAAAAGATAGGAAACAAACAAAAAGTCAAATAGTTAGTTGAAAAAGATATTAAAATCAAATTTGAAAAGATAAGAAGATAAGAAGTTAGATAAGATATTTTGAAATCAAAATTTTTTTTTTTTGAAAAAGATAAAATTTTGAAAAAGATATGATATAAAAGATAAGATAAAAAGATATGATTAAAAAGATAAAAAAAAGATATTTTGAAAAAGATTTGATTTTGAAATTAAAATTAATTACTTGACTAACAAGAAACTAAAAGATAAAATTCTAGAATTTAAAGATTGAACCTTTCTTAACAAGAAAGTAACAAACTTCAAATTTTTGAATTAATCACATTACTTGTTAGCTAATTTTCGAAAATATGATGTAAAAGATCAGAAAAAGATTTTGAAAAATATTTTTTTTTTAAAAAAAATTTCGAAAATTATATAAAAAAATGAAAAAGATGTGATTTTTGAAAAAGATTTTGAAAAGATAAGATTTTTAAAATTGAAAATTTGACTTGACTTGTAAGAAACAACTAATTTTTAAAATTTTTGACTAAGTCAACTCAAATTTTTGAAAATTAGGAGATAAAAAAGGAAAAGATATTTTTTTGATTTTTGAATTTTTTTATGATGAGAGAGAAAAACACAAAAATGACCCAAAACATGAAAATTTTGGATCAAAACACATGATGCATGCAAGAACACTATGAATGTCAAGATGAACACCAAGAACACTTTGAAGATCATGATGAACATCAAGAACATGATTTTGAAAAATTTTTTTATGCAAAGAAAACATGCAAGACACCAAACTTAGAAATCTTTAATGCATGGACTCTAACAAACGAAAAATGCACATAAAAAACAACAACAACACAAAACAAGAAAACATCAAGATCAAACAAGAAGACTTACCAAGAACAACTTGAAGATCATGAAGAACACTATGAATGCATGGAATTTTCGAAAAAATGCAAGAAAAATTTTTAAGGCATGCAATTGACACCAAACTTAAAAATTGACTCAAGACTCAAACAAGAAACACAAAATATTTTTGGTTTTTAATGATTTTATGATTTTTTTAATATTTTTATTATTTTTTTTCGAAAATTATATTAAAAAAACGAAAATAATAAAAAAATATTTTTGAAAGATTTTAGAAAACTTTTTGAAAAGAAAATTACCTAATCTGACCAACAAGATGAACCGTCAGTTGTCCATACTCGAACAATCCCCGGCAACGGCGCCAAAAACTTGGTGGACGAAATTGTGATTCAATTGTTATTCCATTTTGCAAAATTCATTGCTTTTCATTCCCGGGCAACGGCGCCAAAAACTTGGTGGACGAAATTGTGATCACATCAATGTAGTATTCTTTGTTGTTGTATGGAATCATTATTATGGCACTTATGTGTGGACACAACTCCGTTCAACTAACCAGCAAGTGTACTGGGTCGTCCAAGTAATACCTTACGTGAGTAAGGGTCGATCCCACAGAGATTGTTGGTATGAAGCAAGCTATGGTCATCTTGTAAGTCCCAGTCAGGAGGATAAAATTATGGAATTTAGAAAATCAAATATGTTTAATAAAAATAAACAGAAGATAAAATAGGACAGAGATACTTATGTAAATTAATAGTGGAAATTTCAGATAAGTGTATGGAGATACTGTGCTCCTCTTGAATCTCTACTTTCCTATTACATTCATCCAATCCTTCTTACTCCTTTCCATGGCAAGCTGTATGTAGGGCATCACCGTTGTCAGTGGCTACATCCCATCCTCTCAGTAAAAACGTTCCTATACTCTGTCACAGCACGGCTAATCAGCTGTTGGTTCTCGATCATGTTGGAATAGGATCCATTGATCCTTTTGCGCTTGTCATCACGCCCAGCAATCGCGAGTTTGAAGCTCGTCACAGTCATTCAATCCCAGAATCCTACTCGGAATACCACAGACAAGGTTTAGACTTTCTGGATCCTCATGAATGCCGCCATCTATCTAGCTTATACCACGAAGATTCTGTTGCGGAATCTAAGAGATATGCGCCCGGCCTAAGGTAGAACGGAAGTGGTTGTCAATCACGCGCGTTCATAGGTGAGAATGATGATGAGTGTCACGGATCATCACATTCATCAAGTTGAAGTGCAACGTATATCTTGGAATAAGAATAAAAGAGAATTGAATAGAAAGTAATAGTAATTGTATTGAAACTTGAGGTACAGCTGAGCTCCACACCCTTAATCTATGGTGTGCAGAAACTCCACCATTGAAAATACATAAGTGAAAGGTTCAGGCATGGCCGAATGGCCAGCCCCCAAAACGTGATCACAGGATTCAAAATACAATCCAGGATGCGATTATGACAGTAAAAAGTTCTATTTATAATAAACTAGCTCCTAGGGTTTACATGAGTAAGTAATTGATGCATAAATCCACTTCCGGGGCCCACTTGGTGTATGTTTGGGCTGAGCTTGATCTATCCACGAGCTGAGGCTTTTATTGGAGTTGAACTCCAAGTTATGACGTGTTTTGGGCGTTCAACTCCGGATCATGACGTTTTTCTGGCGTTTAACTCCTGACAGCAGCATGTACTTGGCGTTCAACGCCAAGTTATGTCGTCAAATTCCGAATAAAGTATTGACTATTATATATTTCTGGAAAGCTCTGGATGTCTACTTTCCAACGCCGTTGAGAGCTCGCCATTTGGAGTTCTGTAGCTCCAGAAAATCTATTTTGAGTGCAGAGAGGTCAGATTCCAACAGCATCAGCAGTCCTTTTTGTCAGCCTTTTTCAGTGTTTTGCTCAAGTCCCTCAATTTCAGCCAGAAATTACCTGAAATCACAGAAAAACACACAAACTCATAGTAAAGTCCAGAAATGTGAATTTAACATAAAAACTAATGAAAACATCCCTAAAAGTAGTTTGAACTTACTAAAAACTACCTAAAAACAATGCCAAAAGCGTATAAATTATCCGCTCATCAATGCCTCAAGGGATACACTTTCCTTCCAACAACTATTGGGAACAACTCAACACTTCCTTAGAAGATTTGAGCCACAATGTGGAACAATTAAGGGTGGAACATCATGAGCACTCCATCATTCTCCAAGAGATAAGAGAAGATCAAAGAGCAATGAGGGAGGAGCAACAAAGGCAAGGAAGGGACATAGAAGAGCTTAAGAACATCATTGGTCCTTCAAGAAAAAGACGCCACTAAGGTGGATTCATTCCTTGTTCTTATTTCTTTCTGCTTTACGGTTTTGATGTTGTATGTTTATCTATGTTTTGTGTCTCTACTTCATGATCATTAGTATGTAGTAACCATGTCATAAAGCTATGAATAAAATCCATTAATCCTTCGCCTCTCTTAAATGAAAAATGTTTTAATTCAAAAGAACAAGAAGTACATGAATTTCGAATTTATCCTTGAATTTAATTTAATTATATTGATGTGGTGACAATACTTTTGTTATCTGAATGAATGCTTGAACAGTGTATATGTCTTTTGATCTTGTTGTTTATGAATGTTAAAATTGTTGGCTCTTGAAAGAATGATGAACAAAGAGAAATGTTATTGAGGATATGAAAAATCATGAAATTGATTCTTGAAGCAAGAAAAAGCAGTGAACAAGAAGAAGCTTGCGAAAAAAAATGGCGAAAAAAAAAATAGAAAGAAAAAGAAAAAGCAAGCAGAAAAAGCCAGTAGCCCTTAAAACCAAAAGGCAAGGGTAAAAAGGATCCAAGGCTTTGAGCATCAATGGATACGAGGGCCCAAGGAAATAAAATCCAGGCCTAAGCGGCTAAATCAAGCTGTCCCTAACCATGTGCTTGTGTCATGAAGGTCCAAGTGAAAAGCTTGAGACTGAGTGGTTAAAGTCGTGATCCAAAGCAAAAGAGTGTGCCTAAGAGCTCTGGACACCTCTAACTGGGGACTCTAGCAATGCTGAGTCACAATCTGAAAAGGTTCACCCAGTTATGTATCTGTGGCATTTATGTATCCGGTGGTAATACTGGATCAGAAAATGCTTAGGGCCACGGCCAAGACTCATAAGTAGCTGTGTTCAAGAATCAACATGCTTAACTAGGAAAGTCAATAACACTATCCAAAATTCTAAGTTCCTAGAGAAGCCAATCATTCTGAACTTCAAAGGAAAAAGTGAGATGCCAAAACTATTCAGAAGAAAAAGCTACAAGTCCCGCTCATCTAATTATAATTAATATTCATTGATATTCTGGAATTTATAGTATATTCTCTTCTTTTTATCCTATTTGATTTTCAGTTGCTTGGGGACAAGCAACAATTTAAGTTTGGTGTTGTGATGAGCGGATAATTTATACGCTTTTTGGCATTGTTTTTAGGTAGTTTTTAGTAAGTTCAAGCTACTTTTAGGGATGTTTTCATTAGTTTTTATGCTAAATTCACATTTCTGGACTTTACTATGAGTTTGTGTGTTTTTCTGTGATTTCAGGTAATTTCTGGCTGAAATTGAGGGACTTGAGCAAAACTCTGAAAGAAGGCTGACAAAAGGACTGCTGATGCTGTTGGAATCTGACCTCCCTGTACTCAAAATGGATTTTCTAGAGCTACAGAACTTCAAATTACGCGCTCTCAACGGCGTTGGAAAGTAGACATTCAGAGCTTTCCAGCAATATATAATAGTCCATACTTTATTCGGAAATTGACGATGTAACTTGGCGTTGAACGCCAAGTACATGCTGCTGTCTGGAGTTAAACGCCAGAAACACGTCATGATCCGGAGTTGAACGCCCAAAACACGTCATAACTTGGAGTTCAACTCCAATAAAAGCCTCAGCTCGTGGATAGACCAAGCTCAGCCCAAACATACACCAGGTGGGCCCCGAAAGTGGATTTATGCATCAATTACTTACTCATGTAAATCCTAGGAGCTAGTTTATTATAAATAGAACTTTTTACTATCATAATCTCATCCAGGATTGTATTTTGAATCCTGTGATCACGTTTTGGGGGCTGGCCATTCGGCCATGCCTGGACCTTTCACTTATGTATTTTCAACGGTGGAGTTTCTGCACACCATAGATTAAGGGTGTGGAGCTCTGCTGTACCTCAAGTTTCAATACAATTATTATTACTTTCTATTCAATTCTCTTTTATTCTTATTCCAAGATATACGTTGCACAACACTTTGATGAATGTGATGATCCGTGACACTCATCATCATTCTCACCTATGAACGCGCGTGACTGACAACCACTTCCGTTCTACCTTAGGCCGGGCGCATATCTCTTAGATTCCCCAACAGAATCTTCGTGGTATAAGTTAGATAGATGGCGGCATTCATGAGGATCCGGAAAGTCTAAACCTTGTCTATGGTATTCCGAGTAGGATTCTGGGATTGAATGACTGTAACGAGCTTCAAACTTCTGAAGGCTGGGCGTGATGACAAACGCAAAAGAATCAAGGGATTCTATTCCAACCTGATTGAGAACCGACAGATGATTAGCCGTGCTGTGACAGAGCATAGGAACGTTTTCACTGAGAGGATGGGATGTAGCCATTGACAATGGTGATGCCCTACATACAGCTTGCCATGGAAAGGAGTAAGAAGGATTGGATGAATGTAATAAGAAAGTAGAAATACAAGAGGAGCACAACATCTCCATACGCCTATCTGAAATTCCCACTATTGATTTACATAAGTATTTCTATCCCTTTTATTTTCTTTTTATTATTAATTTTCGAAACCCAAAACTATTCAATCTGCCTAACTGAGATTTACAAGGTGACCATAGCTTGCTTCATACCAACAATCTCTGTGGGATCGACCCTTACTCACGTAAGGTTTATTACTTGGACGACCCAGTACACTTGCTGGTTAGTTGAACGGAGTTGTGCTAAGAAAGTGCTGAGTTAATAAATGCACATACCAAAGAGCCAATATTGTTGATCACAATTTCGTCCACCAGTTGTCCTTATCGCACAATGAAATAAAAAAAAATCTAAAACCAACATACATAAATTGAACAGATGCCGCTCTATCGATAAGATAGAAATTTCTAATCAGTTCAAATGAGTACTCAGTTATGAGCAACTGATCATCCTTTCTGATCACCTCCAGTGATAAACAGTTATCTAACTCGTCAATGGCATGCAATATTGGCGCTAATCCTTCCCCATGAGTTGAAACAAAATTTGGGGGAAGAGCTCTGTCACCCTATATTCAAATTTCTTTCCAAAGTTAACTCGTGTAACAAAACATGCTAAAAAAGCTTCACATAATTTTTCCTAATTATTTAGCAAATGGAGGTATTTTAAATCTACTATTATTACCAACTGAGCAACACAAGAGAACAATAATCACGTAAATGAACTAACATTATAATGAGAAGAAAGCTTTAGCGTAAATAATTGAGAAGATTCTAGTTCAGTAAATAGCTCAAAGAATTTAAACAAAATATCCATAGAAAAGGGACAAAGGGGCAAAGCAATCACTCTCACACATGCAGAAAATAGTAGAAAATAACAAATTAAAGAACATCAAGTCAAATCAGGAATTTAATTAATTGAGATTGATACTACTGTCCAAAACTGCACATTGGCCATTATATTTGGTTACCTGCTGACTGAAATCGTGAAATGTAAAAACCAGTTCTTTTCTGCTGGGCCAATATAGCTGGGTTGCTAAAAACCTCCTATTAGCACATAATGGCACGATTAGAATTTAAGACTGAGACTTTTAACCAAGAAAACAACTAACTAAGTATACAAAAGAAAATAGTAACAAACTAAAAGCACATTAATGAAAAATACCCAAGAGACCATGTTAGAAAATTACTACACAACATATTTTATAAATTACAACAACTTCTGAAATCTGGCCCACGTATAAATGAGAAGCCAATAAAATTAAATTACAACATGAAGAATATTTGAGTAAGAATTTAAAAAAAAAACTATAGATGGCATAACATCGATACTTAATTGACATTAAAATTTTCAAAAGTTAATCTGAAATATATTGAATGGAAAAGTAAATGAGACTTCAATCAAATTGAAAATACAGCAAAGAAAACATCTTCTCTAATGCTCAGCACCATACCTGTTTGGATCTTCTCTATTGGCATCTATGGCCATTCAGACTTATCAAACAGAGAGGCTTCGTATAAATATTCAAGAAGAAAGAAAAGATCTTGTCTCTTACTGTAAAAGAGAGCATTATAATAAAGTAAACCTTAATAGGAGATTTTAACAAATTCAACAAAAACAGTTGATAAAATTGAAAAAAGAAACATAAAGAACAAACATAGAGAAGGAACAGCAACCATTCATAAACAAAGAAAGAAATGGATGAACAAAAATATTGTTATTGATTCTAGTAAATTAAATTTCTACTAATCCTAATCATAATGTTGAGAACTTTCAGAAAGCTAGCCACTACTACTAATAATAATTTAATGAAACAATCATGACTTACGAATTTGTTAACTAGAATATGCATTACAAACGATAGGAAAAATAGAAAATATACAAAAATTAGATCAATATTAAAATATAAAAGACCAGAATCAATATTAAAAAATTATAAATATGATAAAACTGATTTCAAATAAATCTTTTTTATATTTTAAAATGATCGATAAAATCATCTAAACAATGATTGTATTTTTTAACCCGAGGAAGAGTTTACAAAACCTAAAAGAATAAAGCCATACCCGAGAATATGAATTTGGGATTAATAGTTGGGTTACTTTCCAAAATAACTGATCCTTCTAGAGAACGCAAAAAAAAAAAATTCAATGTAAGATTAAAATCACGCTAACAGAAAGACTGAACAAAAACAACTTGATAAGAATCAGATCTTGCGCTCAAAGAAGTATGAGACATGTCATGTGTTGAAAATCAACTGTTTGTTTCTTTCCCTCTAAATTTGCAGATAAACTTTCATTGAATAATACATGCATGTCCAAAAAAAAATAAAAGTTTAAAAGCAAAGAAAGCTAGCAAAACTGAAAAGAAAACGAAAAGGAAAAAATACAAAACAGAAAACCTAGTTACCAGTGAAACCATTAGGGCAAAAGCTGAAATTGATGCTTGATTTTCAGTTTTTAAAGGATTTACCTTAACAGCACCTCGGTTGTTGCTTGGCTGAAGTTTAGTGTCTCGATCTATCAAAACATGAAGATAATGATTTATCCACCGAGTCATCGAGCAACACTGGTCTGTCGGACGGTTTGGAAGCACTGGGAGCCACCGCAAATGAGGACAGGTTGTTACCTTGTAGGAGGATATGAGCTTTTGAACATGGAAAAGTCCGGTGGTAGACTTTGCGGGTTGAGCGAGGTGAAAGGCTACAGAGAAAGACGAAGGAGGTTCAGCAAGTATGTTGTTATCGCGTTTCTTTCCTTTTTTTTGCTGGGGGAAAGGTGGAAAGAGTGGGTCATGCCCTTTGGGCTTTTACTCTTTGCTACTGATTACACTGTTGATCTTCTTATACCTAAGAAAAAATTAAAAGAACACAAGAATAAAAGATAGTTAATTTAAAAAAAAAGAGAGTATACTGGACTGTAAGACCTGGTTAATTAACGGCTAATTAACTCATAAATGAGAATTTATTCTAGAAAGCCCAAAATGTGAATTTTATGGCTAAATGTGATAGAGGAGATTGAGACAAGAATTTCGGTACCAATTTTATAGAATTCGGACCAAGATTGGACTGAACGGGCCAAACCAGGCCAACCGGACCCAAAGTGGGCCCTTGGCCCAACATAACTAAACCAAAACCCTAGTTTTCAGCACTCTCTCTCCTCACAACACTCAAACTCACGCTGAAAATTAGAAGAGAGGGGGGAAGAACACTCTCTCAAGTTCTATCTCTCCCTTGATCTTCAAACCACCATAACTTTTGATCTAGAGCTACGATTGCCGCACCGTTTACGGCCACGCGTTTACCGCGGAGAGCTCTACAAAACCCATACAATTAATCTTGAGGTAAGCCACGTTTTTCTCTTCGAATTTCTAGCCTTTATTTCGAGTTTCATGAGCAAAAATATTGAGATTTTGGGCTCTTTGATGTTATAGAACCCAACTCTCTTAAAGGAGAAGGTTAATCTTGTCTCTTTGGACCTTGGGTGTGGTAAGATTCTCAACCCTAGTGTAATTTGTGATTCTATGATGTTTGGGTTTTGAGATGTTGTGTATGGGTGTGATGATTGTGGCTTAGGTTGTGTATATGTGAATATTTGAGCTTAATTGGTGATATTGAAAAGCTTGAAAAGGGTTTGGTGGTGAAAAATATATTCTTGGAGGTGTTGAGGCCTTGAGAGCTTGAGGAAAAGTGGTTTGGAAGTCCTCCGGTTGAGCTTGGGAAATCGGCTAAGGTATGGTCTCGGTTTCTCGTATCTAATATGTAATGTGGTAGGAAATACTTAGGCTAGAGGCCCTAAGATAGGCATTGAATTGTTGGTGTTGTTGAATGGTTGATATATATAATGTGGTCATATATGTGATGATGATTATTGATGCCTTGATGGTATGATGTATGAGAAATATGCATGTTGTGATATATGCTTGATGATTGGTTATGGTTGAATTGTGGGTTAAACCATGTTGATGGTGAGTATGATATTGATTGTGTAAAATGATGATTTATTAGAATTGGTGTTGTTGAAAATTGGCATGAGGAAGAGTATATGATATGTCAATGTGTTTGGGTTTGAGCCACTTGGGTGAAGTAGGTTAGAATGATGGGATAGTGATTTTGTAAATTGTGGTAAAGTGTCAATGTGTGAGTTGAGGAGGCTTGATGTTGAATTTGATATATCTTGATTGATTTCAAAAAAAGGGATGAAATTGGCATGTTTTGATAGATTTTGAAAAGAGTTGGAAATGACTTGTTTTGAAAATGGCACTTGGTGGTTTTGTATGAAAATATGGCTTTTGGGCATACTTTGACGGGACATAACTTGGACTACGAATCTCCGTTTTGTACCACTTCTATTTAGAAATGAAATTGGATCGGGATGTCCATGCCGTTCGAAAAACGGGTGAAAAACGATTTAAAATGAGAAAGTTATGTCCGTTGGAAGATTGGGGTTTGAATCTGTGAATTCTGTAGCTTTTAACTTAGAAAATTTTTAGCAGAATGACCCCTCGCGCGTAGGCGCACTTGGCGCGTACGCGCCGTTCTTCCAGAAAGCGCCATCCATGCGTACGCGTGATGTGCGCGGGTGCACCGAGGTGCTGCACCCAATGCCCAGCCATTTTCCAGAGGGTTGTGCCTGAACTGTGCCAGTTTTGTGCCTGGGGCACGAGAGCATCCACGCGTACGCGTGGCTGACGCGTGCACGTCACTTGGGTATTTTTCAATCCACGCGTTAGCGTGCATGACGCATACGCGTCGATGAGTTTTGTGGCCATCCACGCGTGCGTGTGGAGTGCGCGTACGCGTGGCCCTGTTTTCATCCCAAAGTTGATTTTTGAGTTTTAAAAGCCAAATCTCATACTTCTAAGCCTCCGATCTCACCACTTATGTCTTAAATCATTATGATATGCCTAGCTATTAGAAAAGGAGCTAGGGGATGTGGTAACTTGCGAGTGAAGCAAGGGAAAAAGGAATGATCAATGAGGATCAAAGATGATTATGTGAGAGGCGGAGGATGGCGGTGGAAGTGCTTGTTATGCCATGGGCCGAAAGGCCGTAATTGTTGATGAATTAGCTGGTTATGGATTTAACCGTGAGCCGGATGGCTAGATTATTGCCGTGTTACGGCGGAGCCATGATTATGGCTAAGTATAAATGCATATATGCTGTTGAATGAATTGTGAATGTTGCACTTCCACTGTTGGAGATGAGAGTTTCCCTGGAAGGAAGCAGTGGCTAGCCACCACGTGCTCCAGGTTGAGACTCGAAACTCTTTTGACCCTATGTCGTAAGGGTGGCCGGGCACTGTGAAAGCCCCGGATGAGCTCGCCCCCATAAATATTCACCAGTGAAGGTGATGGATATAGATCATGATTATGATCAAGTTTATGATGAGTATAACTCGAGTTGGGGATGCGCGACAGAGGGACAGTCCAATGGTTAGCTACCAAGACTTGTCGGGTTGGCTCTATAACCGACAGATGATATCATCAGCCACTAGGGACAGGCATTCATCATATGCATACTATATGAATTGTTTGAGATTGCCTATTTGACTGTATATTACTTGCTAATAGTCTAAATGACTTATTTGTTCCTATTTGTATATTTCTTGTTTGATATAACTGTGTTTGCTACATTATATTCCCGCTGGTGGTTGGGAGGTCTGAAGGAATTGGAAAGGGAAGTATTAGTTAGACTGAAGAATCTTTAGTCAGATGCCCTTTTATGGTTTAGTTTGTTTATAAGCTTTGAATTATCTGGAGGAAGTTCTAGGATTGCCTTCGGCTTTCCTCTATTATTATGTATTATATATGTGGAAGCTGTTACCATGCTGGAGACCTCTGGTTCTCACCCATGCGGATTTTGTGGTTTTCAGATGCAGGACGTGAGGTTTCCCGCTGAGGCATGCTGGAGACCTCTAGATTTGCGAAGATCCTTTGTTCTCGGGACTATGATTTGGTTTATATGTTTTGCTTAGATACTTTTATCTCCACTAAATAATACAAACTGTGATGACTCCTCTTATAGGAGATTTTGGAGAATAGGTTCTCAATTTTGTGTCCCTTTGGGTTTTCCTTGGGGTTTCCTATTTTATTTACTTGTATATATACATATGTTGCTATGCTCGGACCGGTTATCTTCGCAACCGGCTTTTGAGTTTTGATATTCCCGTTTTTGATACTCCTTTGTATATATATATAATCTCGCGTTGGTTTATCCTTGTTCGTTACGTTATCGATCGGAGGTTGCGCTTTCAAGTTGTGATTTTTGTTTACCCCTTTTTCTACCAAGGCTCCTAGTTATAATCAATCATTCATACTACTATACGTACTAAATTTTTATTTTAGAGGTCGTAATACCTTGCCATCTCTGAATTATGACTTAAGCATAAGACTCTGTATGGTATGGTGTTACATGGACCATTATGAATAATTAATTACTAATGATCATAAAAACTTTTAATATTCGAATTTTTAAGAAGCACTTATTTTTTTTAGTATTTATCACAATTAAAAAGAAGGGTTAAATCTTGAAAAAAATCTATCATGAGTTATTTTTTTTATTTATTTCTGAGTTTTTTATATTAATAAATTTGATGTATCCTAAACTTTAAGTAATGTTCACATTTTTTTCAATTATTTTTTCTAATGTTAATGCGCATAAAAATGACGAAAAATTACAAAATATTAAAAAAAAAACGATAAAAACTATATTATTAATAAAAATTTTACGTGACACAAAAATCATTAAGATACAAATTATGAAAATTAGACAAAAAAATAATTACGGATATATATATTTTTTAAAAAGATATTTGCTACTTCTAAAATATGATAGATGTTAAAACAAACGGATGATTATTCTTAACAAATTTGGTACTAAAAGTGTTTTTAATAGGACTTAATTAATGATAATGATCGTGAATTCAAGTAATAAAAAACTGACCTTTTCTATTCTCAACTTCTAATCTCTTTTTTAATTAGATATTTTTTTATATAATGTTGTAGTAGAATAACAATAAGACATTTTTATAAAATTTTAATCAACTCAAAAAATTACAACCAACTAATATTCAACATAATTATGGTTTGAAAAATTAATATTTACTTTTTAATGATTCAAATGAAATTTATAGACCAGAATGAAAAATATTTTACTTAAAAATCATGACTAAAATTACCAACAATCAGTTCTTTCTTCACTGTTGAACAGATATTCTTGTGTTCATGTAAAACTTTTCTAAAAAAATTAAACGTGCCTCAACATTGAACCAATAGCAAACTGCTATGTAAGAATATACGATACATGTAAAAAAAATTGATCATTGTTACTAATTTTGGTATTAAAATTCTTTTTAATAAGACTTAATTGATAATCTTGAGTTCAAGTAATAAAAAATTGACCTTGTCTATTCTCAAGTTGTCTCTTTTTTAATTAGATATTGTTTTGATATAATCTTGAATAAAATAAGATTAACAGATTTTTATAAAATTTTAATTACCTCAAAGATAATTAGAACCAACTAATATTCATCATAATTATACCTTGAAAAAAGCAACACTTACTTCTTAATGATTCAAATGAAATCTATAGACCACATAGAAAAGTATTTTAGCTAAAAATTATTATCCAAAATCACCAACAATCAAATCTTTCTTTACTTATGAACAGACCTTCTCAAAGCAAAGTTAACATCCTAGGAATCTTTCTCAAGAGATGTCTATCTTAGTACCATGTTACCAACTTGTAATCAGAGTATCAAAGCAAAGGTAAAATCCTAGGAATCTTTTTCCACCACATAAGTAAAACCAGAATGAAATTCAATACCTATAAAAAATGAATTTTATATAATGCAATCTGCAAATAATGGAAAATGAAAACAATAAGGACCACACTTCCAAATATATGATGCTGCAAATCGAACGAAGGCCCACAAATGGCAAAATCACAGTAATAGGTAATGGATCCAGCAAGAGCATAATTTTCAAGAAGCCAATTCACAAATAAATCAGAAAGTTTTCTCTAGAAAATTAATTTAAACCCATCAATTATGAATATTGACTGAGATAAAAATCAAATAAAAAACACAAACTTTTATCAATCATGCAAAAGAGGTCAGCTAAAACTTCAAAACATTTGAAAAACAAAATAAATCCTACACCCAAAAAAAGGACAAATTTAAGACCAACCCACAACAATTGAAATCAAGTAACCACTTTTTTTCTCATCGATAATTTTCTTTCAACCTAAACCTAGATTAGAAAATCATTAAGGATATTCATCAAAGCCTTACTTTAAAACTTTACCAACTTCCTGAAAACATATGAAGATAAGTGGATTTTTGTCCTACCATAACAAAGATAAGATAATTTTTATTACTAAAGGAAACACGAGAGAGAGAGAGAGAGAGAGAGAGAGAGAGAGAGAGAGAGAGAATATTATCATCAGCGCTGTGAGCAACACTGCTGCCTCCATCAGAACATAAGACCCGATTAGACAAAGAATCAGCTAAAAATCATGATTCTTAGTGCATCAAAAAACAAATTGACCTGTGATGTCTAATATCACAGAGGGGAAACACCTTCCTACATAATTAGAACAAGAAGTTAGAAAACATACTAACATATGTTTAATTAATGTTAATGATGAATTCCTACAAACTAATAAGCATACAATCGGATCTTTCTTTACTTTTGAAACTTTAATAGCGATGAAAAGTGGATTTCATATAATGCAATCTGCAAATAATGGGAAAAAAAAATAAGAACCACACTGCAAAATATATCATGCTTCAAACCAAATGAAGCCTCACAAATTGCAAAATCACACTAATAGGAAATAGATCAAGCAAGAGCATAATATTCGAGAACCCAATTTGGAAATAAATCAGAATGTTATATCTAGCAAAATTCATTTAAACACATCAATTATGAAGATTGGCCCAAATGAAAATAAAATAAAAAAGAGAAGCTTTGATCACTCATACAAAAGAGTTCAATTGAAACTTCCATAGATTTGAAAAACAAAATAAAAGCAAAGCTAAAAAAAAGACAAATTTGAGAGGAACCCACACCAATTCAAAACCAACTAATCACTTTTTTTTCTGATGGATAATTTTCTTTCAAGGTGAACCTAGATTAGAAAATCATTAAGGAGGTTGATTAAAGTCTTACTTTATCACTTTACTAACTTCCTGAAATTAAAATCAATATTTTTTTTAGATTGCCTCTCAACAGGACCTTTAATTGGGTTTTGAGGGAATTTTATGAAGAAACACTACCATTGTTCCATTAAAACAACAAAACAGAACAGAAATTTAAATGAGCTAAGGTTTCTACCAGGTAAAGCTAATAAAGAAAATGCAAACATAAACATAACAATATCTCCTATAACAGTGGAAACGGACCCTGCATGTTAAAAAATAGCAAGAACAAATAAACAAATATCAGCAAGTACAAAAAAATTAGACAAAAAACTCATCCGAGCCAACAACAAATAGTCATAACAAAAAATCATCCAGTAACAAATAACCAGATGAAAAAAGAAATAAGATCCGTAAGTAATTTACCTGAGACTCCATTTATCTAGTTGCAGACACAGAGTGCAGGAAAGGGCATCACCGTGGTGGCACTGGAGGCTCTTTCTCGACCACGTTCTCATCTTGCTGCCATCACAACAAAACATTCAAAACCAAAACCAAAACAAGAAAAACAAAAGAACGATATTCAATAATTTTCCAAAACTAAACAACAAAGCTGAAAAAAGATACAATTTACTCCGAAAGCAAGGTAATCTGGGCAAACACCTCATTTGTGTCGGGATCTACCTGAAACAAGCAAACATAACATGACATTCCTCATAAGCTTCAAAAAGAACATGAATTCTTTTTTATTTATTTTTCTTTCCAATGACCAAAAAATTAGCATAGCATATAACATGGATCAAGGAACACTACCTTGAGCTTCACATTGATGACCCGACAAAGGATCTTGGAAGGAAGATGGTACACAGGCATGTCTTGCTCAGCCACCGGATTTGTTGTTGCCGCCTCCACCTAATAATATCATATGCCACGAAAGTCAGACATACACCCCTCATAAGTTAACAAAACCCCAAAAAACACAAACTTTAAAAAATCCCAAAACCCAAACAAAATTTATTTTATTTCTTATAAAAAAAGAAATCGAAGCCATCTAGCTCAAATTGAAGAAAAATGAAGTGAAACCATTGCAAATTTTGACCAAATCTGAGCTCAAGCTCCACTAGGAAATTTGTAACATTTGTTTGGGATTTTTTCAAAACCATAGCAAAGCATAGATGGAAGTAAATCCCAACAGTCGAGAAGATTCACAAACAGAAAAATACCAACTCTTTGAAAAATCACGAAATAAGACACAGACCAAGTAAACCTAAATATCTAACAGCTTTAAATTCAATGAAGAATATATGGCAGAACATAAATATGTCTGAAAAAAATAATATATTTTTATCAAAATAGTTTTTATTAAAACAATATAAAAATGAATTAAATAATATAACACCTAATTAAAAAGGTTTAGTGTTGGGGGTTTAAATTGTTTCAACATTCCTTATCATTCTAACCTGCTACAACATAGCTATTTAGAGAACTCTCTAGGTTGGGTCCTGTCATTCAAAAAGAAATTATTAGCCAAGAACAAATTCCAATATGAATAAAATGGAAATGGGAATGCAAAACTTGAATAGCATAGGCTGAGTCTATAAAGTCACATTGCTCGAGAAACTCTGCTAATCACATGTTTCACATCACCACTCAAGAAGTAGATTAGGTACAAACCCCATACTTGACAATGATTCATACAAGCAAATCCATCATCCATAAAAGAAAACATAAGTAGAAATTTCATCTTTATAATTATTAAAATATCCAAAAAATTATAAAATGCACAAACCACTTGAACAAACAATTCAACAGCTAGCAAAAGGAGAAACCACAATCAAATTAACATCAAATTCCAAAGAATGAAACAAAGAAGATGAAGCCTAATCAGAAACCATAATCAAATTCGCAACAAATTCCAAAGAATGAAGTGAAGAACATGAACCAAAAACCACTAAAAACAGGTAGACAATTTGCAAAATAGCAGATTCACAAACCCTAGACATTGAAATCTGAAATAACGTATAAAACAGACAGAGAACAGGAAACCACAACGAAACCCAAGGATATAACATTATGCACGATTTCACTTAACTCTTATAAAATATCCTACTTCTAACCGAAATGAGATGAAACAGGACAGACAAAAGAACCCCCCAATTACTACCTCCTTCCCCAAACTTACCCCTCAACTAACCTTATCCCGAAAACCTAAAATCACTCGTAAATCTCAAATTTACCCCCAAAATGCAGAAGATCGAAAACGCGACACAATTCCACCTAAAAATCAGTATCCAAATTCACCACACCATACACAAACGATTGCACAAGCTGCCAAAATCGAACCCAACGCAGAACGCGAGAAAATCAACCATAGATTTCCAAAGAAAATAAAAAACCATACATGAAAGAAGGGGGATAATAAAAGATTCCTAGAGACAGAAAGGCTAGGCTTTTGATAAAGAGAGAAAGAGCATGAACTCACAGTGACATTGAGGTACCTCGATTGAAACTCGGAACTGATCCCTCGGCCGAAGAGTGTCTAGAAGCCAAAGCCTTAGGGTTTCAAAAAGGGAAATATGTTAAACAAAAAGAAAAAAAGGGAATATGCATCTAATATTACTTTATGCATCTATATATATAGCAAAAAAAATATATAACAAAATGCATACATATTAAAAAAATAATGGGTCAAATATATGGTAAACAAAATAGAGATAGAATAAAAAAATAAAAAACTAAAAAAAAGAAGAAGAAGAAAAAGAGAAAAAAGATTTATAAAAAAATAAAAAAGAATGAGAAACAGTAAATTGTAAACTTAATAATATACATCCCATGAATTTTTTTTAATAAATTCAAAAATCATTTAACCTTTTTAAGTTGGTCAAATTTAAAAAGTGTGAAAAGATTATATATGAGCATGTAATCCATTAATGTGAGTATGAAAAGATTATATGTGACTGAAAAAGTTTGCATAATGGAATAGAAAGAAATTGTTCACATATACACTTTTCACATTTTTTAAATTTGACCAAATTAAAAAAGTAAAAAATAATTTTTTAATTTATGAAAAAAATTAATGAGATGTATATTACTAAATTTACAATTTAATGTTTGAAATCTTTTTTTTTTAAATTTTTTATAAATATTTTTTCTCTTTTTCCTTCTTATTCTTTCTTTTAATTTTTTATTTTTTTTATTCTGTCTCTATTATGTTTAACATATATTTGACTCATTATTTTTTTAATATGTATGCATATATATATATATATATATATATTTGTTCTTTATAAATGCACAAAGTAATATTTTTTTCACTAATTATTTATAAATGTATTAGGAGAAAATATATTTTTTCCAATAAAAAAAGGAAGAAAGAAATCATAAAAAGAATATGTCACAATAATAAGAAAACACACACATATATTTTGATAGATATATTTTTTTTTAAAACTCAGTAAAATAACTTATGTAAGAGTGATAGTTATTTAGAATGTTTCAATTTTTATTCTATTAACAAAAAAAAAAGAATTTCTCTGTATAAAAAAGAGAAGTAGAAATAAGTACAAATTATAACACAATTGAAAAGAAATACATTTTTTCAATGATTTTGGGATTCATTATTTATATTATTGCATACATTTAAATAACTTGTAAAGAGAAAAAATATAATATATATATATATATATATATATATATATATATATATATATATATATATAAGGATATACATATACCAAACAAACCACATGTCTGTATATAATAACCATAGTTTATTCCATAACACAGAGAAACATACCCACACATAGAAATTTAAATATATGAAAGGGAACAATAAGTTTCATAAACATCACAACTCTGAAAATGACTTGATATTTCATACCAAAATAGATATGTTGACAACAGATTTTACCAATTTTCCAACTACTTAACACAACTAAGCAAAGTTTCGAAATTCTTTACAGAGTTGGAATTATATTATAGATATCTATATATATTCTAATGTAACAAATGATTAGCCACTACACTCATCCATCCTTTCAACAGCTTCGACAGTATTTTCACATTGTCCAAAAGCACTCCGAAGCTCTTCCCTAATAGTGAGAGGCTGATGATTCTTAAATAAATTCAAACCTTGTGAAGATGAGATTCTTGCATGAAAATCATGGTTAACAGTCTACAAATAACACAGCAAAATATAAGAACAAAGAATGAAGAAGCCACAAAAAAAATAAAAAGTAAAAAAATATGAGAAAGAAACCAGGTATGATGAAACTTTGAAGAGTAATAAAACAAATATTAAACAAATAAAGTAAAAAAAATTTAAGCGATACATATGTAGGAATATATCTATCACAGTTCACATAGTTTAAAAAGAGACAAAGAATCAAAGTGAATTAGGTCAATAAATACCCAACAATTCCAGTTGAGAACAGAGATGGGTGAAGTCTGACCCACTGTAGGACTTGAGCTCGATGAACACTGAATGCTTGCATTGGAGTGAAACTGAGCTGGATTTTTAAATTCGAAAGGAAAATGAGGAACAAAGGGATCCAGATCAAATTTCTAAATTGAACAACAAAGGAATAACATCAGTAACCATTAACACATGACACATGGAAAAAACAGAACAATATAGCCAATTCAGGTTGACCTGATTAAAAAAAATAGAGTAACTCAACATCAGATTCACTTAAGAATCTTATCACCTGCTGTTGATTATCATGGCTAGAGTCTTCTAAAAACTTCACAATTTCAACATCATCACATACTGCACGAACAACGTGAAGAGATGTGTTCAATTCATATCCAACAGGTTTAGGATCCACTATGAACACAATTTTCTTGTTCAGCAACTGAGAAATTATCCCATTCGGAACAGTGTAATCATCGGTTGACTAAAGAAAAAAAAAGAGAAAGTACATTAGCAAAATTGACATACCTGAACCATAAATACTAAACCAAAAAGAAGGACAACTAAATTAAATTAAAACCAAAATGATTACTTGGGAGGATTTTCATTCGTCTATCAAAAAGTCTGAACAACTCTTTTTGAGTACTTGCATCACCTCATCATCATCAAGTATGAAAATATTACTACCATTTGAATGGGAAATATTAATTTTGATCCGATACCTAAATAATGTAAAGGAAAAAAATTAACGGTTAGAAACATGTGCAGAAGATGCAATAAAGCAAAAAGAAAACTGGTACCAACAACTCTAAGAGAAAAATTGATACCTTCTTATGGCATCAACACACTCAACTCTACACAGATAACAATAAAATACATTCCCAACATGAGAAACAAGTGCATTACACAAACAACAGTAGTACCACCACTTCTGATATTTCAGCACATCAATAATCTCACCAGTCAAAAAACAAATCTGATCCTGTAGAGAAACAATAATTGGTATATTATGAAACATTTTTTTATCATACTACACATTTTGAAACACAGTTCAGATGGTTGAAAACAAAAACATAAATACTAACATTTCTTGATGCAGAAGAATATATCTTAGCACAAAGAATGTCAGCAAGCATCTCTTTAATGCTATGCAGTTGTATTGGAACACCAGATATGAGTTGGTTCTCATAACTACTAAGCTGTCCATACCGAGAGAAATCTTCAAATATTGGGCTAAAGGCCGAATCAGAACTAACATCCTAAAAACTTGGAAAGAAAACATGAATTATTAAACGCAACCAATTTTATAAAGTATGAGGCATAATCATGTTGGCATGTAAAGGAAACCATTCAAAACAAGAGCCAAAATAATTAGAAAATGGGGATCGACAAACTATATATAAAAATGATTCCTCCAATTCATCCATATCTAACATAAAGAAAGAGCACTAACCTTGACGCACTGATCAGCCTGAAGTTTGTTGAAAAATCGTGCATTACTAATGACATTGATGACTTTAAATGTGCCACAATAACCCTAAGTGATAATCCTCTTTGCTTGAACTTTGAAAATAATTTCTTTTCCAAGGAGTTTATGAAAAAACTGTGGACAGTATCGGTGCTCAATTCTTTGTCATAGATATTGAAAAGTGATCACTAATTATTGGACAAAAATAAAGTATAAGAAATACTTATTCATAAAGTATACAGCAATAAAATATAAGTGGGTAAACCATACATCGATTTCATCTTCTAACAACAAAAACACATCAGAACAGGTTCTCCCTAATAGCTTAGTGGCTGGGTTGTCCAACAAGACAAACATTCTAGAAGAAGTACCGTCTTCAACAAGTATCTTAATCCTGTAACTATAATAAAGAAAGTAAATATGAGATTAACCTATTGCTGAGTCCAAGAAGAGGCTGATACATGAAAAAAACTTATATTATTGAATTAGAACACATGAAAGCAAATTTGTAAATCATAACCTGGATTTACCTTATCATAAAATGCTGAACCTCTCTGCTGCACAGCTGACAATGGAACACATTATCATCACCTACAATAGGATGACCGCAAACACAAGAAAAAAACCACCACTCCGGATCTTCAACAATCTCCTTAATTTTTCCAACCACAAAGAATTGTCCATCCTGTTAGAAAAAAAAAATAAATTATGAGTTGAATTGGCAAGGGATGTCTACAATTTTCAAACATCAATTAACATGAGTACTTCTTAAATAGCACTAAAACATGTTAAAAAACTAATAGTGCGCACCTCATTGTTTGCCTTAAGATTATCAATAGTGTGTATTAGCTTCCAATCAAAGGATTTATCATGAATTACACATACTAAATCCCCAACCTCATTACCATGGAGTCTACTGAAATGGTTGCTCGCAATACCATATCTATTTAAAATGAAAAAAAAATAATATTAGGATAAAAGAATTTCAAGAAGAGAGTTATAGAGTGTGATGAGCGGATAATTTATATGCTTTTTGGCATTGTTTTTAGGTAGTTTTTAGTAAGTTCAAGCTACTTTTAGGGATGTTTTCATTAGTTTTTATGTTAAATTCACATTTTTGGACTTTACTATGAGTTTGTGTGTTTTTCTGTGATTTCATGTAATTTCTGGCTGAAATTGAAGGACTTGAGCAAAACTCTGAAAAAAGGCTGACAAAGGACTGCTGATGCTGTTGGAATCTGACCTCCCTGCACTCAAAATGGATTTTCTGAAGCTAAAGAACTCCAAATGGCGCGCTCTCAATGGCGTTGGAAAGTAGACATCCAGAGCTTTCCAGCAATATATAATAGTCCATACTTTATTCGGAAATTGATGATGTAACTTGGCGTTGAACGCCAAGTACATGCTGCTGTCTGGAGTTAAACGCCAGAAACACGTCATGATCCGGAGTTGAACGCCCAAAACACGTTATAACTTGGAGTTCAACTCCAAGAAAAGCCTCAGCTCGTGGATAGATCAAGCTCAGCCCAAGCATACACCAAGTGGGCCCCGGAAGTGGATTTATTCATCAATTACTTACTCATGTAAACCCTAGTAGCTAGTCTAGTATATATAGGACATTTAACTATTGTATTAGACGTCTTTTGACCACGTTTCATCTTTGGTCTCAGCTTTGTTTTATTCTTCATCTTAGGAGGCCATTGAGCACGTTTTAGGGGGCTGGCCATTTGGCCATGCCTGAACCTTTCACTTATGTATTTTCAACGGTGGAGTTTCTGCACACCATAGATTAAGGGTGTGGAGCTCTGCTGTACCTCAAAGTTTCAATACAATTATTATTAATTTCTATTCAATTCTCTCTTATTCTTATTCCAAGATATACGTTGCACAACACTTTGATGAATGTGATGATCCGTGACACTCATCATCATTCTCACCTATGAACGCGCGTGACTGACAACCACTTCCGTTCTACCTTAGGTCGGGCGCATATCTCTTAGATTCCCCAACAGAATCTTCGTGGTATAAGTTAGATAGATGGCGGCATTCATGAGGATCCGAAAAGTCTAAACCTTGTCTATGGTATTCCGAGTAGGATTCTGGGATTGAATGACTGTGACGAGCTTCAAACTCCTGAAGGCTGGGCGTGATAACAAACGCAAAAGAATCAAGGGATTCTATTCCAACCTGATTGAGAACCGACAGATGATTAGCCGTGCTGTGACAGAGCATAGGACCATTTTCACTGAGAGGATGGGATGTATCCATTGACAACGGTGATGCCCTACATACAGCTTGCCATGGAAAGGAGTAAGAAGGATTGGATGAAAGCAATAAGAAAGTAGAGATTCGAGAGGAGCACAGCATCTCCATACGCCTATCTGAAATTCCCACTATTGATTTACATAAGTATTTCTATCCCTTTTTATTTTCTATTTATTATTAATTTTCGAAACCCATAACCATTTAATCTGCCTAACTGAGATTTACAAGGTGACCATAGCTTGCTTCATACCAACAATCTCTGTGGGATCGACCCTTACTCACGTAAGGTATTACTTGGATGACCCAGTACACTTGCTGGTTAAGTTGAACGGAGTTGTGTCCACACATAGCCAATAGCCATTAAATAAATCTCATGCAAATATAAAGAGGATCACAATTTCGTCCACCAGAGTGACACAAAGAGAAAGAGAGAAACAGAAAGAGATAGAGAGAGAATGAGTGATAGAGAGGGAGGCGCAAAGTTTGAGTTTAGAGAGGCAAAACTTAAACAGAACTGAATAAAACTAACTGATTCAGAAAATTCACATTTTCCTGCATATCAGGTTGATCAAAACTCGGGATATATTGATGACATTTTGGAGACTGACTTTATCTACAAATCAGAAAAGACAATAAGAAGAAATTAATTTATAAAGAAAGTATTCATTGGTATAAAAAAATATTTAAACAAATCAAACTGAAACATGTGCAACATGGCCAACTCTTCACCTCCATTGACTTTGATCTTGAAAGATTGCAGAATTACAACAGGTGGTCTCTGGTACCTTTTCAAACTATTCATGTCTATAAGAGCAGAACAATCACCAACAAAAGTGCAGGAGATTTTCTTCCTGGGTAATTATTCATACCCTGGGTCGAGCTGTCCAACCCGGGATGTTCTACAGACAAAGCGACCGACCTCTTTAGGTCAAGTGGACCGACTTCTTCGCAAAGAACTCGGTCCAAATTGACATAAAAGCCCAAAAAAGGGCCCAACTCAAGGAATACGATCCCGATCCAAGGGCAGCCCAAGCCTATAGAGATAAGGGCGGTTCCATGGAAGATAAGCTGACCTCGACAAAAGATAAGATAAGATAAGATAACTAACTTATCTTATCTAAAGAAGGTCACATCTCACCATTATAAATACACTGGAGCACCCAGGTATAACTCATACTCTGATTCTACTCAATACCTATTTAATACCCTTGCTAACTTAAGCATCGGAGTCCCTTGCAGGTACCCCCACCCTTCGGTGACAAGGGATCAGCAGCATTCTCAGTTCCACAAAGTCGGATACACCAGCTCCGGCTGCTACACACCTGCCGGACACGTCGGCTCCGACCAGCACAAAAGATCTCGTCCGAGATCGACCTACAGTTTCAGGTAAACCCTCGGAACATTGGCGCCGTTGCCGGGAAACCTGGAAGTCATCCCATCACCATGGCGGACGACCATGACAACGACCACGATTCAGGTTTGGAAGATAGAACGCCGCACAAGAATGCGGATGTTACACTCAAAGATACTCTGAAGCCCAACGGGGACAAAAATTCATCAAATCCAGGAGTGATAGAGGCGCTTCAAGATCGATTAAAGCAACTTAAGAAAGAAGCCCAGCATCAACGCGAAAAAGAAGAAGATCTGCATCGAGAGATAAGGCGACGCCGAGAATTAGAAGATAAACTTCTAAAACTCGAAGCCGATCTCAAAACTAAAGCTACTCGATCCACTCCAGAGGATAGCTCTCGCAAGGATTAAGATCCATTCACCAGGGAAATTATGAAGACCAAAATCCCAAAGGACTTCAAACTTCCGGATATGACTCTGTATGACGGCACTTCAAACCTCAACCATCATCTCAGTAATTTGAGAAGTAGAATATACCTCACTGATGCCTCGGATGCAGTTCGCTGCAAGGCCTTTCCAACAACTCTTACCAAGATAGCCATTAGATGGTTCAACAGCCTACCTCCAAAGTCCATCTCAAGCTTCGATGACCTGGCCAAAAAGTTCCTGGCCAGATTTTCCATACAAAAAGATAAGGCTAAACATGCACCCAGCCTACTAGGAATTAAGTAAGGAGATCGGGAGAGTCTTCGTAACTACATGGAAAGATTCAACAAAACATGCATGGACATACAAAGTCTACCAACACAAGCTGCCATTATGGGCCTTATAAATGGCCTACGAGAAGGACCGTTTAGCCAATCTATATCAAAGAAGTACCCTGCATCCCTGGACGAAGTACAAGAACGGGCGCAGAAGTACATCAACATGGAAGAGAATTTTCGACTTGGGGAAGCCTCGAGGTTCGGTTCTGCCTACCGAGATAAAGATAAAGAATCCAAGAAAAAGGAAGATTGCTCCGGGGAGAAAATAAAAAATATCATAGCTACACCCTTTTAGGGTATCCTTGGTAGATGTTTACAAAGAAGTCTGCCATACGGAAAAAATACCCCCAGCTTGGCCACTCAAAGGCAAAAGAGGAGGAGGAAATCGGAACGAATACTGTGAGTATCATCGAGTCCGAGGACATTCCACCAACGAATGCTTCGACTTGAAAAATGTCATAGAAAAATTAGTAAGGGAAGGAAAACTAGATCGGTTTTTGGCCAACCGGGACGAAGAGCCAAGAAAAAGAAGAAGGGATGAAGATGTCGGACGGTCTGAGCGATCACCTCGCACACCGGAGAGACACGTCCACGTGATACACGGCGGATTTGCGGGAGGAGGAATGTCCAAATCATCTCGCAAGCGACACCTCAAAGAAGTATACCATGTCAAAGGAAAGAAGGAGGTGCCAGACATCCCAGCAATCACGTTTACCAAAGAAGACGCATCCAGAATCATCTCAGGACACGACGACCCCATGGTCATCACTATCATACTGGAAAACGCCAACCTCCACCGTACATTAATTGACCAAGGAAGCTTCGCCGACATCTTATTCAAAACTGCCTTCGACAAGCTCGGCTTAGAAGAAAAAGAGCTAAGAGCATACCCGAACAGCCTGTTCGGACTTGGGGATACCCCAGTACAACCACTGGGATACGTATCGCTACATACAACCTTCGGAAAGGGGAACCAATCCAGAACACTCAAGATAGACTACATCGTGGTCGACGTAAGCTCAGCCTACAACGCCTTAATAGGTTGGACAACGTTAAACTAACTCGGCGCAATAGTTTCAACTCCACATCTATGTATGAAATTCCCAACTGCAGAAGGGATAGCTACAATAAAAGCAGATCAAAAGATGGCACGTCGTTGTTATAACGAAAGTCTAAACCTCAGAGGCAAAGGAGGAGAGTTCCACACAATCGAACTTGGTGGAGTTCAGAGGCGAGAAGAACTCCGTCCACAGCCCGAAGGTGAAGTGGAGAAAGTTCAGATCGGAGACACCTCGGATAAGACAACTAATATTGGCACGATCCTGAAAGGAGATGCAAAGGAATCACTCATACAGTTCCTACAAGATAATGTTGATCTCTTTGCATGGAAAGCTGCCGACATGCCAGGCATAGATCCCGAACTGATGAGCCACAAGTTGGCAGTCTATCCGGGATCCCGGCCGGTACAACAAAGACGAAGAAAACTCGGGCCAGAATGGTCTCAGGCTGTAGCAGAACAGGTGCAAGCACTACTAGAGGCAGGGTTCATAAGAGAAGTTAAGTACCCACTATGGCTAGCAAACGTCGTCTTGGTGAGAAAGTCAAATTGGAAGTGGCGAATGTGCACCGACTACACCGACCTCAACAAAACCTGCCCAAAAGACCCTTATCCACTCCCAAGCATCGACGCTCTAGTAGATGCCTCATCGGGATATAAGTATCTCTCGTTTATGGATGCATACTCGGGGTACAACCAGATCCCAATATATCCATCGAATCAAGAAAAAACTTCATTTTTAACACCCAAAGCAAACTATTGTTACATCGTAATGCCTTTCGGCCTTAAGAACGCGGGAGCTACTTATCAGAGGCTAATGAATAAGGTCTTCTCAGATCACATCGGAAAAATCATGGAGGTCTACGTGGATGACATGTTGATAAAGACACAAAGTGAAGAAACATTACTGTCTGACTTGGTTCAAGTATTCGACACCATACGGAAGCATGGCATGCGACTTAACCCGGCTAAATGCACCTTTGCCGTGGAAGCAGGTAAGTTCTTGGGCTTTATGCTCACACAAAGAGGAATTGAGGCAAATCCAGATAAATGCCAGGCCATACTCAACATGAAGAGTCCAACCTGCGTCAAAGAGGTACAACAACTCAATGGGAGATTGGCGACCTTGTCCAGATTCCTAGCAAGGTCAGCGATAAGATCCCTCCCTTTCTACGCTACTTTAAGGAAGGGAAAGAACTTTGAGTGGACAACGGAATCTGAGAAATCCTTCCGAGACTTCAAAGAATTCTTGGGACGGCCACATATCCTATCTCGACTACGAGAAGGAGAACCACTCATATTGTACCTCGCAGTAGGAAGCCGGGCAATAGCCTCAGCACTAATTAGAGAAGACGAGGGTGGGAAACAACTCGTCTACTTCATTAGCAAAGCACTGCAGGGGTCAAAGCTAAACTACCAGAAAATAGAGAAGTTTGCCTACGCTCTCATATTCACATCCCGATGACTTTGCCCGTACTTCCAAGCGCATACCATTAAGGTTCGGACGAACCAGCCCATAAAGAGGATATTGCAGAAAACAGATCTAGCAGGAAGAATCCTACAATGGGCAATCGAGTTGTCCGAGTTCGACCTCCAATACGAGGCACGAATAGCCATCAAATCACAATACCTAGCCGACTTTATTGCAGAATTCACAAACACCCCGGAGATCCCCATAGAGTGGAATATATACGTGGACGGCTCCTCGAATAAAACTAGAAGTGGTGCAGGTGTGATAATCGAAAGCAACCAAGGAACCCAACTTGAGCTTTCCCTCAAATTCGGATTCCCGGCCTCAAACAACCAGGCGGAATATGAAGCGTTATTAGCTGGTTTGAAGCTGGCTAGAGAAGTTGGAGCTCGGAAACTCAACATCTACAGCGATTCACAAGTCGTTACCTCACAAATAACAGGGAGCTACCAAGCCAAAGATCCTACAATGAAAAAGTATTTGGATAAAACCAAGGAACAGCTCGGACAACTCGGGGAATATAGGATCTGCCACATACCCCGTGAGCAAAACACCCGAGCTGACGCACTCTCAAAACTAGCCAGCACCAAACCAGGGGGCAACAATAGAAGCCTCTTCCAGGAAATACTGCAGAACCCGTCAATATCGGGAGAAGAAAAAGTCCTAGCCATAACAGGTCGGGATCAAGGATGGATGACCCCCATAATTAATTACCTCAAAACAGAAGCTCTCCCTACAGATGAAAAAGAGGCAAAGAGGTTAAAAAGGGAGGCACAGTACTACACTATCATAAACAACACCCTATACAAAAGAGGGATCTCAATACCATTGTTAAAGTGCGTACCGACCTCCAAAACAAAGGAAGTCTTGGAGGAAGTACACAGCAGCATTTGCAGCAATCATCTTGGAGCGCAAGCTCTCACCAAAAAGGTACTCCGGGCGGAATTCTATTGGCCAACTCTACGAAAGGAAGCTACAGAATTTGTAAAGACATGTCCACCATGGCAGAAGCATGCCAACTTTCACATCGCCCGCCGGAAAAACTCATCAATGTAACCTCACCCTGGCCATTTGCAAAGTGGGGACTCGATCTTCTCGGACCCTTTCCACAGGGATCGGGACAAGTAAAATTCCTCATAGTAGGGGTAGATTATTTCACAAAATGGATCGAGGCAGAACCCCTAGCCAACGCCATGCTCAAAGAAGCCGGAAATTCCTATATAGGAACATCGTTCCAAGGTTCGGGGTCCCATACTCCATCACCACAGACAATGGCACCCAATTCACAGATGCAGGCTTCAGAAAATTAGTGGCCGACTTGAATATAAAACACCAGTTCACCTCCGTCGAACATCCCCATGCCAATGGACAAGCCGAAGCGGCCAACAAAGTCATATTGGCCGGGCTGAAGTGGAGATTGCAAGAAGCAAAGAGGGCTTGGGCCGAGGAATTTCCACAAGTCCTATGGGCGTATCGAACAACCCCCCATTCTACTACAAACGAATCACCATTTCGATTAGCATACGGAGTGGAGGCAATGATTCCAATAGAAGTCGAGGAAGGGTCTCCTCGAGTAGTCCACTACGATGAACAAACCAACTCTCAACTTCAAAGAGAAGAGCTCGACCTACTTTTGGAAATTCAAGAAAGAGCTCGGATCAGAGAAGAAGCACTAAAGCAGCGAATGGCTTCCAGGCATAATCAAAAGGTAGTGCCAAGAGGTTTTGCTGAGAATGATCTCATCTTAATCCGAAATGATATTGGAACAACTCGACCCGGAGAAGGAAAGCTGGCAGCCAACTGGAAAGGACCCTACCGAGTCACAGAAGTACTTGGGAAGGGCTACTACAGACTGTCCGAACTCGAGGGATGAGAACTCCCCAGATCATGGCACGCCTGTAACCTAAGAAGGAACTATAGCTAGGACAGGTAAAAGATCTCATCACAAGATGCACTCTTTTTCCTGAAAAGGTTTTTTAATAAGGCGTCAAGATTGAGATTTAATCCGACTTAAGGGTAGGAAAACTCCCGCATGTATATATTTGCACTTTCTTTGAATAAAATACATTTTAGATATTCTACAAATTCCCAAGACGCATTAATCTGAAGCATTCATCGTCTGATTATAAAGCAACGGATCGACAGAAAGTGAAGAATAGATTCACTGTACGATCTTGATAGGAATGATCGACCGACAAAGGTGAAAACACGATTAACCTAAAGGACGATCAAACCGGGACAAAAACCACCATCTACAAATCGGCAAAGATGAACACAGAATAATGCAAGAAGTTATCGAAAGTGATCCCAAAAAGAACTTGACGAGGTCTTATGGATTGCTATATAATAACTTAAAAAGACTGGCCGACACTAAAAAGTCGAACCAAGTCAACCCAAGTTATCAGCAAATCCCTGGAAAGAGGTCTGGCCAACCCTATTAAAGAGGAATTGATATAACTTAGAAGAGATCGACCTAACGAAGTCGGTCTCCTACAAGACAAGTTATAAAAGTAATCCCTGAAAGAGACCTGACAAAGGTCCAAGAAAGAGGATTACAAAAATAACTTAGAAGAGATTGACCTAACAAAGTTGGTCTCCTACAAGACAAGTTATAAAAGTAATCCCTGAAAGAGACCTGACAAAGTTCCAAGAAAGAGGATTACAAAAATAACTTAGAAGAGATCGACCTAACGAAGTCGGTTTCCTACAAGACAAGTTATAAAAGTAATCCCTGAAAGAGACCTGGTCCGAGGGTTACCTGAAACTGTAGGTCGATCTCGGACGAGATCTTCTGTGCTGGTCGGAGTTGTTGTGTCCAACTTGTTGGACTGGGTGACAGTGCTGATCCTTCGTCCCCGGAGGGTGGGGGGTACTTGCAAGGGATTCCGATGCTTAAGTTAGCAAGGGTATTAAGCAGGTATTGAGTAGAATCAGAGTATGAGTTATACCTGGGTGCTCCAGTATATTTATAGTGTTGAGACGTGACCTTTGTTGGATAAGATAAGTTAGTTATCTTATCTTATCTTTATCTTTAGGGTTGAGGTCAGCGTATCTTCAGCGGAACCGCCTTTATCTCTATAGGCTTAGGCCGTCTTAGGATTTGGGTCGTGTTCCTCCATTTGGGCCCTTTACTGGGCTCTCTTGTCGATTTGGTCGAGCTCTCTGAGAAGAGGTCGGATAGTCTGACCTGAAGAGGTCGGTCGCTTTATCTTTAATCATTCCAGGTCGGATAGCTCGACCCAGGGTATGAATAGTGCCCTTGCTTGAGCTCGGTCTTCTTTCCTGAGGTCGAGTCCTAGACTTCAGTCCTTCTTGAGGCCGAGCTCAAGCATTTTTGTCGATTCCCCTTGTAGAAGTGTTTGAATGTAGAACATTTTCTTCTAAAAGCGCGCGCTTTTATATCGGCGCTTTGG
Organism: Arachis stenosperma; assembly: GCF_014773155.1. Taxonomy (NCBI): domain Eukaryota; kingdom Viridiplantae; phylum Streptophyta; class Magnoliopsida; order Fabales; family Fabaceae; genus Arachis; species Arachis stenosperma. The sequence goes on from NC_080386.1 coordinate 61,092,177, forward strand.
AAACGTGCAAGGGTTTAATGCCTTTATTTTAACATTAATTGCCCCGTTTCTCCTAGGCCCTTTTATTTTGATTTTGAAAACCCAGAAACGGTTTTTCTTCTTCACGCATTTCGTAACTTCTTCGCATTTCTCTCTTCTCCCATTTTTAACTTTTCCTCTGTGTTTGCTCTGTTTTGCCTTACTCTTCCTCTGCGCCGTTTCGTTTTGGTACTCCGTTGGTGCTTCCTTTGAGAGACGTTTTCCTGCCCCAGCTTTCCATTTTCTTCAGAACTTTCCAGGTATGGTTTCTACTTTCCGTTTCCTTACTTCTTTTACTTTTTGACCTTCGGTTTATGATAAAGTTTTGGTTTTGCTTGCATGCTTGTTTGAAAAACTTGAATCTTTTTGCATTTGTCGTGCCTGTTTATCGCCGTGTGTTCTGGAGCTTCTTTCATTTTCTGTATGATCGCTATTTGCTTAATGCCTTTTAGGGTTTTCGCTTGTCATTGCCTTTCCTGTTTGTACTTTTGATGGTGTTTTTTGCCTAATTCTGGAAAAGGTTGTATCTTTGGTGTTGTTCTGTTTGGTATTGTTGACATTGACAGTGCTTTTGCTGGTAGACTATAGAAAGATAGTTGCTTTAATGACTTTTGCATTTTTTTATCTTGCTGGACGAAATGCTTGTTGCTTTAGGCCTTGTTTCCTTTGTTTTCGAGAGACGTTGGGGTGTAGGTTTTTCCCAGGGACCTTGCTTTGTTGTTGCTACCTCCAAAGGATGCCCTAAGACTTTTGGTTTGAGTCTTGGGGTTTTCCTTTTCTGCATGCCTCATCTGTATGATATTTAAGTTTGCTTTCTACCTTCTCCAAGATGTTTTTAGTAACCCCGTCTTCTTTTCTTCCTTGTAGGATTAGTTGACCCTATGTCTTCTCGCAATAACATCGTAGAGATGTCTTCCAGAGTTCCCGAGGGGATGTTCGACTGGCTGGACTCCCTTGTCTTGTTGTGTGTTTCTGTTGTGGATGCCGAGTTCTGTGCTGAACTGAGGAAGCGCCATAGGATTTGTGGTAACAATGCTCGTGAGGAGGATTATGAGCTTGTTGCCCCTGACTCTGACGAGAGAGTTTGCTTTCCGAATTCTGTCGAGGGAGAGCGTCCCTTCTTTTATGCTTACGAGTACTTTTTCAGTCAGTTGAACGTTTCTTTTCCTTTTACCGCCTTTGAGACCGACCTGCTGTGGTCGTGTAATATTGCTCCTTCCCAGCTTCATCCCAATTCCTGGGGTTTTATTAAGATTTTTCAACTTCTCTGCCGTGAACTAGATGTAACTCCTTCCCAGACTTTGTTCCTTTATTTGTTTGTTTCCGCCAAGCCTGGTGGTTCCTCAAAAAAGAAAGCTTCTTGGGTTTCTTTTCGGTCCTCTCAGGGGCACAAAGTGTTTGCTATGTATGATGAGTCTTTTAAGGACTTTAAGAACTACTTTTTCAAAGTTCGAGCTGTGGAGGGGGTTCGCTCCTTTTTTCTTGATGAAAACGACGAGCCTTCCTTCCCCCTAGAGTGGCAAAAAGATGTTCAAGTATCTCGCTATACTTAGGAGATGCTAGATGACGTTGAACGCGCTTTTGTGGTTGTCCTCGAGGATCTTTGGGGAAAACCACCTCATCTTGACACGAAGAGATTTTTGAATGATCCTTCCTTGGTTCGAACTGTTCTGGGTATTTTGTTTGGCTTTGCTTTTATACTTGTTTTTCCTTTCTCTACATTACATTTGTAACTCTTGGCTGTTGCTATGTTTGCAGAGATGTCGAAAAATACTGATTCTTTGAAGGCCTTTAAAAAGGCGAAGAAGGCCACTACTGCTCTGAACATCTCGGCCAAGGCGGCCGGAGAGGGATCTTCTCAGATTCCTTTGAAGCCTCCTGTACCGAGTTCCCCTGGACCGAGGAAAGCAATTCCTGTTCCTCGGGTCTGCCTAATTGATCCTCCCCAATCATCTACTGCAGCTTCTGGTCCCCCTCCTAACAAAAAGCAAAAAACCATTGAACCCTTCAATCTGGATGCCCCCGACTTTGATGCCGTTGAATTTATTGATCAGCAAATTGCTCCCTATGGTGGACTTTCCATGGACGATGTGTCTCTCCTTCAGCACCTGTATTTTATGGCCAAGAATAGTGTGAAGATGGCTCATATGAGTGCGGCTATTTTTTGGACAGTTCAGGGGATTCCGATTCATGCCACCAAGTCTTTTATGGAGGAGGCTAAGTCGGAGTTTAATCGGATCAAGGGCCTGAAGGAGGAGTTGGAGGTAAAGTTGGCAAAGGTGGAGAAGGAGCTGGAGGGTGAAAAAGCTAGTTCTATCGCCCTTGCTGCTTCTTTGAGGCTGGCTGAAGACATGGCCCTGAAGCATAAGGACAGCTATGTCTCAGCTTATAGGGAAATCATGCGCCTTCAGAGTGAGTTGGAGACTGCTCGGGCTGATTATGGTGAGCTTCAGGGTAATCTTGTGGGTAGCGTAACTGCTGCCTCCGAGAATCTGATGGAGCAGTTTTGCGTTGTTGCCCCTGATGCCGACCTGTCTCTTGTCAGTTTGGACAATGTGGTGAGGGATGGCAAGATTGTCCCTGACGACCAAGATGATGATGATGTTGACCCTCCTCCAGTTCCTTCTCTCAAAGTGTCAACCTCCTCGGTTTCTCCTGTTACAGCTGATCCGGATTGCCAAATTCTGAACCGGGATGATGGAACTGTTGACGCTGTGCCTATTCAAGCTCGCCCTCCTTCTCCTGATTCTGATGCCACCAAGAAAGCTCCCGATGCTGCCGAGAAAACTTCTGTTGATTTGTAGTTGGCCCGACTTGTGGGCGTTTTGTGGAAATTTTTTATAACTTTTTGTGTAGATGGCCCAATGTGTGGGCTTTTTGAACTCTTTATTTTTCTATTTCTCGTTTGACATTTTTAAGTTGCCTGCCTGGTAACTTTATTTTGAAAAACAAAAAGCCGCTTTCTGAGGTTGATTATGGTGGCTTTTTGAAGCTTCGCATTTATGCTTTCTTTGTCGTAACATCCCTTTTCGGATTTTTGCATTTTGTTTCTTGGCCTCTTTTGGATTGCTTTGCACTCATTGCTTCTAGCTTGGATCCTTTGAGACTGTGGTTGCGTGGGTCCGACGTGTTTCCTAGTTTTTTCGCCATTGCTTTGTATTTTAGTGCTTTATAGCCAGCTTCTTCGCGTTGGTCCCTTTATGAGTTATTTTTGTCATCCTCTTTCTTGGACCTCTGTTAGGTCTCTTTCAGGGATTACTTTATAACTTATCTTTGTAGGAGACCGACTTCGTCAGGTCGATCTCTTCTAAGTTATTTTTGTGATCCTCTTTCTTGGACCTTTGTCAGGTCTCTTTCAGGGATTACTTTTATAACTTATCTTTGTAGGAGACCGACTTCGTTAGGTCGATCTTTTCTAAGTTATTTTTGTAATCCTCTTTCTTGGACATTTGTCAGGTCTCTTTCAGGGATTACTTTTATAACTTATCTTTGTAGGAGACCGACTTCGTTAGGTCGATCTTTTCTAAGTTATTTTTGTAATTTATCTTTGTAGGAGACCGACTTCGTTAGGTCGATCTTTTCTAAGTTATTTTTGTAATCCTCTTTCTTGGACCTTTGTCAGGTCTCTTTCAGGGATTACTTTTATAACTTATCTTTGTAGGAGACCGACTTCGTTAGGTCGATCTTTTCTAAGTTATTTTTGTAATCCTCTTTCTTGGACCTTTGTCAGGTCTCTTTCAGGGATTACTTTTATAACTTATCTTTGTAGGAGACCGACTTCGTTAGGTCGATCTCTTCTAAGTTATAGCAATTCCTCTTTAATAGGGTTGGCCAGACCTCTTTCCAGGGATTCGCTGATAACTTTGTTTGACTTGGTCCGACTTTTTGATGTCGGCCAGCCTTATTAAGTTATTATATTAGCTATCCGTAAGACCTCGTCAGGTTCTTTTCTAGATTGCTTTCGATAACTTCTTACATTATTCTGTGTTCATCTTTGCCGATTTGTAGGAAGTGGTTGGCATATCGAGCTCGTCCTTTGGGTGAATCGCGTTTTCACCTTTATCGGACGATTTGTCTTTATCGTGGTCGTGCAGTGAATTTTTTTTCACTTTTTGCCGACCTGTAGCTTTATAATTGGATGATGAATACTTCAGAATAATGCGTCTTGAAATCTTGTAGAATACCTAGAAAAATTTTATTCAAAGAAAAATGCAAATATGTACATGTGGGAATTTTTTTTATCCTCTTAAGTTGGGTATGGTCTAGGTCTCGACCTGGTGCCTCATTAAAAAACCTTTTCAGGAAAAAGAGTGCATCCACTGGTGAGATCCTTTCCCCTTTCTAACTGTAGTACCTTCTTAGGTTGCAGGCGTGCCATGACTTTGGCAGCTTCCATCCGTCAAGTTCGGACACTCTGTAGTAGCCCTTCCCGAGTACTTTTATAACCCGGTATGGTCCTTTCCAATTGGCTGCCAGCTTTCCCTCTCCGGGTTGAGTTGTTCCTATATTATTTTGGATCAAGATGAGATCGTTCTCAGTGAAACTCCTTGGCACTACCCTTTGGTTGTATCTGGAAGCCATTCGACGTTTTAGTGCTTCTTCCCTAATCCGAGCTCTTTCCTGGATCTCAGGTAGTAGGTCGAGTTCTTCCCTCTGAAGTTGGGAGTTTGCTCCCTCATTATAATGGACTGCCCTGTGCGATCCTTCCTCAATTTCTACTGGAATCATTGCCTCCGTTCCGTATGTTAACCGGAATGGGGATTCTTTTGTGGTAGAATATGGCGTCGTTCGATATGCCCATAGAACATGTGGAAGCTCCTCTGCCCAAGCTCCCTTTGCATTTTGTAGTCTTCGTTTTAACCCTGCTAATATGACTTTATTGGCGGCTTCGGCCTGTCCGTTGGCTTGAGGGTGTTCGACAGAGGTAAACTGATGCTTTATATTCAAGTCGGCTACTAGTTTCCTGAAGCCCGCATCTGTGAATTGGGTGCCATTGTCTGTGGTTATGTGGGACCCCGAATCTTGTGACAATGTTTCTGTATAAGAACTTCCGGCTTCTCTGGGCAGTGGCGTTGGCTAAGGGTTCTGCCTCGATCCACTTTGTGAAGTAATCTACCCCTACTATGAGGAATTTAACTTGTCCCGATCCCTGGGGAAAGGGGCCGAGAAGGTCGAGTCCCCACTTCGCAAAAGGCCAAGGTGCGGTCACGCTGATGAGTTCTTCTGGTGGGGCAATGTGGAAGTTGGCATGTTTCTGACATGGTGAACATGTCTTTACGAATTCTGTAGATTCTTTTTGTAAAGTTGGCCAGTAAAATCCTGCCCGGAGTATTTTTTTGCAAGAGCCCATGATCCGAGATGATTACCGCACATGCCGCTGTGTACCTCTTCTAATACTTCCCTTGTGTGGGAAGTAGGTACGCATTTTAGTAATGGTACCGAGATCCCTCTTTTATACAGGGTGTTGTTTATGATGGTGTAGTACTGTGCCTCTCTTTTTAGCCTCCTTTTCTTCTGTGGGGAGCGCCCCTGACTTGAGGTAGTCGATTATGGGAATCATCCAGCCTTGTTCCTGGCCCGTTATGGTTAGGACTTTTTCTGCTTCCGAGATTGATGGGTTCTGTAGCATTTCCTGGATGAGGCTTCTATTATTGCCTCCTGGTTTGGTGCTGGTTAGCTTTGAGAGTGCGTCAGCTCGAGCATTTTGCTCATGAGGTATGTGGTAGATCTTGTATTCCTCCAATTGTTCGAGCTGTTGCTTGGTTTTATCCAGGTATCTTTTCATGACGGGATCTTTGGCTTGGTAACTCCCGGTTATCTGTGATGTGACCACTTGCGAATCACTATAGATGTTGAGTTTTCGAGCTCCCACTTCTCCAGCCAGTTTTAGGCCAGCTAGCAATGCTTCGTATTCTGCCTGGTTATTTGAGGCCGGGAATCCGAACTTGAGGGAGAGCTCGACCTGGGTTCCCTGGTTGCTTTCTATTATTACTCCTGTGCCACTTCCCGTTTTGTTTGAAGACCCATCCACATACAGATTCCACTCTATGGGGGCCTCTAGGGCATCTATGAACTCAGCGATAAAATCGGCTAGGTATTGTGATTTGATGGTGGTTCGAGCTTCATATTGGAGGTCAAATTCTGACAGCTCGACGGCCCATTGTAGGATTTTGCCTGCTAAATCTGTTTTCTATAGTATTCCTTTTAAGGGCTGATTAGTTCGAACTTTAATGGTGTGAGCCTGGAAGTAGGGGCGGAGTCGCCGAGATGTTAAGACGAGAGTGTAGGCAAATTTTTCTATTTTCTGATAATTCAGCTCGGATCCCTGTAGTGCTTTGCTAATGAAGTAAATGGGTTGTTGCCCGTTTTCACTTTCTCGGACCAGCGCTGATGCTACTGCTTTATCCCCTACTGCAAGATATAGTATGAGTGGTTCTCCTTCTTGAGGTCGGGATAGGATAGGTGACTGTCCTAAGAACTTCTTAAAGTCTTGGAATGCTTGTTCACATTCTGTAGTCCATTCAAACTGTTTTCCTTTTCTTAAAGTAGCATAGAAGGGGAGAGATCTTATTGCAGCTCCTGCTAGGAATCGGGATAGGGCGGCCAACCTCCCATTGAGTTGCTGTACCTCTTTCACGCAGGTTGGGCTTTTCATGTTCAATATGGCCTGGCATTTATCTGGATTTGCTTCAATTCCTCTTTGTGTGAGCATGAAGCCTAAGAATTTGCCTGCTTCTACCGCGAAGGTGCATTTAGCTGGATTAAGTCGCATATCATGCTTCCTGATGGTATCAAACACTTGGGCCAGGTCGGTCAACAGTGTCTGTTCGCTTTTTGTTTTGATTAGCATGTCGTCGACATAAACTTCCATGATTTTCCCGATGTGATTCGAGAATACTTTGTTCATTAATCTTTGATAGGTGGCTCCTGCGTTCTTAAGGCCGAAAGGCATCATGATGTAGCAGTAGTTCACCTTTGGTGTTAAGAACGAGGTTTTTTCTTGGTCCGGTGGGTACATGGGGATTTGGTTGTATCCTGAATACGCATCCATAAACGAGAGATATTTATATCCAGAGGAAGCGTCTACCAGGGCGTCAATACTCGGGAGTGGATATGGATCTTTTGGGCAAGCTTTGTTGAGATCTGTGTAGTCGGTGCACATTCGCCACTTTCCATTTGATTTTTTCACCAGAACAACGTTGGCTAGCCATAGTGGGTATTTGACTTCCCTTATAAATCCAGCTTCCAATAGTGCCTGCACTTGCTCATCCACAGCTTGGGATCGCTCTGGCCCGAGCTTTCTTCGTCTTTGTTGAATTGGTCGAGATCCGGGATAAACTGCCAACTTGTGACACATCAGCTGAGGGTCTATGCCTGGCATGTCTGCGGCTTTCCATGCAAACAAGTCGGCGTTTTCTCGCAAGAATTGTATTAGCAGTTCTTTTAGATCTCCTTTGAGGATTGTGCCGATATTAGTTGTTTTTTCCAAGGTGTCCCCGATCTGAATTTTTTCTATTCCACCTTCTGGTTGAGGGCAGAATTCCTCTCGTCGTTGAACTCCACCCAGTTCGATTGTGTGGAACTCTTCTCCTTTGCCCCTAAGGTTGAGGCTCTTGTTGTAGCAGCGACGCGCCATCCTCTGATCTGCTTTTATCGTAGCTATGCCTTTTGGAGTTGGGAATTTCATGCATAGGTGTGGGGTTGAGACTATTGCGCCGAGTTGATTGAGCGTAGTCCGACCTATGAGAGCGTTGTAGGCCGAGCTTACGTCTACTACAATGTAGTCTATTTTGAGGGTCCTGGATTGGTCTCCCTTTCCAAAGGTTGTATGTAGTGATATGTATCCTAGTGGTCGAACCGGAGTGTCTCCTAGCCCGAACAAGCTGTTTGGATATGCTTTAAGTTCTTTTTCTTCTAAGCCGAGTTTATCAAAGGCTGTTTTGAATAAGATGTCGGCAGAGCTCCCCTGATCTATCAACGTCCGATGTAGGTTGGCGTTTGCCAATATGATGGTGATTACCATGGGATCGTCGTGTCCTGTGATGATGCCGGTCGCGTCTTCTTTAGTGAATGTTATCGCTGGTATGTTGAGTGCTCCTTCCTCTCCTTCGACGTGGTATACTTCTTTGAGGTATCTCTTACGGGAGGATTTGGAGATTCCTCCTGTTGCAAAGCCGCCATGTATCATATGGACATGTCTTTCTGGCGTCCGAGGTGATCGTTCTATTCGTTTGGCGTCATCATCTCGTCGTCTCTTTCTTTGCTCATCATCTCGGGTAGCCAGGAATCGATCTAGTTTTCCTTCTCTCACCAATTTTTCAATGATGTTTTTCAAGTCGAAGCATTCGTTGGTGGAGTGTCCTCGGACCCGATGATATTCACAATACTCCTTTCGGTTTCCTCCTCCCTTTTTGCCTTTCAGTGGCCGTGCTGGGGGAATTTTTTCCGTGTGGCAGACTTCTTTGTATATTTCAACCAAGGATGCCCTAAGAGAAGTGTAGTTATGGTACTTCTTAATTTTCTCCCCTTGTTTGTCATCTTTCCTTTTGGATTCCTTGTCTCTGTCATGGTAGGAGGCTCCCGATTTCGAGGATTCCCCTAAACGAGCGTTTTCTTCCATGTTGATGTATTTTTCAGCTCTCTCCTGTACTTCGTCGAGGGTAGTCGGGTACTTTTTCGATATAGATTGGCTGAAAGGTCCCTCTCGCAGACCGTTGATGAGTCCCATGATTGCGGCTTCCGTGGGTAAACTTTGTATGTCCATGCATGTTTTGTTGAACCTTTCCATGTAGTTGCGAAGGCTCTCCCGATCTCCTTGTTTGATTCCTAATAAGCTGGGGGCGTGCTTAGCTTTATCCTTTTGAATGGAAAATCTTGCTAGGAATTTTTTAGCTAGGTTGTCGAAACTTGAGATGGATTTTGGTGGTAAGTTGTCGAACCACCGCATAGCTGTTTTTGTCAGAGTTGTTGGGAAGGCTTTACAGCGAACATCATCTAGGGCATCAGTGAGGTACATTCTGCTTCTGAAGTTACTGAGATGGTGGTTGGGATCCGTGGTGCCGTCGTATAGAGCCATATCTGGGAGTTTGAAGTCTTTTGAAATTTTGGTTTTCATAATTTCTCTAGTGAAGGGGTCTTGCTCTTTGTGTGAATTTTCTTCTGGATTAGCGCGGGGTGCTTTTGATTTGAGATCGGCTTCCAATTGCTGTAGCTTTTCTTCCAATTCCCGACGTCTCCGCATTTCCCTTTGTAGATCCCTTCCGATTTCTCGTTGTTGCTGGGTTTCTTTTTCCAGCTGCTTTAAGCGATCTAGAAGTGTTTCTATGGTCCCTGCATTTGGTGAACCTTTGTTTCTATTAAGTTCCGGTGTGTCTTGTAGCGTAGCATCCGTGTTCTTGTGCGGTGTTCGATCCTCCAAATCTGAGTCGTGGTTGTTGTCATGGTCGTCCGCCATGGTAGTGGGATGACTTCCAGGTCCCCGGCAACGGCGCCAATGGTTCGAGGGTTACCAGAAACTGTAGGTCGATCTCGGACGAGATCTTCTGTACTGGTCGGAGCTGTTGTGTCCAACTTGTTGGACTGGGTGACAGTGCTGATCCTTCGTCCCCGGAGGGTGGAGGGTACCTGCAAGGGACTCCGATGCTTAAGTTAGCAAGGGTATTAAGCAGGTATTGAGTAGAATCAGAGTATGAGTTATACCTGGGTGCTCCAGTATATTTATAGTGTTGAGACGTGACCTTTGTTGGATAAGATAAGTTAGTTATCTTATCTTATCTTTATCTTTAGGGTTGAGGTCAGCGTATCTTCAGCGGAACCGCCCTTATCTCTATAGGCTTTGGCCGTCTTAGGATTTGGGTCGTGTTCCTCCATTTGGGCCCTTTACTGGGCTCTCTTGTCGATTTGGCCGAGCTCTCTGAGAAGAGGTCGGATAGTCTGACCTGAAGAGGTCGGTCGCTTTATCTTCAATCATCCCAGGTCGGATAGCTCGACCCAGGGTATGAACAAGACCTGACAAAGGTCCAAGAAAGAGGATTACAAAAATAACTTAGAAAAGATCGACCTAACGAAGTCGATCTCCTACAAGACAAGTTATAAAAGTAATCCCTGAAAGAGACCTGACAAAGGTCCAAGAAAGAGGATTACAAAAATAACTTAGAAGAGATCGTCCTAATGAAGTCGGTCTCCTACAAGATAAGTTATAAAAGTAATCCCTGAAAGAGACCTGACAAAGGTCCAAGAAAGAGGATTACAAAAATAACTTAGAAGGGGACCAACATAAAGAAATCGGTTATGGGACGCTAAAAATACAAGCAAAAGCGAGAAAACCGAGAAACAAGTTGGACCCATACAGTCACGGCCTCAAAGGATCCAAGTTACAAACAATAAGTGCAAAGGCAATCCAAAGAGGTCAAGTGGTGGACGAAATTGTGATCCATGTTCTAACTATTTTGAGATGAAGGCATTCTTATGGCACTGGTTAAATTCACAACTCCGTTCAACTAACCAGCAAGTGTACTGGGTCGTCCAAGTAATAAACTTTACGTGAGTAAGGGTCGATCCCACAGAGATTGTTGGTATGAAGCAAGCTATGGTCACCTTGTAATTCTCAGTCAGGCAGAATAAATTTGTTTATGGTTTCGAAAATTAATAAAAAGAAGAAATAATAAAAGGGATAGAGATACTTATGCAGATTCATTGGTGGGAATTTCAGATAAGCATATGGAGATACTGTATGGCTCAAGGACGCCTGCTCTCCTACTGCTTCAACTCAATCCTTCTTATTCCTTTCCATGGCAAGCTGTATGTAGGGCATCACCGTTGTCAGTGGCTACATCCCATCCTCTCAGTGAAAATGGTCCTCTGCGGCTATCACTCGCATGGCTAATCATTTGTCGGTTCTCAATCAGGTTGGAATAGAATCCATTGATTCTTTTGCGCTTGTCATCACGCCCAGCCTTCAGGAGTTTGAAGCTCGTCACAGTCATTCAATCCCAGAATCCTACTCGGAATACCATAGACAAGGTTTAGACTTTTCGGATCCTCATGAATGCCGCCATCTATCTAGCTTATACCACGAAGATTCTGTTGGGGAATCTAAGAGATACACATTCAAGCTCTGTTGCATGTAGAACGGAAGTGGTTGTCAATCACGTGCGTTCATACGTGAGAATGATAATGAGGGTTATCTAATCATCACATTCATCATGTTCTTGGGTGCGAATGAATATCTTGGAATAAGAATAAGAGAGAATTGAATAAAAGAAAATAGAACTGCATTAATACTTGAGGTACAGCAGAGCTCCACACCCTTAATCTATGGTGTGCAGAAACTCCACCGTTGAAAATACATAAGTAAAAGGTTCAGGCATGGCCGAATGGCCAGCCCCCATGTGGTCACAAGACCGAATGATCAAAGACTTCTAATACATTAGTAAATCATCCTATTTATAATAAACTAGCTCCTAGGGTTTACATGAGTAAGTAATTGATGCATAAATCCACTTCCGGGGCCCACTTGGTGTATGTTTGGGCTGAGCTTGATCAATCCACGAGCTGAGGCTTCTCTTGGAGTTGAACTCCGAGTTTTGACATGTTTTGGGCGTTCAACTCCGGATCATGACGTTTTTCTGGCGTTTAACTCCAGACAGCAGCATGTACTTGGCGTTCAACGCCAAGTTACGTTGTCAATTTCCGAATAAAGTATGGACTATTATATATTGCTGGAAAGCCCTGGATGTCTACGTTCCAACGTAGTTGAGAGCGTGCCATTTAGAGTTCTGTAGCTCCAGAAAATCCATTTCGAGTGCAGGGAGGTCAGAATCCAACAGCACCAGCAGTCCTTTTGTCAGCCTTTTTCAGAGTTTTGCTCAAATCCCTCAATTTCAGTCAGAATTTACCTGAAATCACAGAAAAACACACAAACTCATAGTAAAGTCCAGAAATGTGAATTTAACATAAAAAATAATGAAAACATCCCTAAAAGTAGCTTGAACTTACTAAAAACTACCTAAAAACAATGCCAAAAAGCGTATAAATTATCCGCTCATCACAACACCAAACTTAAATTGTTGCTTGTCCCCAAGCAACTGAAAATCAAATAGGATAAAAAGAAGAGAATATACTATAAATTCAAAAATATCAATGAATATTAATTATAATTAAATGAGCGGGACTTGTAGCTTTTTTCCTCTGAATAGTTTTGGCATCTCACTTTTTCCTTTGAAGTTCAGAATGATTGGCTTCTCTAGGAACTTAGAATTTCGGATAGTGTTATTGACTTTCCTTGTTAAGCATGTTGATTCTTGAACACAGCTACTTATGAGTCTTGGCTGTGGCCCTAAGCACTTTGTTTTCCAGTATTACCACCGGATACATAAATGCCACAGACACATAACTGGGTGAACCTTTCCAGATTGTGACTTAGCTTTGCTAAAGTCCCCAGTTAGTGGTGTCCAGAGCTCTTAAGCACACTCTTTTGCCTTGGATCACGACTTTAACCACTTAGTCTCAAGCTTTTTGCTTGGACCTTCATGACACAAGCACATGGTTAGGGACAGCTTGATTTAGCCGCTTAGGCCTGGATTTTATTTCCTTGGGCCCTCCTATCCATTGATGCTCAAAGCCTTGGATCCTTTTTACCCTTGCCTTTTGGTTTTAAGGGCTATTGGCTTTTTCTACTGCTCCTTCTTTTTCTATATACTCTTTTTTTTTTTCGAATGCTTCTTCTTTTTCACTGCTTTTTCTTGCTTCAAGAATCAATTTCATGATTTTTCAGATCATCAATAACATTTCTCTTTGTTCATCATTCTTTCAAGAGCCAACAATTTTAACATTCATAAACAACAAGATCAAAAGACATATGCACTGTTCAAGCATTCATTCAGAAAACAAAAAGTATTGTCACCACATCAATATAATTAAATTAAATTCAAGAGCTATTTTCGAAATTTATGTACTTCTTGTTCTTTTGAATTAAAACATTTTTTCATTTAAGAGAGGTGAAGGAGTAATGGATTTTATTCATAGCTTTAAGGCATGGTTACATACTAATGATCATGAAATAAAGACACAAAACATAGATAAACACAATATTAAAAACCAAAAACAGAAAGAAATAAGAACAAGGAATGAATCCACCTCTAGTGGCGTCTTCTTCTTGAAGGTCCAATGATGTTCTTTAGCTCTTCTATGTCTCTTCCTTGCTTCTGTTGAATGATTCCTAGTAATTCTTGGTGTTCCTCCCCTTAGTTGCTTCCAATATTTGTGTGGAGGACAACTTATTCCCTGAGGTATCTCAGGGATCTCTTGATTTGCAGCCACATGTTCTATCACTGAGCTATGACGGCTTATATTTAGTCTTTCCATCTCCCATGACTCAGAGGTGGAAGCTTTTTGTCTTCCCTTTGAGGTTTCTCTGGCTTTAGGTGCCATTAATGGTAATGGAAAAGCAAAAAAAGCTATGCTTTTACCACACCAAACTTAAAATATTGCTCGCCCTCGAGCAAGAGAAGAAAGAAGAGAAGAAGAAGAAGAAGAAGATGGAGGAGAGTGAGGGGAGAAGGATTCGGCTATATGGGTGGGATTGGGTGGGAAGGAGAAGTTGAATTGTAAAGGTAGGTGGGGTGTATGGGGAAGAGTGGATAAATGTGGGTGGTGAATGAAAAACAGAAGGGATGACCATGAATGGAGAGAGAGAGGGCGAGGTAGGTGGGGATCCTGTGAGGTTTACAGATCCTGAGGTGATCCTGTGGGGTCCACAGATCCTGAGGTGCCAAGGAATTCCATCCCTGCACCAAATAGGCATGTAAAATGCCTTTGCACACCATTCTGGCGTTTAAACGCCCATTGGTGCACATTCTGGGCATTCAACGCCCATGTAAAGCATGTTTCTGGCATTGAACGCCAGTTTCATGCTTGTTACTGGCGTTCAGCGCCAGCTTTTCTCCTCTAGGCACATTCCTGGCGTTCAACGCCAGGATGTTGCTTGTTTCTGGCGTTCAGCGCCAGAATGGTGCTCTATTCTGGCGTTGAACGCCAGCCAGATGCATCTTACTGGCGTTGAACGCCAGCCCGTGCGTCCTCCAGGGTGAAAATTTTTTTCTTCTGCTGTTTTTGATTCTGTTTTTAATTTTTTTGATTTTTTCGTGACTCCTCATGATCATGTACCTAATAAAACACAAAATAACAATAAAACAAAATAAAATAAAAATTAGATAAATAAAATTGGGTTGCCTCCCAACAAACGCTTCTTTAATGTCAATAGCTTGACAGTGGCTTTCATGGAGCCACAAGGTGATCAGGTCAATGTTGTATAGCTGTCCACACCAAACTTAGAGTTTGGATATGGGATCTTAACACCAAACTTAGAGTTTGGTTGTGGCCTCACAACACCAAACTTAGAGTTTGACTGTGTGGGCTCTTCTTGACTCTGAACTGAGAGAAGCTCTTCATGCTTACTCTCTTTTGTCACAGAGGGATGGCCATGTGCCTTAAACACAAGGTAGTCCCCATTCAATTGAAGGACTAATTCACCTCTGTTGACATCTATCACAGCTCCTGCTGTGGCTAGGAAAGGTCTTCCAAGGATGATGCAATCGTCCTCTTCCTTCCTAGTGTCTAAGATTATGAAATCAGCAGGGATGTAAAGGCCTTCAACCTTTACTAACACGTCCTCTACTATTCCATAAGCTTGTCTCAATGACTTGTCTGCCAGTTGTAATGAGAACAAGGCAGGTTGTACCTCAATGATCTCCAGCTTCTCCATTACAGAGAGTGCCATTAAATTTATCCCTGACCCCAGGTCACACAGAGCTTTTTCAAAGATCATGGTGCCTATGGTACAAGGTATTAAGAACTTGCCAGGATCCTGTTTCTTTTGAGGTAGAATTTTCTGAATCCAAGTATCCAGTTCATTAATGAGCAAGGGAGGTTCACTTTTCCAAGTCTCATTACCAAACAACTTGGCATTCAGCTTCATGATAGCTCCTAAATATTGAGCAACTTGCTCTCCAATCACATCTTCATCCTCTTCAGAGGATGAATAGTCTTCAGAGCTCATGAATGGCAGAAGGAGATTTAATGGAATCTCTATGGTCTCTGTATGAACCTCAGATTCCTTTGGATCCTCAATAGGAAACTCCTTCTTGCTTGAGGGACGTTTCAGGAGGTCTTCCTCACTAGGATTTTCGTCCTCCTCCTCCCTTGTGCATTCGGCCATATTGACTATGTCAATGGCCTTGCACTCTCCTTTTGGATTTTCTTCTGTATTGCTTGGGAGAGTACTGGGAGGAGTTTCAATGACTTTCTTACTCAGCTGGCCCACTTGTGCCTCCAGATTTCTAATGGAGGATCTTGTTTCATTCATGAAACTGAAAGTGGCTTTTGACAGATCAGAGACTACATTGGCTAAATTAGAAGTGTTTTGTTCAGAATTCTCTATCTGTTGCTGAGAAGATGATGGATATGGCTTGCTATTGCCCAGCCTGTTGCGTCCACCATTGTTAAAACCTTGTTGAGGTTTTTGTTGATCCTTCCATGAGAAATTTGGATGATTTCTCCATGATGAGTTATAGGTGTTTCCATAAGGTTCACCCATGTAATTAACCTCTGCCATGGCAGGGTTCTCAGGATCATAAGCTTCTTCAGAAGCTGCCTCTCTAGTACTGTTGGATGCATGTTGCAATCCATTCAGATTTTGAGAGATCATGTTGACCTGTTGAGTCAACACTTTGTTCTGAGCCAATATGGCATTTAGAGTATCAATTTCAAGAACTCCTTTCTTCTGAGGTATCCCATTATTCACGGAATTCCTCTCAGAGGTGTACATGAACTGGTTATTTGCAACCATGTCAATGAGTTCTTGAGCCTCTTCAGGCGTTTTCTTCAGGTGAATAGATCCACCTGCAGAATGGTCCAATGACATTTTCGAAAATTCAGAGAGACCATAATAGAATATGTCCAATATGGTCCATTCTGAAAACATGTCAGATGGACATCTTTTGGTCAGCTGCTTGTATCTTTCCCAAGCTTCATAGAGGGATTCACCATCTTTTTGTTTGAAGGTTTGAACATCCACTCTCAGCTTGCTCAGCTTTTGAGGAGGAAAGAATTTATCCAAGAAGGCAGTGACCAGCTTATCCCATGAGTCCAGGCTATCCTTAGGTTGTGAATCCAACCATATTCTAGCTCTGTCTTTTACAGCAAAAGGGAAAAGCATGAGTCTGTAGACTTCAGGATCAACCCCATTCGTCTTTACATTCTCACAGATCTGCAAGAACTCAGTTAAAAACTGATAAGGATCTTCAGATGGAAGTCCATAAAACTTGCAGTTTTGTTGCATTAAAGCAACTAGCTGAGGTTTCAGCTCAAAGTTATTGGCTCCAATGGCAGGAATGGAGATGCTTCTTCCATCAAACTTGGACGTTGGTTTTGTGAAGTCACCAAGCATTCTCCTTGCATTATTATTATTTTCGGCTGCCATCTCCTTCTCTTGTTCTAATGTTTCTGAAAGGTTACCTTTAGAATAATTTAATTTAGCTTCTCTTAATTTTCTCTTCAGAGTCCTTTCAGGTTCTGGATCAATTTCAACAAGAGTGCCTTTATCCTTGTTCCTGCTCATATGAAAGAGAAGAAAACAAGAAAAGAAAGAGGAATCCTCTATGTCACAGTATAGAGATTCCTTTATGTTAGTAGCAAAAGAAGGGGGTAGAAGAATGAAGAAGGAGGTTCGGATTTTTGGATGAAGAGAGGTGAAGAGAAGTGTTAGTAATTAAATAATTAAATAGAAGAAGAAAAGAGAAGAGAAAATTCGAAAATAATTTTGAAAAGGAGTTAGTGATTTTCGAAAATTTAGAGATAAAATGTAATTAAAATTAAAACATGAAACAATTAATTAATTAAAAAGAATTTTTGAAAAAGAAAGAGATATTTTCGAAAATAGAAGAGGGAGAAGTAGTTAGGTGGTTTTGAAAAAGATAAGAAACAAACCAGAAGTTAGTTAGTTGATTGAAAAAGATTTGAAATCAAGTTTGAAAAAGATAAAAAGATAGTAAGTTAGATAAGATATTTTGAAATCAAATTTTGAAAAAGATAAAATTTTTGAAAAAGATAAAATAAAAGATAAAACAAAAAAAAGATTTAATTCAAAAATTTTGAAATTGTTTACTTCACTAACAAGAAACTACAAGATAAGATTCTAGAACTTAAAGATTGAACCTTTCTTAACAAGAAAGTAACAAACTTCAAATTTTTGAACCAATCACATTAATTATTAGTGAATTTTCGAAAATATGATGTAAAGATAAGAAAAAGATTTTGAAAATAATTTGAAAAATGTTTTTGAAATTTTCGAAAAATAGAAAAAATGAAAAAGATATGATTTTTGAAAAAGATTTTAAAAAGATAAGATTTTTAAAATTGAAATTTTGACTTGACTTGTAAGAAACAACTAATTTTTAAAAATTTTTGACCAAGTCAACCCAAAATTTCGAAAATTTGGAGGGAAATAAGGAAAAGATATTTTTTGATTTTTGAATTTTTAAATATGAGAGAGAAAAACAACAAATTTACTCAATGCATGAAATTTTTAGATCAAAACCATGAATGCATGCAAGAATGCTATGAATGTCAAGATGAACACCAAGAACACTTTGAAGATCATGATGAACATCAAGAACACATTTTTGAAAAATTTTTGATGCAAAGAAAACATGCAAGACACCAAACTTAGAAATCTTTAATGCATGAAAAATATGAATGCAAAGATGCACATGAAAAACAAGAAAAGACACAAAACAAGAAATCATCAAGATCAAACAAGAGGACTTATCAAGAACAACTTGAAGATCATGAAGAACACTATGAATGCATGGGATTTTCGAAAAAATGCAAGAAAAAATTTTAAAGCATGCAATTGACACCAAACTTAAAAATTGACTCAAGACTCAAACAAGAACACAAAATATTTTTGATTTTTATGATTTTATGATTTTTTTTTGAATTTTTATTAATTTTTTTCGAAAATAAAGTTTAGAAAAACGAAAAATAAAAGAAAAATTTTGAAAAAGATTTTTGAAAAGAAAATTACCTAATCTGAGCAACAAGATGAACCGTCAGTTGTCCATACTCGAACAATCCCCGGCAACGGCGCCAAAAACTTGGTGGACGAAATTGTGATCCATGTTCTAACTATTTTGAGATGAAGGCATTCTTATGGCACTGGTTAAATTCACAACTCCGTTCAACTAACCAGGAAGTGTACTGGGTCGTCCAAGTAATAAACCTTACGTGAGTAAGGGTCGATCCCACAGAGATTGTTGGTATGAAGCAAGCTATGGTCACCTTGTAAATCTCAGTCAGGAAGATTAAATTTGTTTATGGTTTCGAAAATTAATAAAAAGAAGAAATAATAAAAGGGATAGAGATACTTATGCAGATTCATTGGTGGGAATTTCAGATAAGCATATGGAGATACTGTATGGCTCAAGGACGCCTGCTCTCCTACTGCTTCAACTCAATCCTTCTTATTCCTTTCCATGGCAAGCTGTATGTAGGGCATCACCGTTGTCAGTGGCTACATCCCATCCTCTCAGTGAAAATGGTCCTCTGCGGCTGTCACTCGCATGGCTAATCATCTGTCGGTTCTCAATCAGGTTGGAATAGAATCCATTGATTCTTTTGCGCTTGTCATCACGCCCAGCCTTCAGGAGTTTGAAGCTCATCATAGTCATTCAATCCCAGAATCCTACTCGGAATACCATAGACAAGGTTTAGACTTTCCGGATCCTCATGAATGCCGCCATCTATCTAGCTTATACCACGAAGATTCTGTTGGGGAATCTAAGAAATACACATTCAAGCTCTGTTGCATGTAGAACGGAAGTGGTTGTCAATCACGTGCGTTCATACGTGAGAATGATAATGAGGGTTATCTAATCATCACATTCATCATGTTCTTGGGTGCGAATGAATATCTTGGAATAAGAATAAGAGAGAATTGAATAAAAGAAAATAGAACTGCATTAATACTTGAGGTACAACAGAGCTCCACACCCTTAATCTATGGTGTGCAGAAACTCCACCGTTGAAAATACATAAGTAAAAGGTTCAGGCATGGCCGAATGGCCAGCCCCCATGTGGTCACAAGACCGAATGATCAAAGACTTCTAATACATTAGTAAATCATCCTATTTATAATAAACTAGCTCCTAGGGTTTACATGAGTAAGTAATTGATGCATAAATCCACTTCCGGGGCCCACTTGGTGTATGTTTGGGCTGAGCTTGATCAATCCACGAGATGAGGCTTCTCTTGGAGTTGAACTCCGAGTTATGACGTGTTTTGGGCGTTCAACTCCGGATCATGACGTTTTTCTGGCGTTTAACTCCAGACAGCAGCATGTACTTGGCGTTCAACGCCAAGTTACGTCATCAATTTCCGAATAAAGTATGGACTATTATATATTGCTGGAAAGCCCTGGATGTCTACTTTCCAACGCCGTTGCGAGCGCGCCATTTGGAGTTCTGTAGCTCCAGAAAATCTATTTCGAGTGCAGGGAGGTCAGAATCCAACAGCACCAGCAGTCCTTTTGTCAGCCTTTTTCAGAGTTTTGCTCAAATCCCTCAATTTCAGTCAGAATTTACCTGAAATCACAGAAAAACACACAAACTCATAGTAAAGTCCAGAAATGTGAATTTAACATAAAAACTAATGAAAACATCCCTAAAAGTAGCTTGAACTTACTAAAAACTACCTAAAAACAATGCCAAAAAGCGTATAAATTATCCGCTCATCATCAAGCAGCAAGATTGCAACACTCTCAGAAACCAGAAGAGATACCATGTTAAAGCTCAATGGAAGCATAGTATAATAAAGCTTCAAGAGGCTACCAAAATCTACCTCAGAAAGCTACTTTTGTTTTTCAAAGTAAAAGTTGCCAGGCAAGCAACTAAAAAGCGTCAGCAGTTAAACAAAACAATAAAGTTCAAAAGCCCACAAACCGGGCTATTTACACAAATACTTAAAAAGAAGATCAGCAAAGATCGAGAGCCTTCCCGATAGCATCAGTACGGGGAGAAGGAGGGTGAGTCTGAATAGGCACAGCATCTACAGTTCCATCATCCCGGTTCAGAATCTGACAATCCGGATCAGACATAAGTAGAGGAACCGAGGAGGTCGACACCTTGATAGAAGGCACTGGAGGAGGTTCAACATCATCATCGGGATCATCTAGGACAATCTTGCCATCCTTTACTACGTTATCAAGACTAACGAGAGTCAAATCGGCATCAGGAGCAATAATCCGGAACTGCTCCATCAGGTTCTCAGAGGCGGCAGTCACGCTACCCACAAGGTGACCCTGAAGCTCGGCATAATTAACTCGAGTAGTTTCCAAATCATCCCGGAGATGCATCAACTCGCTCTAAGCTGAGACATAGCTATCCTTGTGCTTCAGTGCCATGTCCTCAGCCAACTTCAAAGAAGCAGCCAAGGCAATAGAGCTGGCCTTCTCATCCTCCAGTTCCTTCTCTACCTTCGCCAACTTCACCTCCAACTCATCCTTCAGACCCTTGATCCGATCAAATTCTGATTTGGCCTCCTCCATGAAGGATTTTGTGGCATGAATCGGGATCCCCTGAACTATTCAGAAAATAGCCGCACCCAGATGTGCCATTTTCACACTACTTTTGGTGATAAAATCCAGATGCTGAAGAAGAGACACATCGTCCATGGAGAGCCCACCATAGGGGGCAATTTGCTGGTCAACAAACTCGACAGCATCAAAATCCAGGGCATCCAGGTTAAAGGGCTTGGATGTTTTTTGCTTTTTTAAGGGAGGAGCACCAGAAGCAACGGCAGAAGTCTGTGGATGATCGACCTGACAAAACCGAGGAGTAGGAATTGCTTTCCTCGACCCGGGAGAACTCGGCACAGGAGGCTTCACTGGGACCTGAGAAGATCCCTCTCCGGCCACCTTGGCCGAGATGTTCAGAGCAGCAGTTGCCTTCTTTACCTTTTTAAAGGCCTTCATGGAGTTGTTGTTCTTTGACATCTCTGCAAATACAGAATCAGCCACAGTAAAGAAGTTACAATCACAATAAGAGGAAGAAAAAATTAAGAAACAAATGTAGAAACAAGTCAGACAAGTACCCAAAACAGTCCGAAACAAGGACGGGTCATTCAAAAACCTTTTTGTATCAAGATGGGGTGGTTCCCCCCATAGATCCTCAAGAACAACAACAAAGGCATCCTCAACATCATCAAGCATCTCCCAGGTATAGCGAGACACTCTCACATCCCTCTGCCACTCTAAAGGGAAAGAAGGCTCATCATTTTCATCAAGAAAAAAGGGGCGGGACCCTTCGACAGCACGAACCCTAAAGAAGTAATTCTTGAAGTCCTTAAAGGACTCATCATACATAGCAAAAACCTTATGGCCCTGGGCGGACCTGAAAGAAACCCAGGAAGCTTTCTTTTTTGAAGAACCGCTTGGCTTGGCGGAAACAAACAAATAAAGGAAAAGAGTCTGAGAGGGTGTTACATCTAATTCTCGGCAGAGAAGCTGAAAATTTTTAATAAAATCCCAGGAATTTGGGTGAAGCTGGGATGGGGCAATATTACACGACCACAACAGGTCGGTCTCGAAAGCAGTAAAAGGAAAAGTAACGTTCAACTGACTGACGAAGTATTCATAGGCATAGAAGAAGGGATGCTCCCTCTCGATGGAAGTCGGAAAATAAACTCTCTCATCAGAATCAGGAGCAACAAGCTCATAATCCTCCTCACGAGCACTATTACCACAAATCCTATGGCGCTTCCTCAGCTCTGTCCAAAATTCAGCATCCACAACAGAAACACACAACAAAACAAGGGAGTCCAACCAATCAGACATCCCCTCAGGAACTCTGGAAGACATCTCTACAATGTTATTTCAAGAAGACATGAGGCCAACTAATCCTACAAGTAAGAAAAGAAGATGGGGTTACTAAAAACATCTCGGACAAAGGAGAAAACAAATCAATACGATACAGGTGAACACACAGAAAAGGAAAACCCCAAGACTCAAACCAAAGTCCTGGGGCATCCTTTGGAGGCAATAATAAAGCAAGGTTTCTAGGAAAAATCTACTTCTCGCATCCCAGCACCTCTCAAAACAAGAAAAGAAGGCTTCAAACAACAAGCATTTTAACATCAAAGCAAAACACAAAAAGTCATCAAAAACATCGCCTTACAGTCTAAACCAGCAAAAACCATCCCTATAACATCAAACACGCCAAGCAGAGACCATTAAAGATGCAACCTTTTTTAGAATCAGACAAAAGCAACCTTCAAATAAAATGAGGAACAGATGCGGACAGCGGTATCAGAATAGAAACAACAAAGAACATGCAAAGCCCTAAAGGCATCAAGCAAAAGCAAAAAGGATCATGCAGAAGATGGAAAAACTCTCAGAACGCACATTTCAACAAATCTAGGGCACAATGGAAACAGAAAGATCCAAACTTTCTCTAAAAGGAGGATCAAAATCAAAACCTCATCACAAAAACAAAAACAAAGAGAAAGCACGAAATGGGACTAACCTGGAGACGAAAGAAGCTTCGAGAAAGAAAAATGGAGGCGCAGAAATGAAAGCTGCCCAGAAAATTGCCAAACGAAAGCCGCAACACAAGAAAGCAGAAGCGCAAAACAGAGAGTGAAGAGAGCGGAGAAAAGAAGTTACGAAAAGGGCGAAGGAGAGAAACCGTTTCTGGGTTTTCAAAATCAAAATAAAGAGCCTAAGGAAAACAGGGCAATTAATGTTAAAATTAATGAAGGCATTAAACCCTCGCATGTTCCCAAAGCGCCGATACAAAAGCGCGCGCTTTTAGAGGAAAAACGTTCTACATTCAAAAGCTTCTACAGAGGAATCGATAAAATGCTTGAGCTCGGCTTCACTAGAGAAGGACCGAAGTCCAGGACTCGACCTCAACAAAAAGACCGAGCTCAAGCAGGGGCACTGTCCATACCCTGGGTCGAGCTGTCCGACCCGGGATGTTCTACAGACAAAGCGACTGACCTCTTTAGGTCAAGCGGACCGACTTCTTCGCAAAGAACTCGGTCCAAATCGACAGGAAAGCCCAAAGAAAGGCCCAACTCAAGGAATACGATCCCGATCCAAGGGCAGCCCAAGCCTATAGAGATAAAGGCGGTTTCATGGAAGATAAGCTAACCTCGACAAAAGATAAGATAAGATAAGATAACTAACTTATCTTATCTAAAGAAGGTTACATCTCACCATTATAAATACACTAAAGCACCTAGGTATAACTCATACTCTGATTCTACTCAATACCTGTTTAATACCCTTGCTAACTTAAGCATCGGAGTCCTTTGCAGGTACCCCCCACCCTTCGGTGATAAGAGATCAGTAGCATTCTCAATTCCACAAAGTCGGACACACTAGCTCCGGCTGCTACACACCTGCCGGACACGTCGGCTCCGACCAGCACAGAAGATCTCGTCCGAAATTGACCTACAGTTTCAGGTAAACCCTCGGAACAGTAATGATTATAAGAAAGGATGGACAAGAATAGAATAATTCAAGAGCAGTAAAAAAACAAGAAAAACAAACACAAGGTAATTTAAAAAAAGGATGAGAAACAGGAACATAATCGATACCCATCAGCAAAAACTTCAAGGGTCAGAACTTTCAATATCTTTCCATTACACTCAACATCCCTTCTCTTTTTCAATCCACAAAGGACCCCAACAAAATCTGTTTAGTAACATTATAGAAGACAATATTAAACCCTCAGATAGAATACCATGAGACATTTATTTGAATTTTTATTAATTTCAGTTTAAAACATCTCTATAATGGTTCATATTCCAAAAAGTGAAACTTACCTATTAAGTACTCATAATCAACGCACTTCTGAAGAATCTGGTCCATAGAAGTTACACTTAAACCAGGGTTAGGTATGACTGTACTTGCAGCAGCAACAACAGAGGTACTACACTTGAAAAGGATGCGAAATCGATGTCTTGTAACCCTGACCAATCCACGATTGGGTATCACTTTGAAATCGGAAATAATGAACACTTCTCCTTCTTTTAACTGATCAATAAAACGTGCAATCAGATCATCCTTAACAGTTGCTTGGATTTTGTGGTGCTGAAAAAAAATAGAAAAAAAAAACTCCAGCCTTTATAAATATTATACCATCAGACATTAGATGCTAAAAATTATCACACATAGAATTTTAAAAAACAGAATTTAGTTAACTAAAACATGAGTTTTTGATAGAACATACGCGCGCGCACACACAAAGACATACACACACATATTCACCTGCTTATCCATCAAGACCATATGTAAGAGTTTCTGCATATTTTCATTAACAATTGTAGCATCTTCCCAAATGGTCAAGATCTTAGCCTCAATACTCCATGCTTCCTTCCATGGAGAGATTTTTCCAAGAGCATCAATAGCAACACTCATCTTATCTTATAAATAGTAGAGATGAAAGAATGTAGATGAAAAAAACAGAAAGCAAAATGTTGGCAAGAGAAAACTGTGTTGGATCTAAGTCTTATCTCAATGGAAGGGAATGCAAGAGAAGAGAACCAAGTAAGGAACAAGTGACACCTTCTGAGAGATTAGCACAATACTCCATCACCTCATCACTACTTATAGTAGAGAAATGAGCAACCATGTAATGCAAAGCTTGTAGAATACGTTTCTGTTGAAGTCCTTGCATAGAATGATTGATTGATTGATTGATATATGACTTTCAATGTGTCCATACTTAATTAAATTACATATACTCATACCTCTATATATAGCTATGTCATATCAACCTATCTATGAATCTATATACATCTATTTATCTATCTACTATCTATAAACCAACCATACATATTGATTCATGATATCTTTGACTATATAATTATACTGTTCCCCACCAATATGAGTGGTGAGATAGAACACATGCTCAAGATTCACACAAATAAAAATAAAATAAAAGCTACAAACTTTTATCAACCATGGCCAACAGTTCAGCTGAAACTCCAAGAGAACTGAAAAAGAAAGAAAAAACTACACCCAAAAAAAAGATAAATTTCAAACCAACCCAAACTAATTCAAAATCAACAAGTCACTTGTTTTGTGGTCGATAATTTTTTTTAACCTGAAACAGAATTGAACTTAAAAAACAATATCCCTTTTTCAAGTTATCTTTTAAATATTGTAGAGCTCCCAATAACAAAAGGGTTTGGAGAAATTTCAATTGAATAAATGTTGACATCATAGTTTGATTCTTATCACCATAGATTTTAAGGACACCATTTTCCTGAGATCAAACACGAAAAAAACCCTACAAATGAAAAGAAGTATACTGTCCCAACAGCCCCTGCATAAACGGTATACTCCCTTGCATGCTTCCCACTTGAATCCTTTCTCTCGTTCACTACCTGAACACACTCACAAAGAAAACAAATGACCCAAAACAGCTGGTAAGAAAAATAAAAAAACGATCACAAATGAACATAGTTTCTACACAAATAGCTCAGAATAAAAATTATTTAACTTAACTTTGTTTCAAATTTCCAGACCCCGTCTCCATTTTCAGTGGAACCCGGTTGCAATTTCAGATCCAAAACCACCTCCATTCTCAATTGATCTCTTATACATCTTCATCTACCAAGAGATTACAATATAAAAATTAGGAAATTATAATTCTATTTTAAACAAAAGGAAACAAATCACATAGAGCACGATAATCATAGGAATACCGTTCCCACGGGAACTTTGTGACCGGAAATCTCGACCGAAGTGGGTAACTTTGATGCACAGTTTTCCAACGGAGAGAAAACTCGGATAATCCAATAAACGATCCAGAAACACGAACCGCATGGGGATAAAGAAAATGGGTTGAGGATACTGAGCGACCAATCGGGGTCAGAACAACTACAGAGAAGGAAAATGCAGGAACGCGAGAGTGGCAACAGCTAACAAAACAAGAAAAGAGAAAGATAAGGTTGAGGTATCGGTAAGGAAGGAGAAAATTATGAGGAAGATGACTATTGATGTTCCAACTCATTGAGAACCGAACAAAGAAATGAAACCAAAATAAACCAATACTAAACATTAGAAGATTATTATAATGCTGTTTTATTAATCCAATATTATTGTAATTAAAAGCAAATAAAGAGCTACAATGAAAGCTCATTCTTAAACACTCGTTAAGTATGGAGTGCTGTCCATTTTGTTAATTGGTTAAATCTGAACTATTTATTTATTATATCTTATTTAAATGGTATAGGTTTAAAAAGCTATCTTGCCTGTTAATTAGATGGACCATTTTTTTATATTTTAAATTCTTTTATAAGTTCCAGATATTAGCTTGAACTCCATAACAAAAATAAAATAATATAAAAATATTAAAATTAACATATCTATACAACAAAAGAAATTACTGGTCTTTAAAAATAAAATAAATAATATACAAAAGAAAAGTTGAAAATATACGTACTAAATTATGAAAAAAAGAGATATTAGAATCTTAACAAAAAATTAATATTAAATATATATTAGGTATATAATATGAAAATTTAAATAAATTTTATTTTTTATAAAATAAAATTATAATGTTAAATGTAAATACAATAATAGAAGTTTTTATGTTATATAAAAGAATATTTAAAATATATATTATTTTGTGTTATAAATTTAGTGATTGATGAGACGGCTGATGCAAAAACACCCTACCATCACGACCACGCCACTGACACCGCTACCCTATGATAACGATATGACGTTCACCTCACTAAGCAAACTAATTAAAATTGTATATATATGTATGTTAATTAGATTTATATAATATTATAAAAGAATATTTAAAATTTATTATTTTGTTTTAAAGATATATTATGAGTTTTTTATTAAAATAAGATTTTTTTTCGTTCAAAAACCATGGAAAAAAAATTACACCACAATTCAATAAACATTATATAAGATCTTTTAGGTGAACATGAAAAGAATACACCAATAAGTTTAAAGTTTAATTATTTTTTAATAAATTGACAAAAAAATACAAAAAATTCTTTAAATATAAATGTATTTTAATTTTTCATGTTATTACGTACACGTTAAAGATAATTTAAAATAAAATTTAATAGACTTGTTGTAACTACAATATATTTTGTCTTTTGACTATGTTGTCAACAAAAAAATCCTTTCATGAACACCAGAATTCTTCTACAAAATCAATTCTGTATTTGGAGTTAACCGGATTCCATATTTATATTTCAATTTGAAATATTATAAATTTTTAAATGAAGACAAGATATATATTTTTTAATAACAATTAAATTTAACTTTAGCTTAAATACATTTAAAATTGTAAATGTAAAACATTTTATTAACCAACATCTATATCTTTTTGGCCGATTATAATTCTTTCTTCTTTTTATAACCACGGTAATAATTAATTAATTATTGAGCCAGTTCATTTGAAATTGATCAAATAAACGAAGATTTTCTTTTCTTGTAATTAAAAAGAACTTTCATTAAATACATAAATATCACAATTATATCCATATTAGAATTTAACAAACACTAAGTATCACAAATCAAACAACAACTTAACGTAGTATGTGAACACATTAAATTAAAAAGTATGCAGATCCTCCACAGCCTCATGATCGCTTCCACATTGGCTGAAAGCATCTTCAACTTCAGGCATAGAATCAACTAGAACATGAATCTAAAGAAAATTTAAATCCTTTTAGTTATTGATATTTTTAAACACTAATAATTGAACAAATTATAAAAAATATACAACAAACCTTATGGTCATTCATCTCAGCAGCAGCCTCAAAAACATTAATAACAGAGGCATCATCCCAGATTTGTTGAACAATATACACAGATCGATTCATCTCATAACCCACAGGCCTAGCATTAACCATGAATACAACTTTTTTGTGTAAAAGACTTGAAATGAGTTTCAATGGAACAACTTTGCAATAAGATCCCTAAAAACCCAAAAAAAAAAACAAAATACTCAACAAATACATCAATAATAATTTATGTTTTCTCTAGCAATTTCAAAAGAAACATAGTTACTATATCTATATCTCTATACTAATTAAAACAACAATTCGATGACAACCTGGCTCAACTCTGGGTGATTATCCAAAAAGCTCGAGCATCTTGTCTTTATTATTTGGACGACTTCACGATCTTTAAGAACAAATATATTGTTCCCATTTGAATGAGACACTACAACCTTCAAGAAGAACCTTCCAAATCATGAGAAAACAACGAAAATTTGAGTTAACATTGAAATAATAAATAGTTACGAAAACAGAATAAAATGAAAGAACAAAACACCTTCGGACAGCATCAATGCATTGAAGCTCACATAGATCACATGATAAAATATTTTTATTAGTTGACACAAGCGAACCACATAAACAAGTTGAGAACCACCACTTATGATTCTTCAAGACAGATGATATAGTTCCCAGAACAAAAACAAAACCACCCTGCAGCAAAGAAGAAAGGATTATAGCATTTAAAATTTCAAATAATTTACAAAATTAATATTTACTAACTTTTAGAGCTATGATATAACAAGACTAACAAAAACAAATGATCTAAGAGATTTTATTGCAAATGAGGAAAAAAATACGTTCTCAGCATCAGAATAACAGCGGTTCGGTGAAATAAGTTCAGTGATAATATCTTCAATAGTTTTTGATTGAATAGCATTATCACACACTACTTGAGTCTTGTAATCTTCGCCAGTTGCATACTGCAAGTAGCTATCATAGATTGGTGGAAAAATGGGACCATGAAGTATTGCTTGGGATAAGTTGGTTAGAATAAGTATGGAATCCATTGATTCAGAAAAAATAATTGCATGAACATGTTGTAACACAAGGTGAGGAATCATACATTGATATAATTATCGGCTGCAACTAGTTCCGGATTATGACTAAAGACATTTACAATTTTAAAGCAATTGGAGTATTCTGGATCAATTGCAGAATCAATTTCAACCTTGAAAATTTTCTCCTCTCCAACAGCATGATCAAACATTTGTGGAGAATATGACCAACAAACCTTAGGAGTTTAATATAAAAGAATCAATAAACTTGAACACAAAATATAAATAATAAAGATTAAATGAGGTTCAGTATGAAAGAGTTCATACTGCAAGCACATTAGGATCAATAGGAAATTCTTCTTCTATCTTGAGAAATACTTTAGAACAGGTTCTTCCAAATAGTTTTGTTGCCGCATTATTAAGCAAAACAAACAAAACAGTACACCGAGCAGCCTGAATCTTTACCCGAATCCCATATCTAACACAATTAACAACCAAGAATCATACTAAAACCAGGAAATCTGCTTAACAACACATAGAGTGGCACATAACAAAGAAGTAACAAAAAATCCATAAGATTATTAATTAATCTATTCCAAAATAAAGTTACATATGAAGCTCACTTGACCATAACATGCTCAACACATTAACCACAAGCATCACAAAGGTAGAGATCCTCATGCTCAACAACGGCATGACCACACATACATGTGTAGTACCACCAATCTGGTTCATCCATAACTTCCTTAATTGTCCCAATAACAAAGTAATGAGAATCCTATAAAATTTTAAAAACAATGATATACTATACAATAATAATTAACAAACAAGATTACAAAACCCAACACACATGTTTATGGAATTCAAGTTTAAGCATTAAACGAAGAGTTTGCCAATCTAAAATAGTACCCCATTATCTGAATGAAGATCTTGAATATTACTGATCTCTTTGGGATTGAAATAATGACCATCAACTTTAGAAACTAAGTATCCAAGGTCATTGGTCACAAGTCTTGAGAATCCATAACTGGCTACACTAAATCTACACACAAGATACAATAACTAATCTTAATAACACAAAACATATACATGAACACCAACAAAATAAGCATGGCAGCTTCTAGGTTTTCAATATTTTTAACACAACTAACCTGCTTAGGAACTCAACAGACTCAGGAATGTCAGGATTAATGAATAGCCTAGAGACATTTATCACATTCTGTAGGATTACCCCACCTGCATGCAAGAATCCTATTCTATTAGCCTCAAACCATATTTATATTAGAAGATCAAAAAATAGAAAACTAAATGTTAGAGTAAAAATTCGCTGAATATGAGTGAAACTAACCTTCAATTGCTTTGATTTTAAAAGACTCGAGGACAACCAAGGGATATCTTGCATATTTTTGTAACTTATCATATTCTAACAGATCACAAGCATCTCCAAACACATTGCATTGTACCCTTTTGCTGAACAGATAAGACTTCTAGGAGACAGAGAGAGATATTACCCATCAGCAAAGACTTCTAGGACCACTGCTTTGACCAGCTTCCCATCTGATGCCACATTTCTTTCTTTTCGAACACCAGTAATAATCCCAACAAAGTCTAATAATTAGATTGAAACATATACAAATTTGAATCAGGAACCACATATTTTAAAACATAATACTATGATAGTAAAAGGGAAGAGCAAGAAACTTGTACGAACCAATGAGGAAATTATGCTCCTTTGTCATTTGATCAATTTCATCTATTGATGCTAAACACAGACCCGAATGAGGTATCCTTGGAGATACCACAGAAACAACAGAGGTGTTGTATTGGAACAAAAGTCTGAACCGATGTTTTGTCACTCTGTTCAAACCGGTGTTCGGTACAACTGTAAAATGGGTCATTAAGTACACATCCCCTTCATTTGGAGACAAGGCAAATTTTGATATAAGCTGATCTCTAATGGTGGCCTGAATTTTGTGTAACTGCAGTTGAAAAAAATGCTTCATATTTTGAATTTATTAACTTATTTAGGTATACAAACAACATAACAACACTTGATTAAAAAAATAAAACAACAAAAACATATCAGTTTCTAATCTTCCCTTCTGCATATTAAAAAAAAAAAAGAAAACTTGCAACAACCTAAGGAAATGCTAACATAAAATAAAACTCACCTTCTCATCGATTAAGACCATATGCAACAGATTTTGAGAAGGATCCAAAGCAGGATTCTTGTGGTACCACAACTTCACAACTTTAACATGCACTTTCCATGATTCTCTCCATGGAGTAATTTTGTCCACCAGATCAACACGGTTATTCATTCCCAAAATATGAAAGATAATAATACCAAAATTAGAAAATATACACAGAAGAACTCAGAACTAAGATGAGAAGATAAACACATGAGTTGGAGTTATAAACTCCCAAATTTAAGAAAAACTAAAGCTTACAATGTAAGCTTCACATATAGGACAGAGATAGACTAATAGGCATATATAGATTGATATGGCTACACACATCATTTAGAAAGATATCACAAGTTACCAAATACTCATGGGAAAAGAGCAAAAACAATATGGAAAGAGACCTGTTGCAAATTACCAAATAGCTACCACATATAGTTGATTTGACAATTCATAATAAAGCAAAAAGAGAATTTCATCAGTCAACTATACCAAACACTACAGATAACTTCAGTCCAATAGCAGAAAGAAAATTATATAATTTATAATGAGTAAACCCCCCCCCATAAGTAAATTATTTCACAAAAACATCAACAGCACAAACATAGGAGAGAACCATTAATTTACAAAAAAAGTAACAATCACCATCATTAAATCAGAAACCAAAAAACTCAAAAATTAAATTATAGATCCAGAAAATAGCAACAATTAATACAAAAAAGAATTTGAAACTGGAGAAGGAATTGAGAAACAGATTGAACAGGGGGAGAATGGAACCATAGCCCACATATACCTCTTGAACCGCGGTGGC
This sequence comes from Arachis stenosperma, assembly GCF_014773155.1. Taxonomy (NCBI): domain Eukaryota; kingdom Viridiplantae; phylum Streptophyta; class Magnoliopsida; order Fabales; family Fabaceae; genus Arachis; species Arachis stenosperma. The sequence continues at coordinate 61,124,060 of NC_080386.1, forward strand.
AACATCTGCTATCCAAAACCCAAAAATCGAGATAGAGAATGAGGTATGCTCCACAGAGAGAGACATAGCAACCCTGGGGAGAAGGAACAGACACAACGAAGAGAACAACACCCTCATAGTGGGATCGAATCGAACCGTAGAGATAGCCATAGCTTCTCTGCATGTGGCCAGAACCGAGGAAGGAAGTCGAAATCTAAGTTGAGGATGGGGGTGCGCCAATCATGCAACGGATGGAGATTGGGTTAGGGATAGGAGATGGGGTGAGGTAGAAACGCCTTTTAGGATCCCTAATCACCCGAAAGTGATGAACTTGATGAAAAGAAATTAGAATTTCCTGACTTTAATTAACTTTAGCGTTTAATTTAGATGATTATACTAATCAAACCAAAATAACTTCAACCAAGTGTTTTTTTGACTCGTAGAAAAAAAAAGAAAATCAATAATTTTATATATTTCAGTTTTTTATTTTACGAAAAATCAATGTATTAAAAAAATACGTTAAATTGAATTTTTAAAAAAATAAAAATCTAGTTCATCTATTAAAACAGATACATTTTAACTAAAAAAAATAAAACAAAATCAATTGAGATTTAGATAAATTCACAAGAATAAAATATAAAATAGTTACAATATATTTTATTTGGAAAAAATAATATCAAATTAAAAAAAAGTAAATAATTAAGTTTTTTAATAAAATTTCATATTTTCATAAAGATATAGGGTCCGTTTGCAAAACTTTAGAAGTAACTTTTTTTAACTATTAACTTATGAAAAGTAGTAATATTAATGTATGATACAATTTTCAAAACCAAATTGCAACTTTCTAAGAAGCTATGTAGAAGCTTATAAAAAAATTTTAAAAAAATAACTTCTCTCATAATACATTTACTTTTCATCAGATTTATATAAAATAAGCACTTTTAGAGTTAAAAATCCAAACACAAAATAACCTATTTATAAGTTACCTTTAATAGAGTCATTTATTATTTAAGTTATTTTATCAAAAAGAGAAGTTCGTTACCCAAACTAGGCCATAGTCAATTAACTTTTTTATAGTCGCTAAAATAACTATATTTAAAAATTGACTTTTTTAAGCAAAAAATATCAAAGTAAAATATGAACCATCAATTCTATTCATTAAACAAGAAGGTATATCTTAAATGAGAACAACAATTATGTACTTATAGAATGTGCCATATTTGTATAGAACATTAGATTATATTACATAGAGATCAAATGTTAATATAAAAGAAGAATATTGATAGACTGTAATAAATACATAATATCTTAGTGCATAATTAAGTACTTTATATAAAAATACTATAACAATATCTAAAATCGTACAAAATTATTTTGAACCAAAACAAAATATTTAAAATATTAGACATTGATGAGCGGATAATTTATACGCTTTTTGGCATTGTTTTTAGGTATTTTTTAGTAGGATCTAGCTACTTTTAGGAATGTCTTCTTTAGTTTTTATGCTAAATTTACATTTCTGGACTTTACTATGAGTTTGTATATTTTTCTGTGGTTTTAGGTAATTTCTGGCTGAAATTGAGGGACCTAAGCAAAACTCTGATAAAAGGCTGATAAAGGACTGCTGATGCTGTTGGATTCTGACCTCCCTGCACTCAAAATGAATTTTCTGGAGTTACAGAACTCCAAATGGCGCGCTCTCAATGGCGTTAAAAAGTAGACATCCAGAGCTTTCCAGCAATATATAATAGTTCATAATTTATTCGAGATTAGATGACGCAAATTGGCGCTCAACGCCAGTTCTACGCTGCATTCTGGAGTCAAACGCCAGAAACACGTCACGAACCAGAGTTGAACACCAAAAACACGTTACAACTTGGCGTTCAACTCCAATAGAAGCCTTAGCTCGTGTAAAGTTCAAGCTCAGCCCAAGCACACACCAAGTGGGCCCTGGAAATGGATTTCTGCATCAATTACTAACTTCTGTAAACCCTAGTAGCTAGTCTAGTATAAATAGGACTTTTTACTATTATATTTTCATCCTGGATTGTATTTTTGATCCTGTGATCACGTTTTGGGGGCTGGCCTCTCGGCCATGCCTGGACCTTCATCACTTATGTATTTTCAACGGTGGAGTTTCTACATACCATAGATTAAGGGTGTGGAGCTCTGCTGTACCACAAGTTTTAATGCAATTACTACTATTTTCTATTCAATTCGATTTATTCCTGTTCTAAGATACCATTCGTACTTCAACCTGATGGATGTGATAATCCGTGACACTCATCATCATCCATCCTTATGAACGCGTGCCTAACAACCACTTTCGTTCTACAAGCGAGAGCTAGGATGCGTATCTCTTGGATTCCTGATACACGACGCATGGTTGCCCCTCGCCTGACAACCGAGCCTTCCATTCCGTGAGATCAGAGTCTTCGTGGTATAAGCTAGAATTGATGGCGGCATTCATGAGGATCCGGAAAGTCTAAACCTTGTCTGTGGTATTCCGAGTAGGATTCTGGGATTGAATGACTGTGACGAGCTTCAAACTCGCGATTGTTGGACGTGATGACAAACGTAAAAGAATCAATGGATTCTATTACAACATGATCGAGAACCGACAGATGATTAGCCGTGCCATGACAGAGCATTTGGACCTTTTTCACTAAGAGGATGGGATGTAGCCATTGACAACGGTAATACCCTACATACAGCTTGCCATAGAAAGGAGTGACAAAGATTGGATAAAAGCAGTAGGAAAGCAGAGATTCAGAAGGAACACAGCACCTCCATACACTTATCTGAAATCCCCACCATTGAATTACATGAGTAAATCTATCCTATTTTATTTATTTTCGTTTACTATAATTTCTTAATACAGTTGAATTCGCCTGACTGGGATTTACAAGATGACCATAGCTTGCTTCATACCAACAATCTCTGTGGGGTCGACCCTTACTCACGTAAGGTATTACTAGGATGACCCAGTACACTTGCTGGTTAGTTGTGCGGAGTTGTGACAAAGTGTGATTCATGTTTAAGAGCACCAAGTCTTTGGAGCCATTGTTGATGATCATAATTTCGTCCACCATGTTTTTGGCGCCGTTGCCGGGGATTGTTCGAGTATGGACAACTGACGGCTCATCTTGTTGCTCAGATTGGGTAATTTTATTTTATTTTATTTTGTTTTATTGTTCTTAAATTTCGAAAAAAAATTATATTACTTATCCTGTTCTTCAGAATTTTTAAGAATGAATTCTAAAGTTTCATGAAGCATGTTGAAGCCTGGCTGGCTGTAAAGCCATGTCTAAATTCTTTTGGACTGGGGCTTCAAAACCATCTTCATAGAGGCAAGTTAATTGGAATATTAGCTGTATGCTAAAGCTTGGCTGGCTATTGGCCATGTCTAGTATTTTGGACCAGAGCTTTCACATAAAGCTTGGCTGGCTATTATGCTATGTCTAATTCCTGGACCGGAGCTTTAGACAAACATTGCATGATTCCTGGAATTCATATTAAAAATTTAGAATTTCTTATTTTATTTTTCCTATATGTTTTCGAAAAAATATAAAAATAAAATATAAAAAAATTAGAAAATCATAAAAATAAAAAATATTTTGTGTTTCTTGTTAGAGTCTTGTGTCAAGTTTTAAGTTTGGTGTCAATTGCATATTCATCATGCATTTTTCGAAAATTGCATTCATGCATTGCATTCATCATGATCTTCAAGTTGTTCTTGATGAACTTTCTTGTTTGATCTTCATATTTTCTTGTTTTGTGTTGTATGGTATTTTTCATGTGCATTTTTGCATTCATAGTGTCTAAACATGAAAGATTTCTAAGTTTGGTGTCTTGCATGTTTTCTTTACATTGAAAATTTTTCAAAAATATGTTCTTGATGTTCATCATGATCTTCAAAGTGTTCTTGGTGTTCATCTTGACATTCATAGTGTTCTTGCATACATCATGTGTTTTGATCCAAAATTTTTATGCATTGAGTATTTTTAGTGTTTTTCTCTCTCATCATAAAAAATTCAAAAATAAAAAAAATTAAATAAATATCTTATCTTTTTAAATCTTATCTTTTTAAAATCTTTTTCAAAAATCATATCTTTTCCATTTTTTTATCATATTCAAAAATTTCAAAAATCTTTTTCAAAATCTTTTTCTTATCTTTACATCATATTTTCGAAAATATCATCAACAATTAATGTTTTGATTCAAAAATTTCAAGTTTGTTACTTTCTTGTTAAGAAAGATTCAAACTTTAAGTTCTAGAATCATATCTTGTGATTTCTTGTGAGTCAAGTCATTAATTGTGATTTTAAACTTCAAATCTTTTTCAAAACTAATTTCAATCATATCTTTTTTAAACCATATCTTTTAAAATCATATCTTTTCAAAAATATCTTTTCAATCTTATCTTTTCAAAATCATATCTTTTTAAAATCATATCTTTTCAATCATATCTTTTCATATAATATCTTTTTCAAACTTTAATTTCAAAAATCTTTTCTAACTTCTTATCTTTTCAAAATTAATTTTCAAATCTTTTCAACTAACAAATTGATTTATTTGTTTGTTTTATCTTTTATTTTTTTCAAAACCACCTAACTAATTTTCTCTCTCTAATTTTCGAAAATTACCTTCCTTTTTTTCAAAATTCTTCTAATTAAACTAATTATTTCAAATTTTAATTTTAATTTTATTTCATTTTAATATTCAAAAATTACTATCCCTTTTTCAAAATTTATTTTTCGAATTTCTATCCCTCTCACCTCTTTCTATTTATTTTATTTATTTACTAACACTTCTCTTTATCCTAAAATTTGAACCCCCCTCTCTCTGAGTTCGAATTTTCCTCTTCTCCTTCCTATTCTTCTTCTTTTCTACTCACATAAAGGAACCTCTATATCTGGACAAAGAAGATCCCTATTATTATTTTCTGTTCCCTTTTTTTCATATGAGCAGGAGCAAGGACAAGAACATTCTTATTGAAGCAGATTCTGAACCTAAAAGGACTCTGAAGAGGAAGTCAAGAGAAACTAAAATTCAACAATTCAGAGAAAACTTTACAGAAATTTTTGAAAAAGAAGAGGAGATGGCAGCCGAAAATAATAATAATGCAAGGAGGATGCTTGGTGATTATACTACACCTAAGGCCAAAGAAACCTCAAAAGAAAAAAAAAGAAAAAAAAAGAGAAAAGGGAAGACAAAAAGCTTCCACCTCCAAGTCATGGGAGATGGAGAGATTCATCTAAAGGGTCTATAGCTTAGTAGAAGAGCATTTGACTGCACATCAAGAGAACATGAGGAATTCCCTCATCAAGAAATCCCTGAGATACCTCAGGGGATACATTTTCCTCCACATAATTATTAGGAGCACCAAAATCACTAGGGAGGAGCAACAAAGACAAGGAAGAGACATAGAAGAGCTCAAGGACATCAACGATCCTTCAAGAAGGCGCCACCCTCACTAAGGTGGACTCATTCTTTGTTCTTAAATTTTTTTCTGCTTTTCATTTTTTTTGTGTTATATGTTTATCTATGTTTGTGTCTTTATTACATGATCATTAGTATTTAGTAACTATGTCTTAAGGCTATGAATAATTCCATGAATCCTTTACCTCTCTTAAATGAAAAATGTTTCTAATTCAAAAGAACAAGAAGTACATGAGTTTCGAAATTATCCTTGAATTTAGTTTAATTATATTGATGTGGTGACAATACTTTTTGTTTTCTGAATGAATGCTTGAACAGTGCATATTTTTTATCTTGTTGTGTATGAATGTTAAAATTGTTGGCTCTTGAAAGAATGATGAACAAAGAGAAATGTTATTAACAATCTGAAAAATCATGAGATTGATTCTTGAAGCAAAAAAAAGCAGTGAAAAAGTAAAAGCTTGAAAAAAAAAGAAGAGTGGCGAAAAAAAATAAAAAGGAAAAGAAAAGCAAGCAGAAAAAGCCAATAGCCCTTAGAACCAAAAGGCAAGGGTAAAAAGGATCCAAGGCTTTGAGCATCAATGGATAGGAGGGCCCAAGGAAATAAAATCCAGGCCTAAGCGGCTAATTCAAGCTGTCCCTAACGATGTGCTTGTGGCATGCAGGTCCAAGTGAAAAGCTTGAGACTGAGTGGTTAAAGTCGTGATTCAAAGCAAAAAGAGTGTGCTTAAGAACTCTGGACACCTCTAACTGGGGACTTTAGCAAAGCTGAGTCACAATCTGAAAAGGTTCACCCAGTCATGTGTTTGTGGCATTTATGTATCTGGTGGTAATACTAGAAAACAAAGTGCTTAGGGCCACGGCCAAGACTCATAAAAGTAGCTGTGTTCAAGAATCAACAAAATTAACTAGGAGAATCAATAACACTATCTGAAATTCTAAGTTCCTATAGAAGCCAATCATTCTAAACTTCAAAGGATAAAGTGAGATGCCAAAACTATTCAGAAGCAAAAAGCTACAAGTCCCGCTCATCTAATTAGAACTAATATTCATTGATATTATGAAATTTATAGTATGTTCTCTTCTTTTTATCCTATTTGATTTTCAGTTGCTTAGGGACAAGCAACAATTTAAGTTTGGTGTTGTGATGAGCGGATAATTTATACGCTTTTTGGCATTGTTTTTAGGTAGTTTTTAGTAGGATCTAGCTACTTTTAGGAATGTCTTCTTTAGTTTTTATGCTAAATTTATATTTCTAGACTTTACTATGAGTTTGTGTGTTTTTCTGTGGTTTTAGGTAATTTCTGGCTGAAATTGAGGGACCTGAGCAAAACTCTGATAAAAGGCTGACAAAGGACTGCTGATGCTGTTGGATTCTGACCTCCCTGCACTCAAAATGGATTTTCTGGAGTTACAGAACTCCAAATGGCGCGCTCTCAATGGCGTTAAAATGTAGACATCCAGATCTTTCCAGCAATATATAATAGTTCATAATTTATTCGAGATTAGATGATGCAAATTGGCGCTCAACGCCAGTTCTACGCTGCATTCTAGAGTCAAACGCCAGAAACACGTCACGAACCAGAGTTTAACGCCAAAAACACGTTACAACTTGGCGTTCAACTCCAATAGAAGCCTTAGCTCGTGTAAAGCTCAAGCTCAGCCCAAGCACACACCAAGTGGGCCCTGGAAGTGGATTTCTGCATCAATTACTTACTTCTGTAAACCCTAGTAGCTAGTCTTGTATAAATAGGACTTTTTACTATTATATTTTCATCCTGGATTGTATTTTTGATCCTGTGATCACGTTTTGGAGGCTGGCCTCTCGGCCATGCCTAGACCTTCATCACTTATGTATTTTCAACGGTGGAATTTCTACACACCATAGATTAAGGGTGTGGAGCTCTGCTGTACCTCAAGTTTTAATGTAATTACTACTATTTTCTATTTAATTCGATTTATTCCTGTTCTAAGATACTATTCGTACTTCAACCTGATGGATGTGATGATCCGTGACACTCATCATCATCCATCCTTATGAACGCATGCCTGACAACCACTTCCGTTCTACAAGCGAGAGCTAGGATGCGTATCTCTTGGATTCCTGATACACGATGCATGGTTGCCCCTCGCCTGACAACCAAGCCTTCCATTCCGTGAGATCAGAGTCTTCGTGTTATAAGCTAGAATTGATGGCGGCATTCATGAGGATCTGGAAAGTCTAAACCTTGTCTGTGGTATTCCGAGTAGGATTCTGGGATTGAATGACTGTGACGAGCTTCAAACTCGCAATTGTTGGACGTGATGACAAACGCAAAAGAATCAATGGATTCTATTCCAACATGATCGAGAACCGACAGATGATTAGCCGTGCCGTGACAGAGCATTTGGACCTTTTTCACTGAGAGGATGGGATGTAGCCATTGACAACGGTGATGCCCTATATACAGCTTGCCATAGAAAGGAGTGACAAAGATTGGATAAAAGCAGTAGAAAAGCAGAGATTTGGAAAGAACATAGCACCTCCATACACTTATCTGAAATCCCCACCATTGAATTACATGAGTAACTCTATCCTATTTTATTTATTTTTGTTTACTATAATTTCTTAATACAGTTGAATCCGCCTGACTGGGATTTACAAGATGACCATAGCTTGCTTCATACCAACAATCTCTGTGGGATCGACCCTTACTCACGTAAGGTATTACTTGGACGACCCAGTACACTTGCTGGTTAGTTGTGCGGAGTTGTGACAAAGTGTGATTCATGTTTAAGAGCACCAAGTCTTTGGAGCCATTGTTGATGATCACAATTTCGTCCACCAGACATCAAATTAGAATTTTTACTAAATATTAAAACCAAAAATAATAAAAAAAATAGGACAGAAGCCACTAAGAATAATTGATACATACATTATAAAAAGTTACTACTAATAAGATATTTTACCTAAATATATTTCTTAGAAATAACAAAATAAAATAAAATTGTATAGACCGAGTCTAATTATGATTAAAATAATTTTTTTGTTTATAACATTAAAATGAAACTTACATTGGTATTATATGACCTTTCTTGCTATAAGAAGATAAATAATTATTTTTGATTAATAAGATGGAAATATTTTATTTTTATTAATAAATTAACAATATAATTTCAACAATAATTTCACCGCTGAGGAAGTAGATTAGGTAGAAACCCGATTCCTAAACAATGGTTGACAAAACCAAACCATGATCAATAAATATAAGAAAACATAAGTAGAAATTTCATCTTTCTAATCATTATAAGAACCAAAATATTGATAAAATAGATAGACCACATACAAAAAAAACCTCAACAGCAAACAAAAGCAAAAATGATAATGTAATTAACAAGAAATTGCAGACAATGAAGATGAAGAAGATGAATCCAATTGATAGACCATATTCAAATTAACATCAACTTCCAAAAACCGTAAAAAAGAACATCTACCCATAAACATACGAACCGAAATAGACAATTCACAAATTAGCAGATTCACGAAACCTAGACAGTAAAACCTGGATTAACAGTGTAGGAGATACGAAATTTGATCACAAGAATATACACAACGAACAAAAAGCAAAATAGTGAAGACGAAAATAGGTTTGGAAGTAAAGGGACCAGAAGAGTGTACCTAATTGATTGCTTGTAGATCTTCTATTTGAGACTCTACGGGAAAATCCTTAACCTACAACGAATGACAAGGAACTAAAGACCGAAGAAACAGAGGCTGTACACAACATTTGGTAGGGCAGAGGGTAGTAAATCAAGAGATAAAAACAAAGGGGCTTGGGTTCAATTTGATGATTACTTGATCAACTAAATCCGCGAAAAAAGGGGCTTACGTTATGGAATTGCAAGAAAAAACAACCGACAGCAAAAGCAAAGAGGAGAACATACACCCTTCCTGAGGAGAAGTCATGGTGGAGAAGAACGCCCAGCTTGGATGTCTGCGGGCCTGAAACACGGATAGCTCTCCACATCAGAGATGAAACCATCCGTATGCTAATATACAGTAATATATTCTATATTTATAAATCGTATGAATACTCTTCTTTCATAAGATCCTTTAATTTTCATTTAATAGAATCTAACAGTTCATAAAAATTGTTGCATCTAATGCAGACAAAATGGTTGAGACAATTTTACACATACCCCAAAGAAACTGTCCCTCTCTAAAGAAAACATAGTCCAAAATAAAACTATAAATTACACAGATAAGATTGGAATGTATAAAAAGAAACTACATTATATCTTATCAAAAACTTTTGTAAATACAACGTTTTCAGTCCTGATAGGATCAAATAATCCACCATCACAAAGTAAAATGTTAAGACCATTTCTATTCCTAACTCGAGAAACAACTACATAAAGTTGACCGTGACAAAACACAGGACGATGCAAGAACAACCTGACTGTTGATAATGTCTGACCCTGGCTTTTGTTTATTGTCCTCGCAAACGACAAAGAAACCGGAAACTGACGGCGTTGGAATTTAAACGGTATAACCGTATCACTGGGAATCATATTCATTCTACTGATAAAAACTTTATCCCCAACATTGCTACCAGAAACAATATCCGCACCGATCACATTTCTCCCTAAATCTCGCACAACAAGTCGGGTCCCATTACACAAACCCCCAGCTGGATCAATATTCCTCAACAAAATAATAGGCACGCCTATTTTCAACTTCAACGAATGATTAGGTAGACCAGAACACCTAATCTGATTCAAGAATTCAACATTTATCCAATTAACATCAACATCAGAATAGACATCACTACCACATATCGAATCAGCACTGAGATCATTTTTCTCCTCCCCGGGCAACAAGTCAACTATATAATTGTTTATCTCTTCAACATTGTCAACAGTCGGAGCCAAAGTTGCCCTATCCTAGAAAAAACTTGGATCACAAAAATTCTGAACCAAATTTGGATAGATTGTATTTACAATATCTTCCACTGGATTTTCCAAGACAGGAATGATTAGATCAGAAGGAATATCAACAAAAATTTTATCATTAACCACTGTTCCACATCGACCTTCACCGATTTGAAGTACCCAATCTGAAAATGACTTTAGCTCTTGAGGAGTTGATAGTCCTGATCCCATTGTTAACCTCATATTTTTCGTCAAACACAAAACTTCGCAATATTTCCAGAGGACAGAAGAATTTATCGAAGCCATGACAATCTCAGCACGAGAACCTTTAGGAATAACTGGCAAGACCTGCCTGAAATCACCACCGAGAACAACCACCTTCCCACCAAAAGGTAAATCTTTATTCCTATCAGAGACCGAAACCATTATATCACGTAATGTCCTATTGAGTGCTTCAAATGCCAATTTGTTAGTCATTGTTGCCTCATCCCAAATAATCAAATCGGCCAATCGAACTACCTCAGCTTTTGCACTATCCTTCTTAATCCAACAAACAGTATCTTCAGTCAGCTCAACAGGAATATTGAACATAGAGTGAGCCATCTTACCACCAGGTAACAACAGAGAAGCAATACCACTAGAAGCAACGTTTATAACAATCCTTTTCTCAGATCACAATCTAGCCGACAAATCCCTGTATAAAAAAGTTTTTCCAGTGCCACCAAACCCATACACAAAAAAGAATCTGTGCCTCTTATTCGAGACGCAATCAATAATTTTATCATAGACCACCCTCTGTTCTTCATTTAACTTTAAGACATTTGCATCATGCTCACGAGTCAAAGAAACAGTGTCATATTGCAACTCACGCAGCAGCATCAAGTTGCTAAATTGAGAGACTAAACAGTTATTAAGAACCGACATGCCAGCATAATTTCTCAATGATTTTCCATTACTCTGCAATAGTTTCTCAATCTCAAACAAAAAAATGTTTGCAACTCATCCTGACTCATCGTTAGATCTATGTTTAACGATAATTAATAAATATTAGCACGATAATATAATTTCTGTAGTGTCTGTGTCCGTGTGTGCCTACTTGTCATATAATAAAATTACAATGAACAAAATTCTTACCAGGATATTGCAGCTCATGCCTTCTGCGATAAAGAATATCATCAGACAAATAAGCCCAAGTTTGTTCCCAAACTGACAAAGGCCTTCCCATGGAACCAGATAACAACAACATCACAAAAAACTTCCTTAGCTATGCAGCGGACGCTACCTCGACAACTTCCTTAATAGCAAAAATATACTCCTTATCATCTATCAAGAATCCCGTCGCAGAACATGCCTCTTGGAATGTATCATAAGTAACACCATTCACGGTTCTTATACTTCAAAAACTAGTACAACCTCTCTGCACATTCAAAAGCATCCGCATATAGAAAAGTTCACCAGTTGCGGGATGAGGGAAACACAATCTTCCAATTGAGAATCCCCTCTGTCTCGGCTTTCATTCCCTACTGTTCGAACAGTAGACAAATTTTCCTGGATATTCCACATATGTTAAAGACCGCCCATCCGGGAACCGCCTGTTGACCATCATCCAAGCCGTAAACATCGTCAGCAAATCTTTGTTGCGCAAATAAACATGAGTAGTAATATCAGCATCATCGAATACAACATGCTGCTGATTTGGCAAGTGAAAAGTCAACCTCTGTACTGACGGCCATCTATGATGAATATCATAAGCAAAAATTCTCCACATGGATTCAGACGGTGATAAATAACGACAATCATAATACTGCTTGATCTCATCAACCACCTAAGAAGATTCACCAACATTATATGTTTCTCCAACAGTTGCAGTGACCTGATCCGAACCCTTATTGATATACTTAAAAAGATACTTGATGACATTTGACTTGTTACAGAACTCAAGATTTATGTGAGCTTGATATTTCATTAACAGCAGTGGATTATAAGGCACAACAAATCTGTTGTCAATATCAACGTCGTTGATCTTCACTGTCACACCCATATTATGACGTCTATAAATCGGATAGCCATCTTCATCAAAGCTCATTTGATCAACAAATCTTTTCGGATAAAATTTTGAGCACTTACCATCTTTCATGCAGGGAGAACTCGGTCTAAGAAGACCGCAAAGACCATGGATCATGTACTTGGTGACAATATTATAAAGAGATGGAAATTTCTGTGGATTGGGTAGTTCGGCACAGATGAATTCATCAACAGTTTCAACACTTTGTAAGTTGCTTTCCCCGTTAAGCCATAGTAATATGTGTGCATGCGGTAGACCTCTTTTTTGGAACTCAATAGTATACATACCTCAAAAATACAAAAAAAAATTCATAAAGAAGCCAGACAACTACATCTACAAAAACAACAGACAGAGATTGAAATGCTAAGCAAGAAAGGAGCATATCTGCATTAAGTGGACCAAAAAATACACCTTCCTTGAGATCGCTTAGCAGGCATTTCAACTTAGCATGAAAAACCCGGCAAGAGATATCAGGACGATCAGCGATGGAAATTTGCTCTCGCTCCGTGAACCGCTGAAATTCAGACCAATTTGGATTACACGTAATAGTAAGGAATAAATCTGGATAGCCAAAATGTTTACAGATTACCATCGCATCCTGAGAACAATTAAACATATACTGTCTACCACCAGTGAACGAAGAAGGCAAGATGACTCGTGTCCCAATCGAAGAAGCTTCGTCGTCACCACGACGCATAGCCTCTTCTATTCCTTGGAGCACTTCTCCTCTAATTGTACTTTGCTTCATTCTAATCTCATACAACCTTTGGGACTCAATCATCGTGAAACAGTCAACAACAAATTGTTGAAATAATCGCCTACACTTGTGAATAATTCCATCTTCTTGCTCCCTAATCTACAAATGAAAACATATGAATTCCCTGTGAGAAACCCTTGTTCTTCTTCCAGGGACATATCCCTCCTGTTGACCTTGATATCGAATATTCAACTGGTAACCATCCTCGCCATATGGAAATAATAACGGATACTGTAAAGGCCAATACAGAGCATGAGTTTCATAGATACGTTGCAACTGATCAGCAGTAGATCGAACAATAATGTCACGACCATGATCCGACGAATCAAAATCTCCAACAATCAGAGCAGCAATTTCATCACAAGAGGGAGTATTGTAATTTCTTCGATCGACCTTCCTATGCAAATACAACTTCAAAGAGAATATCTCGGATGGATGACACTGATAGAATTCTCTGACTCTTCGAAATGACTGTGCTATGACATTATGAGTATCGATCATTTGCAATAACTCAATTATCAATTATTTATCTATCTCAGATGTTTGCTTAAAACAAATATACATTAACCACAAAAATATATTTAAAAACCACACAGAATACAATTTCAACATGTTTTGATAAATCATTATCAATAAAAAATGATTAATAACACATTATAACGGGAATAAAACACAATATAACTATGCAATGACAGATATAAACGTGTTTTTCAATGCAAATAACATTAAAACATCAAGGAAATAGAATAAAAAAACTTAACAACAAAACTTCAAACACACATACCGAAAGATTCCCTGCCTATTGGTGCACGAAATTGTGATCTCTTCTTTTCACAACTCAAATAATCCCTAGTAATGGCCCCAAAGACTTTGCTCAATACCATGGCATCACAACTTCGCACAACTAACCAGCAAGTGCACTGGGTCGTCCAAGTAATAAACCTTACGCGAGTAAGGGTCGATCCCACGGAGATTGTTGGTATGAAGCAAGCTATGGTCACCTTGTAAATCTCAGTCAGGCAGACTCAAATGGTTATGGATGTTATATGAATATAAGATAAAGATAGAGATACTTATGCAATTCATTGGTAAGAACTTCAGATAAGCGAATGGAGATGCTTTGTCCCTTCCGTCTCTCTGCTTTCCTACTATCTTCATCCAATCCTTCTTACTCCTTTCCATGGCAAGCTGTATGTAGGGTTTCACCGTTGTCAGTGGCTACCTCCCATCCTCTCAGTGGAAATGTTCAACGCACCCTGTCACGGCACGGCTATCCAGCTGTCGGTTCTCGATCATGTCGGAATAGAATCCAGTGATTCTTTTGCGTCTGTCACTAACGCCCCACAATCGCGAGTTTGAAGCACGTCACAGTCATTCAATCATTGAATCCTACTCAGAATACCACAGACAAGGTTTAGACCTTCCGGATTCTCTTGAATGCCGCCATCAATTCTAGCTTATACCACAAAGACTCTGATCTCACAGAATGGCTGTCTCGTTTGTCAGGCGAGCGCTCGGTTGTCAGGCGAGCAGCAACCATGCGTCGTGTATCAGGAATCCAAGAGATATCCACCCAATCTAAGGTAGAACGGAGGTGGTTGTCAGTCACACGTTCATAGGTGAGAATGATGATGAGTGTCACGGATCATCACATTCATCAAGTTGAAGAACAAGTGATATCTTGGAATAAGAACAAGCTGAATTGAATAGAAGAACAATAGTAATTGCATTAATACTCGAGGTACAGCAGAGCTCCACACCTTAATCTATGGTGTGTAGAAACTCCACCGTTGAAAATACATAAGAACAAGGTCTAGGCATGGCCGTGAGGCCAGCCTCCCAAAGAGGGTTCAATCATAAAAACATGATCAAAAGATGATCTAGAGATCTAAAGTGATCAAAAGATATAAAATACAATAGTAAAAGGTCCTATTTATAGGGAACTAGTAGCTTAAGAATTACAAAGGTGAGTAAATGACATAAAAATCCACTTCCGGGCCCACTTAGTGTGTGCTTGGGTTGAGCATTGAAGCATTTTCATGTAGAGACTCTTCTTGGAGTTAAACGCCAGCTTTTGTGCCAGTTTGGGCGTTTAAGTCCCACTTTGGTGCCAGTTCCGGCATTTAACGCTGGGAATTCTGAAGGTGACTTTGAACGCCGGTTTGGGCTATCAAATCTTGGGCAAAATATGGACTATCATATATTGCTGGAAAGTCCAGGATGTCTACTTTCCAACACCGTTGAGAGCGCGCAGAAAATCCAGAAAATCCACTTCGAGTGCAGGGAGGTCAGAATCCATCAGCATCTGCAGTCCTTTTCAGTCTCTGAATCAGATTTTTGCTCAAGTCCCTCAATTTCAAGCCAGAAAATACCTGAAATCACAGAAAAACACACAAACTCATAGTGAAGTCCAGAAAAGTGAATTTTAACTAAAAACTAATAAAAATATACTAAAAACTAACTAAATCTACTAAAAACATACTAAAAACAATGCCAAAAAGCGTACAAATTATCCGCTCATCACAACACCAAACTTAAATTGTTGCTTGTCCCCAAGCAACTGAAAATAAAATGAGATAAAAAAAGAAGAGAATATGCAATGAATTCCAAAAACATCTATGAAGATCAGTATTAATTAGATGAGCGGGGCTTTTAGCTTTTTGCCTCTGAATAGTTTTGGCATCTCACTCGATCCTTTAAAATTCAGAAGGATTGGCTTCTTTAGGAATTCAGAATCCAGAGAGTGTTATTGATTCTCCTAGTTAAGTATGATGATTCTTGAACACAGCTACTTTATGAGTCTTGGCCGTGGCCCAAAGCACTCTGTCTTCCAGTATTACCACCGGATACATACATGCCGCAGACATATAATTAGGTGAACCTATTCAGATTGTGACTCAGCTTTGCTAGAGTCCCCAATTAGAGGTGTCCAGGGTTCTTAAGCACACTCTTTTTGCCTTGGATCACAACTTTATTTCTTTCTTTTTCTTCTTTTTCTCTTTCTCCTCCCCTTTTTTTTCGTTTTTCTCCTTCTTTTTTTTTCTTTTTTTTTTGTATTCACTGCTTTTTCTTGCTTCAAGATTCATTTTTATGATTTTTCAGATCCTCAGTAACATGTCTCCTTTTTCATCATTCTTTCAAGAGCCAACATTCATGAACCACAAATTCAAAAGACATATGCACTGTTCAAGCATACATTCAGAAAACAAAAGTATTTCCACCACATCAAAATAATTAATCTGTTATAAAATCTGAAATTCATGTAATTCTTCTCTTTTTCAATTAAGAACATTTTTTTTTAAGAAAGGTGATGGATTTATAGGACATTCATAACTTTAAGGCATATACACTAAGACACTAGTGATCATAAGACACAAACATGGATAAACATAAGCATGAAAATTCGAAAAACAGGAAAATAAAGAACAAGGAGATTAAAGAACGGGTCCACCTTAGTGATGGCGGCTTGTTCTTCCTCTTGAAGATCTTATGGAGTGCTTGAGCTCCTCAATGTCTCTTCCTTGTCTTTGTTGCTTCTCTCTCATGATTCTTTGATCTTCTCTAATTTCATGGAGGAGGATGGAATGTTCTTGGTGCTCCACCCTTAGTTGTCCCACATTGGAACTCAATTCTCCTAGGGAGGTGTTGATTTGCTCCCAATAGTTTTATGGAGGAAAGTGCATCCCTTGAGGTATCTCAGGGACTTCATGATGAGTGGGGTCTCTTGTTTGCTCCATCCTTTTCTTAGTGATGGGCTTTTCCTCATCAATGAGGATGTCTCCTTCTATGTCAACTCCAACTGAATAACAGAGGTGACAAATGAGATGAGGAAAGGCTAACCTTGCCAAGGTAGAGGACTTGTCCGCCACCTTATAGAGTTCTTGGGCTATAACCTCATGAACTTCCACTTCCTCTCCAATCATGATGCTATGAATCATGATGACCCGGTCTATGGTAACTTCGGACCGGTTGCTAGTGGGAATGATTGAGCGTTGGATAAACTCCAACCATCCTCTAGCCACGGGCTTGAGGTCGTGCCTTCTCAGTTGAACCGGCTTCCCTCTTGAATCTCTCTTCCATTGGGCGCCCTCTTCACAAATGTCTGTGAGGACTTGGTCCAACCTTTGATCAAAGTTGACCCTTCTAGTGTAAGGGTGTTCATCTCCTTGCATCATGGGCAAGTTGAATGCCAACCTTACATTTTTCGGACTAAAATCTAAGTATTTCCCCCGAACCATTGTAAGCCAATTCTTTGGGTCCGGGTTCACACTTTGATCATGGTTCTTGGTGATCCATGCATTGGCATAGAACTCTTGAACCATTAAGATTCCGACTTGTTGAATGGGGTTGGTAAGAACTTCCCAACCTCTTCTTCGAATCTCATGTCGGATCTCCGGATATTCACTCTTTTTGAGTTTGAAAGGGACCTCGGGGATCACTTTCTTCAAGGCCACAACTTCATAGAAGTGGTCTTGATGCACCCTTGAGATGAATCTCTCCATCTCCCATGACTCGGAGGTGGAAGCTTTTGCCTTCCCTTTCCTCTTTCTAGAGGTTTCTCCGGCCTTGGATGCCATAAATGGTTATGGAAAAACAAAAAGCAATGCTTTTACCACACCAAACTTAAAAGGTTTGCTCGTCCTCGAGCAAAAGAAGAAAGAAGAGAGTAGAAGAAGAAGAAATAGAGGAGATGGAGGTGGCTTTGTGGTTCGGCCAAAGGGGGAGAAGTAGTGTTTAGGTTATGTGAAAATGAAGGAGTGAAGATGGGTTTATATAGGGGTGGAGAGAGGGGTAGGGTTCGGTCATATGAGGGTGGGTTTGGGAGGAAAAGTGGTTTGAATTTTTGAATGGTGAGGTAG
This sequence comes from Arachis stenosperma, assembly GCF_014773155.1. Taxonomy (NCBI): domain Eukaryota; kingdom Viridiplantae; phylum Streptophyta; class Magnoliopsida; order Fabales; family Fabaceae; genus Arachis; species Arachis stenosperma. The sequence continues at coordinate 61,142,073 of NC_080386.1, forward strand.
GTGGGGTTTTATGAAGGATGGATGTGAGTGGTGAAGAGAAAGATGGGATTTGATAGGTGAAGGATTTTTGGGGAAGAGTGGTTGAGGTGATTGGTGAATGGGTGAAGAAGAAGAGAGAGGGTGGTGGGGTAGGTGGGGATCCTGTGGGGTCCACAGATCCTGAGGTGTCAAGGAAAAGTCATCCCTGCACCAATTGGCGAGCAGAAATGCCTTTCTGTGCCAATTCTGGCGTTAAACGCCGGGCTGGTGCCCATTTCTGGCGTTTAACGCCAGCATCTTGCCCTTTTCTGGCGTTTAACGCCAGTCTGGTGCCCCTTTCTGGCGTTAAACGCCCAGAATGGTGCCAGACTGGGCGTTAAACGCCCAACTGCTACCCTTACTGGCGTTTAAACGCCAGCAGGATCTTCCTCCAGGGTGTGCTATTTTTCTTCCTGTTTTTCATTCTGTTTTTGCTTTTTCAATTGATTTTGTGACTTCTCATGATCATCAACCTATAAAAAAAAACATAAAATAACAAAGGAAAATAGATTAAATATAACATTGGGTTGCCTCCCAACAAGCGCTTCTTTAATGTCAGTAGCTTGACAGAGGGCTCTCATGGAGCCTCACAGATACTCAGAGCAATGTTGGAACCTCCCAACACCAAACTTAGAGTTTGAATGTGGGGGTTCAACACCAAACTTAGAGTTTGGTTGTGGCCTCCCAACACCAAACTTAGAGTTTGACTGTAGGGGCTCTGTTTGGCTCTGTTTTGAGAGAAGCTCTTCATGCTTCCTCTCCATGGTGACAGAGGAATATCCTTGAGCCTTAAACACAAAGGATTCTTCATTCACTTGAATGATCAATTCTCCTCTGTCCACATCAATCACAGCCTTTGCTGTGGCTAGGAAGGGTCTGCCAAGGATGATGGATTCATCCATGCACTTCCCAGTCTCTAGGACTATGAAATCAGTAGGGATGTAATGGTCTTCAACCTTTACCAGAACACCCTCTACAAGTCCATAAGCTTGTTTCTTTGAATTGTCTGCCATCTCTAGTGAGATTCTTGCAGCTTGTACCTCAAAGATCCCTAGCTTCTCCATTACAGAGAGAGGCATGAGGTTTACACTTGACCCTAAGTCACACAGAGCCTTCTTGAAGGTCATGGTGCCTATGGTACAAGGTATTGAAAACTTCCCAGGATCTTGTCTCTTTTGAGGTAATCTCTGCCTAGACAAATCATCCAGTTCTTTGGTGAGCAAAGGAGGTTCATTCTCCCATGTCTCATTACCAAATAACTTGTCATTTAGCTTCATGATTGCTCCAAGGTATTTAGCAACTTGCTCTTCAGTGATATACTCATCCTCTTCAGAGGAAGAATACTCATCAGAGCTCATGAATGACAGAAGTAAATCTATTGGAATCTCTATGGTCTCAGTGTGAGCCTCAGATTCCCATGGTTCCTCATTGGGGAACTCATTGGAGGCCAGTGGACGTCCATTGAGGTCTTCCTCAGTGGCGTTCACTGCCTCTTCCTCCTCTCCAAATTCGGCCATGTTGATGGCCTTGCACTCTCCTTTTGGATTTTCTTCTGTATTGCTTGGAAGAGTACTAGGAGGGAGTTCAGTAATTTTCTTGCTCAGCTGTCCCACTTGTGCCTCCAAATTTCTAATGGAGGACCTTGTTTCAGTCATGAAACTTTGAGTGGTTTTGATTAGCTCAGAGATCATGGTTGCTAAGTCAGAGTGGTTCTGCTTAGAATTCTCTGTCTGTTGCTGAGAAGATGATGGAAAAGGCTTGCCATTGCTAAACCTGTTTCTTCCACCATTATTGTTGTTGAAACCTTGTTGAGGTCTCTGTTGATCCTTCCATGAGAGATTTGGATGATTTCTCCATGAAGGATTATAGGTGTTTCCATAGGGTTCTTCCATGTAGTTCACCTCTTCCATTGAAGGGTTCTCAGGATCATAAGCTTCTTCTTCAGATGAAGCTTCCTTAGCACTGCTTGGTGCATTTTGCATTCCAGACAGACTTTGAGAAATCAAATTGACTTGCTGAGTCAATATTTTATTCTGAGCCAGTATGGCATTCAGAGTATCAATCTCAAGAACTCCTTTCTTCTGATTTGTCCCATTGTTCACAGTATTCCTTTCAGAAGTGTACATGAATTGGTTATTTGCAACCATTTCAATTAGTTCTTGAGCTTCTGTAGGCGTCTTCTTCAGATGAAGAGATCCTCCAGCAGAGCTATCCAAGGACATCTTGGATAGTTCAGACAGACCATCATAGAAAATTCCTATGATGCTCCATTCAGAAAGCATGTCAGAGGGACACTTTCTGATCAATTGTTTGTATCTTTCCCAAGCTTCATAGAGGGATTCTCCGTCCTTCTGTCTGAAGGTTTGGACTTCCACTCTAAGCTTACTCAATTTTTGAGGTGGAAAGAACTTTGCCAAGAAGGAACTGACTACCTTTTCCCAAGAGTTCAGGCTTTCTTTAGGTTGTGAGTCCAACTATATCCTAGCTCTGTCTCTTATAGCAAAAGGGAATAGCATAAGTCTGTAGACCTCAGGGTTGACCCCATTAGTCTTGACAGTGTCACAGATTTGCAAGAATTCAGCTAAAAACTGATGAGGATCTTCCAATGGAAGTCCATGGAACTTGCAATTCTGTTGCATTAGAGAAACTAATTGAGGCTTAAGCTCAAAGTTGTTTGCTCCAATGGCAGGGTTTGAGATGCTTCTCCCATAGAAGTCGGGAGTAGGTGCAGTAAAGTCACCCAGCACCTTCCTTGCATTGTTGGCATTGTTGTTGTTTTCGGCTGCCATGGGTTCTTCTTTTTTGAAGATTTCTGTTAGGTCCTCTACAGAGAGTTGTGCCTTACCTTCTCTTAGCTTTCGCTTCAAGGTCCTTTCAGGTTCGGGGTCAGCCTCAACAAGAATGCTTTTGTCTTTGCTCCCGCTCATATGAAAGAGAAGATAACAAGAAAATATGGAATCCTCTATGTCACAGTATAGAGATTCCTTGAGGTGTCAGAGGAACAGAAAAATAGAAGGAAGAGGTAGAAGAATTTGAACTTAGTGAGATAGAGTTCGAATTGTGCATTGAGGAGGAGTGGTACTCCATAAATAGAAGGATGTGAGAAGAGGGGAAGAGATTTTTTTTTTCGAAAACTAATTAAAAAGATTTTAAAATCATTTTGAAAAAGATTTTGAAAAAGATATGATTGAAAAAAAAATTTTTTTTTTTTGAAAAAGATGTGATTAAAAAGATATGATTGAAAAGATATGATTTGAAAAACAATTTAAAAAGATTTGATTTTAAAAATTAATGACTTAGCTAACAAGAAAAAATATGATTCAAACATTAAACCTTTCTCAACAGAAAAGGCAACATACTTGAAATGTTGAATCAAATCATTAATTGATAGCAAGTATCTTTGAAAAAGGAAAGAAATTGATTTGAAAAAGATTTGATTGAAAAGATATGGTTTGAAAAAGATTTGATTTTGAAAACTTGAAAAAAATTGATTTGAAAACAAAATCTTCCCTCTTGTGCCATCCTGGCGTTAAACGCCCAGAATGGTGCACATTCTGGCGTTTAACGCCCAAAGCACTACCCTTTTGGGCGTTAAACGCCCAGCCAGGTATCCTGGCTGGCGTTTAAACGCCAGTTTTTCCTTCTTCACTGGGCGTTTTGAACGCCCAGCTTTTTCTATATAATTCCTCTGCTGCATGTACTGAATCTTCAGTTCCTTGTATTATGGACTTGAAAATAGAACCAAGATCAAATAAACAATGCATGCAAGACACCAAACTTAAAATAAGACACTAGACTTGAACAAGAAACATAAAATATTTTTTTGTTTTTATGATTTTGTAATTTTTTTTGGATTTTTCGAAAATTAAGTGGAAAAGAAAATAAAGGTATCAAAATTCTTAATGAGAATTCCAGGAATCATGCAATGTTAGTCTAAAGCTTTAGTCTAAAGGAATTAGACATGGATAGCCAAGCTTCAGCAGGACATTGCATTCAAGAGCTAAATTGATGAGAATCAATCAGCTTTGGTGATGATAAGAACATCACCTTGAAACACTAGAATTCATTCTTAAGAACTCTGAAAAATACCTAATCTAAGCAACAAGATGAACCGTCAGTTGTCCATACTCGAAAAAATCCCCGGCAACGGCGCCAAAAACTTGGTGCACGAAATTGTGATCTCTTCTTTTCATAACTCAAATAATCCCTAGTAATGGCCCCAAAGACTTGGTGCTCAATACCATGGCATCACAACTTCGCACAACTAACCAGCAAGTGCACTGGGTCGTCCAAGTAATAAACCTTACGTGAGTAAGGGTCGATCCCACGGAGATTGTTGGTATGAAGCAAGCTATGGTCACCTTGTAAATCTCAGTCAGGCAGACTCAAATGGTTATGGATGATATATGAATATAAGATAAAGATAGATATACTTAAGCAATTCATTGGTAAGAACTTCAGATAAGCGAATGGAGATGCTTTGTCCCTTCCGTCTCTCTGCTTTCCTACTGTCTTCATCCAATCCTTCTTACTCCTTTCCATGGCAAGCTGTATGTAGGGTTTCATCGTTGTCAGTGGCTACCTCCCATCCTCTCAGTGGAAATGTTCAACGCACCCTGTCACGGCACGGCTATCCAGCTGTCGGTTCTCGATCATGTCGGAATAGAATCCAGTGATTCTTTTGCGTCTGTCACTAACGCCCCACAATCGCGAGTTTGAAGCACGTCACAGTCATTCAATCATTGAATCCTACTCAGAATACCACAGACAAGGTTTAGACCTTCCGGATTCTCTTGAATGCCGCCATCAATTCTAGCTTATACCACAAAGACTCTGATCTCACAGAATGGCTATCTCGTTTGTCAGGCGAGCGCTCGGTTGTCAGGCGAGCAGCAACCATGCGTCGTGTATCAGGAATCCAAGAGATATCCACCCAATCTAAGGTAGAACGGAGGTGGTTGTCAGTCACACGTTCATAGGTGAGAATGATGATGAGTGTCACGGATCATCACATTCATCAATTTGAAGAACAAGTGATATCTTGGAATAAGAACAAGCTGAATTGAATAGAAGAACAATAGTAATTGCATTAATACTCGAGGTACAGCAGAGCTCCACACCTTAATCTATGGTGTGTAGAAACTCCACCGTTGAAAATACATAAGAACAAGGTCTAGGCATGGCCGTGAGGCCAGCCTCCCAAAGAGGGTTCAATCATAAAAACATGATCAAAAGATGATCTAGAGATCTAAAGTGATCAAAAGATATAAAATACAATAATAAAAGGTCCTATTTATAGGGAACTAGTAGCTTAAGAATTACAAAGGTGAGTAAATGACATAAAAATCCAATTTCGGGCCCACTTGGTGTGTGCTTGGGTTGAGCATTGAAGCATTTTCGTGTAGAGACTCTTCTTGGAGTTAAACGCCAGCTTTTGTGCCAGTTTGGGCGTTTAACTCCCACTTTGGTGCCACTTCCGGCGTTTAACGCTGGGAATTCTGAAGGTGACTTTAAACGCCGGTTTGGGCCATCAAATTATGGGCAAAGTATGGACTATCATATATTGCTGGAAAGCCCAGGATGTCTACTTTCCAACGCCGTTGAGAGCGCGCCAATTGGGCTTCTGTAGCTCCAGAAAATACACTTCGAGTGCAGGGAGGTCAGAATCCAACAGCATCTGCAGTCCTTTTCAGTCTCTGAATCAGATTTTTGCTCAAGTCCCTCAATTTCAGCCAGAAAATACCTGAAATCACAGAAAAACACACAAACTCATAGTGAAGTCCAGAAAAGTGAATTTTAACTAAAAACTAATAAAAATATACTAAAAACTAACTAAATCTACTAAAAACATACTAAAAACAATGCCAAAAAGCGTACAAATTATCCGCTCATCACAACACCAAACTTAAATTGTTGCTTGTTCCCAAGCAACTGAAAATCAAATGAGATAAAAAAAGAAGAGAATATGCAATGAATTCCAAAAACATCTATGAAGATCAGTATTAATTAGATGAGCGGGGCTTTTTGCTTTTTGCCTCTGAATAGTTTTGGCATCTCACTCTATCCTTTGAAATTCAGAATGATTGGCTTCTTTAGGAACTCAGAATCCAGATAGTGTTATTGATTCTCCTAGTTAAGTATGATGATTCTTGAACACAGCTACTTTATGAGTCTTGGTCGTGGCCCAAAGCACTCTGTCTTCCAGTATTACCACCGGATACATACATGCCACAGACACATAATTGGGTGAACCTATTCAGATTGTGACTCAGCTTTGCTAGAGTCCCCAATTAGAGGTGTCCAGGGTTCTTAAGCACACTCTTTTTGCCTTGGATCACAACTTTATTTCTTTCTTTTTCTTCTTTTTCTCTTTCTCCTCCCTTTTTTTTTCGTTTTTCTCTTTCTTTTTTTTTTGTATTCACTGCTTTTTCTTGCTTCAAGAATCATTTTTATGATTTTTCAGATCCTCAGTAACATGTCTCCTTTTTCATCATTCTTTCAAGAGCCAACATTCATGAACCACAAATTCAAAAGACATATGCACTGTTCAAGCATACATTCAGAAAACAAAAGTATTGCCACCACATCAAAATAATTAATCTGTTATAAAATCTGAAATTCATGCAATTCTTCTCTTTTTCAATTAAGAACATTTTTTTTTAAGAAAGGTGATGGATTCATAGGACATTCATAACTTTAAGGCATAGACACTAAGACACTAGTGATCATAAGACACAAACATGGATAAACATAAGCATGAAAATTCGAAAAACAGGAAAATAAAGAACAAGGAGATTAAAGAACGGGTCCACCTTAGTGATGGCGGCTTGTTCTTCCTCTTGAAGATCTTATGGAGTGCTTGAGCTCCTCAATGTCTCTTCCTTGTCTTTGTTGCTTCTCTCTCATGATTCTTTGACCTTCTCTAATTTCATGGAGGAGGATGGAATGTTCTTGGTGCTCCACCCTTAGTTGTCCCATATTGGAACTCAATTCTCCTAGGGAGGTGTTGATTTGCTCCCAATAGTTTTATGGAGGAAAGTGCATCCCTTGAGGTATCTCAGGGACTTCATAATGAGTGGGGTCTCTTGTTTGCTCCATCCTTTTCTTAGTGATGGGCTTTTCCTCATCAATGAGGATGTCTCCTTCTATGTCAACTCCAACTGAATAACAGAGGTGACAAATGAGATGAGGAAAGGCTAACCTTGCCAAGGTAGAGGACTTGTCCGCCACCTTATAGAGTTCTTGGGCTATAACCTCATGAACTTCCACTTCCTCTCCAATCATGATGCTATGAATCATGATGACCGGTCTATGGTAACTTCGGACCGGTTGCTAGTGGGAATGATTGAGCGTTGGATAAACTCCAACCATCCTCTAGCCACGGGCTTGAGGTCGTGCCTTCTCAGTTGAACCGGCTTCCCTCTTGAATCTCTCTTCCATTGGGCGCCCTCTTCACAAATGTCTGTGAGGACTTGGTCCAACCTTTGATCAAAGTTGACCCTTCTAGTGTAAGGGTGTTCATCTCCTTGCATCATGGGCAAGTTGAATGCCAACCTTACATTTTTCGGACTAAAATCTAAGTATTTCCCCCGAACCATTGTAAGCCAATTCTTTGGGTCCGGGTTCACACTTTGATCATGGTTCTTGGTGATCCATGCATTGGCATAGAACTCTTGAACCATTAAGATTCCGACTTGTTGAATGGGGTTGGTAAGAACTTCCCAACCTCTTCTTCGAATCTCATGTCGGATCTCCGGATATTCACTCTTTTTGAGTTTGAAAGGGACCTCGGGGATCACTTTCTTCAAGGCCACAACTTCATAGAAGTGGTCTTGATGCACCCTTGAGATGAATCTCTCCATCTCCCATGACTCGGAGGTGGAAGCTTTTGCCTTCCCTTTCCTCTTTCTAGAGGTTTCTCCGGCCTTGGATGCCATAAATGGTTATGGAAAAACAAAAAGCAATGCTTTTACCACACCAAACTTAAAAGGTTTGCTCGTCCTCGAGCAAAAGAAGAAAGAAGAGAGTAGAAGAAGAAGAAATAGAGGAGATGGAGGTGGCTTTGTGGTTCGGCCAAAGGGGGAGAAGTAGTGTTTAGGTTATGTGAAAATGAAGGAGTGAAGATGGGTTTATATATGGGTGGAGAGAGGGGTAAGGTTCGGTCATATGAGGGTGGGTTTGGGAGGAAAAGTGGTTTGAATTTTTGAATGGTGAGGTATGTGGGGTTTTATGAAGGATGGATGTGAGTGGTGAAGAGAAAGATGGGATTTGATAGGTGAAGGATTTTTGGGGAAGAGTGGTTGAGGTGATTGGTGAATGGGTGAAGAAGAAGAGAGAGGGTGGTGGGGTAGGTGGGGATCCTGTGGGGTCCACAGATCCTGAGGTGTCAAGGAAAAGTCATCCCTGCACCAATTGGCGAGCAGAAATGCCTTTCTGTGCCAATTCTGGCGTTAAACACCGGGCTGGTGCCCATTTCTGGCGTTTAACGCCAGCATCTTGCCCTTTTCTGGCGTTTAACGCCAGTCTGGTGCCCCTTTCTGGCGTTAAACGCCCAGAATGGTGCCAGACTGGGCGTTAAACGCCCAACTGCTACCCTTACTGGCGTTTAAACGCCAGCAGGATCTTCCTCCAGGGTGTGCTATTTTTCTTCCTGTTTTTCATTCTGTTTTTGCTTTTTCAATTGATTTTGTGACTTCTCATGATCATCAACCTATAAAAAAAACATAAAATAACAAAGGAAAATAGATTAAATATAACATTGGGTTGCCTCCCAACAAGCGCTTCTTTAATGTCAGTAGCTTGACAGAGGGCTCTCATGGAGCCTCACAGATACTCAGAGCAATGTTGGAACCTCCCAACACCAAACTTAGAGTTTGAATGTGGGGGTTCAACACCAAACTTAGAGTTTGGTTGTGGCCTCCCAACACCAAACTTAGAGTTTGACTGTAGGGGCTCTGTTTGGCTCTGTTTTGAGAGAAGCTCTTCATGCTTCCTCTCCATGGTGACAGAGGAATATCCTTGAGCCTTAAACACAAAGGATTCTTCATTCACTTGAATGATCAATTCTCCTCTGTCCACATCAATCACAGCCTTTGCTGTGGCTAGGAAGGGTCTGCCAAGGATGATGGATTCATCCATGCACTTCCCAATCTCTAGGACTATGAAATCAGTAGGGATGTAATGGTCTTCAACCTTTACCAGAACACCCTCTACAAGTCCATAAGCTTGTTTCTTTGAATTGTCTGCCATCTCTAGTGAGATTCTTGCAGCTTGTACCTCAAAGATCCCTAGCTTCTCCATTACAGAGAGAGGCATGAGGTTTACACTTGACCCTAAGTCACACAGAGCCTTCTTAAAGGTCATGGTGCCTATGGTACAAGGTATTGAAAACTTCCCAGGATCTTGTCTCTTTTGAGGTAATCTCTGCCTAGACAAGTCATCCAGTTCTTTGGTGAGCAAAGGAGGTTCATTCTCCCAAGTCTCATTACCAAATAACTTGTCATTTAGCTTCATGATTGCTCCAAGGTATTTAGCAACTTGCTCTTCAGTGACATACTCATCCTCTTCAGAGGAAGAATACTCATCAGAGCTCATGAATGGCAGAAGTAAATCTATTGGAATCTCTATGGTCTCAGTGTGAGCCTCAGATTCCCATGGTTCCTCATTGGGGAACTCATTGGAGGCCAGTGGACGTCCATTGAGGTCTTCCTCAGTGGCGTTCACTGCCTCTTCCTCCTCTCCAAATTCGGCCATGTTGATGGCCTTGCACTCTCCTTTTGGATTTTCTTCTGTATTGCTTGGAAGAGTACTAGGAGGGAGTTCAGTAATTTTCTTGCTCAGCTGTCCCACTTGTGCCTCCAAATTTCTAATGGAGGACCTTGTTTCAGTCATGAAACTTTGAGTGGTTTTGATTAGCTCAGAGACCATGGTTGCTAAGTCAGAGTGGTTCTGCTTAGAATTCTCTGTCTGTTGCTGAGAAGATGATGGAAAAGGCTTGCCATTGCTAAACCTGTTTCTTCCACCATTATTGTTGTTGAAACCTTGTTGAGGTCTCTGTTGATCCTTCTATGAGAGATTTGGATGATTTCTCCATGAAAGATTATAGGTGTTTCCATAGGGTTCTTCCATGTAGTTCACCTCTTCCATTGAAGGGTTCTCAGGATCATAAGCTTCTTCTTCAGATGAAGCTTCCTTAGCACTGCTTGGTGCATTTTGCATTCCAGACAGACTTTGAGAAATCAAATTGACTTGCTAAGTCAATATTTTATTCTGAGCCAGTATGGCATTCAGAGTATCAATCTCAAGAACTCCTTTCTTCTGATTTGTCCCATTGTTCACAGGATTCCTTTCAGAAGTGTACATGAATTGGTTATTTGCAACCATTTCAATTAGTTCTTGAGCTTCTGTAGGCATCTTCTTCAGATGAAGAGATCCTCCAGCAGAGTTATCCAAGGACATCTTGGATAGTTCAGACAGACCATCATAGAAAATTCCTATGATGCTCCATTCAAAAAGCATGTCAGAGGGACACTTTCTGATCAATTGTTTGTATCTTTCCCAAGCTTCATAGAGGGGTTCTCCGTCCTTCTGTCTGAAGGTTTGGACTTCCACTCTAAGCTTACTCAATTTTTGTGGTGGAAAGAACTTTGCCAAGAAGGAACTGACTAGCTTTTCCCAAGAGTTTAGGCTTTCTTTAGGTTGTGAGTCCAACCATATCCTAGCTTTGTCTCTTACAGCAAAAGGGAATAGCATAAGTCTGTAGACCTCAGGGTTGACCCCATTGGTCTTGATAGTGTCATAAATTTGCGAGAATTCAGCTAAAAACTGATGAGGATCTTCCAGTGGAAGTCCATGGAACTTGCAATTCTGTTGCATTAGAGAAACTAATTGAGGCTTAAGCTCAAAGTTGTTTGCTCCAATGGCAGGGATAGAGATGCTTCTCCCATAGAAGTCGGGAGTAGGTGCAGTAAAGTCACCCAGCACCTTCCTTGCATTGTTGGCATTGTTGTTGTTTTCGGCTGCCATGGGTTCTTCTTCTTTGAAGATTTCTGTTAGGTCCTCTACAGAGAGTTGTGCCTTACCTTCTCTTAACTTTCGCTTCAAGGTCCTTTCAGGTTCGGGGTCAGCCTCAACAAGAATGCTTTTGTCTTTGCTCCTGCTCATATGAAAGAGAAGAGAACAAGAAAATATGGAATCCTCTATGTCACAGTATAGAGATTCCTTGAGGTGTCAGAGGAACAGAAAAATAGAAGGAAGAGGTAGAAGAATTCGAACTTAGTGAGATAGAGTTCGAATTGTGCATTGAGGAGGAGTGGTACTTCATAAATAGAAGGATGTGAGAAGAGGGGAAGAGATTTTTTTTTTCAAAAACTAATTAAAAAGATTTTAAAATCATTTTGAAAAAGATTTTGAAAAAGATATGATTGAAAAAAAAAAATTTTTTTTTTGAAAAAGATGTGATTAAAAAGATATGATTGAAAAGATATGATTTGAAAAACAATTTAAAAAGATTTAATTTTAAAAATTAATGACTTGGCTAACAAGAAAAAATATGATTCAAACATTAAACCTTTCTCAACAGAAAAGGCAACATACTTGAAATGTTGAATCAAATCATTAATTGATAGCAAGTATCTTTGAAAAAGGAAAGAAATTGATTTGAAAAAGATTTGATTGAAAAGATATGGTTTGAAAAAGATTTGATTTTGAAAAACTTTTGAAAACTTGAAAAAAATTGATTTGAAAACAAAATCTTCCCTCTTGTGCCATCCTGGCGTTAAACGCCCAGAATGGTGCACATTCTGGCGTTTAACGCCCAAAGCACTACCCTTTTGGTGCATCACAACTTCGCACAACTAACCAGCAAGTGCACTGGATCGTCCAAGTAATAAACCTTACGCGAGTAAGGGTCGATCCCACGGAGATTGTTGGTATGAAGCAAGCTTTGGTCACCTTGTAAATCTCAGTCAGGCAGACTCAAATGGTTATGGATGATATATGAATATAAGATAAAGATAGATATACTTATGCAATTCATTGGTAAGAACTTCAGATAAGAGAATGGAGATGTTTTGTCCCTTCCGTCTCTCTGCTTTCCTACTGTCTTCATCCAATCCTTCTTACTCCTTTCCATGGCAAGCTGTATGTAGGGTTTCACCGTTGTCAGTGGCTACCTCCCATCCTCTCAGTGGAAATGTTCAACGCACCCTGTCACGGCACGGCTATCCAGCTGTCGGTTCTCGATCATGTCGGAATAGAATCCAGTGATTCTTTTGCGTATGTCACTAACGCCCCACAATCGCGAGTTTGAAGCACGTCATAGTCATTCAATCATTGAATCCTACTCAGAATGCCACAGACAAGGTTTAGACCTTCCGTATTCTCTTGAATGCCGCCATCAATTCTAGCTTATACCACGAAGAATCTGATCTCACAGAATGGCTGGCTCGTTTGTCAGGCGAGCGCTCGGTTGTCAGGCGAGCGCTCGGTTGTCAGGCGAGCAGCAACCATGCGTCGTGTATCAGGAATCCAAGAGATATCCACCCAATCTAAGGTAGAACGAAGGTGGTTGTCAGTCACACGTTCATAGGTGAGAATGATGATGAGTGTCACGGATCATCACATTCATCAAGTTGAAGAACAAGTGATATCTTGGAATAAGAACAAGCTGAATTGAATAGAAGAACAATAGTAATTGCATTAATACTCGAGGTACAGCAGAGCTCCACACCTTAATCTATGGTGTGTAGAAACTCCACCGTTGAAAATACATAAGAACAAGGTCTAGGCATGGCCGTGAGGCCAGCCTCCCAAAGAGGGTTCAATCATAAAAACATGATCAAAAGATGATCTAGAGATCTAAAGTGATCAAAAGATATAAAATACAATAGTAAAAGGTCCTATTTATAGGGAACTAGTAGCTTAAGAATTACAAAGGTGAGTAAATGACATAAAAATCCACTTCCGGGCCCACTTGGTGTGTGCTTGGGTTGAGCATTGAAGCATTTTCGTGTAGAGACTCTTCTTGGAGTTAAACGCCAGCTTTTGTGCCAGTTTGGGCGTTTAACTCCCACTTTGGTGCCAGTTCCGGCGTTTAACGCTGGGAATTCTGAAGGTGACTTTGAACGCCGGTTTGGGCCATCAAATCTTGGGCAAAGTATGGACTATCATATATTTCTGGAAAGCCCAGGATGTATACTTTCCAACGCCATTGAGAGCGCGCCAATTGGGCTTCTGTAGCTCCAGAAAATCCACTTTGAGTGCAGGGAGGTCAGAATCCAACAGCATCTGCAGTCCTTTTCAGTCTCTGAATCAGATTTTTGCTCAAGTCCCTCAATTTCAGCCAAAAAATACCTGAAATCACAGAAAAACACACAAACTCATAGTGAAGTCGAGAAAAGTGAATTTTAACTAAAAACTAATAAAAATATACTAAAAACTAACTAAATCTACTAAAAACATACTAAAAACAATGCCAAAAAGCGTACAAATTATCCGCTCATCACCTATGCATTATCTCATGCTGAGTGTCGTATATATATAATTGCGCAAATTTAGGCTTCTGACCAGGATCCGGGAGCAAACTTCCAATCCGATGATAATTTTGACCAGTTATTATAAACTGCAGTGGACCACTCCCATCATTCATTGAATCCAATACCTTACCACCAAGAGACGTGAAGGCAAACATACTGTTATAGGATCGAATATTTTTTTGGAAATACAAACTCTTCCTATCACATCCATTAATCAAATTATAAAACAGATCTGGGGGCTTTCGAAGATAAGGTAATTGAATTTTCCCTTTTGAACAACAAACAGTAAAAACAGGACGACTAATTGTAGAATCTCTTTCAACACGTTCTGATAACCAGAAACACGCCCCACAGATTGAGCATTCATAGTTAGGATCACCAACATCAAGACAACCTGGTAAAGATAAAGCAGAAAAAAAACATGCATAACAATAAAAATTTTTTTATCTCAATTAGATGCCATGAAATAGATTGAACATAAAATGAATAAACCATTAGCTTATTAATATAATATATAATAAATACTTGACAAGTTTAAATTTTGTAAGAAGAATATATAAGAAAACACTATTTCTATTTTACACTGCCTGAATAATATCTCATCACGGAAGCACAATGGAATCTTTTAAAACTAACTAAATAAGATTTTTATTTGAATTTTCTTGAATAATAGATGATTTAAGAAAGAGAGTGTACCTTGTATCTCACTTTGCAAGAATAGAGGATGATCAATAACAGAAGCAACTTGACTTAATGAATTTATCGAAGGATCATATATTTCTGATTGGTCTATATCATCCATTTTAATTTAAATTAATAGAAATTTATGTAAATATATATTTAACAACCAAATATAAAAAAAATTCATGATGAAATAAGAAATGAATTAATTATTTAATAATCAGCATAAAAATTGAACATTAAAAATGTAATAAACTACAAAAAACAATCTGAATTAACATTGATTTACTAAAAAACAAAATGTACATAAAGCCTAATGCATATTCAAGAAGAGTTTGTTTTTTTTTTTAATGTTAGAATAGACTTTGTTTCATTATTTTAATTACTCATACTAATTATGTAACTTTGAATTAAATAATCCAAATCACAATTAGAATCATCTTGTGTTATTTTAGACTTTAATAACTCTATTGATGCATAGCATTTTCCAAATTTTTTAAGGAACTCCCTTTTTTCTTTCTTATTTGAATTGAGTCATTACACCATTTTTTTTCTTAATTCGCTGCAAAAGCTTTGTTTTTCTTTTAATTGAATCCATGAACCATATTTTTTTGTTGTAAATACATCCTGATACAATTGAGCAAATCAATACCAATAGTGGCCTAATTAAAAAAAAGGAATTTTGTTTAAGGGATATGATTGAAACAAAAAAGATATTATATGCACCTAACAGAAAATTTCAAAAATTTAGAGGACCAAGAGAGTAATTATTTTTTTTAGTATGCAATTATTGATATGGTACTAAGTGAATTTATTCGTACGGTACTAAGTGAGATATTAAATTAAAAAAGATCAAGTACAGAAATCTCCTAATATATTTAATTTGGAATTGTATGACTTACTAATACTTAAATCAAACCTTTTAGGCATAAAACTGCAAAAAAACAATAGTAAATCAACAAACGAATGTGTTATTACATATAAACTAAAAGACCTTAAAATATAATTTAACAAAAACAAAATTAGACAGGGATAGAATACTTAAAGATATTATTGTACTGACAAAATAAAAGTTGAACTCTGGTAAACATTCTGGGACACGTCAACT
Source organism: Arachis stenosperma (assembly GCF_014773155.1). Taxonomy (NCBI): domain Eukaryota; kingdom Viridiplantae; phylum Streptophyta; class Magnoliopsida; order Fabales; family Fabaceae; genus Arachis; species Arachis stenosperma. The sequence goes on from NC_080386.1 coordinate 61,157,415, forward strand.
AAATTTTCTAAAAGATAAAAATGAACACAAAACATTGGAAACATATAAAATAAACAGATAAATTATTACAAACATAAGGATTAACTGCAAAAATATAGATAGAACAACAAAAATTACCCGAATAATCATTCAAAGAAACAACAGGCGTCGAGGAATGGAGCACCTCTAAAACATTAGAAAAGGAACAAAATTACAAAGACTCCAATGGATATAAAATCATTGAAAATTCGACCAAAATACTAAAAATATCAGAAAAGTAAAATCAATACAGACCTCTTGCATTTCGATTGTGACTTTATGTTCGCTTTCTTTTCAAAGAATTTCTCCTATATTCTCTAGCAAGAACAGAATTCTGAGACATCTTTGTTACACCTACTAAAAAAAAGAGTTTGGAACACAAACCACAAAAACTACCCCTAATTCATTGCAAAAAAGGCATCAACATTGTTAAGTACCCATGAGAAAACATGTATTAAAAAAAGGGGGGTCGATAGGAAAACAAATGATTAATATATTCACCGACAAATTTTCTATCTTTTTTTGCGGGAGTAAGTGTTGGAGTTTACTTTATAAAAGCTAAACACACCAAGAAAGAACTTACATAACCATACACAGCTTTGATAAGGGAGAAAAGCAAACAAAATAAAGTATTTTAATCAACACCAATAACTAATTGACATGAAAAGATAAAGTTTTACAACAATAAACAAATAAAAATTAAAAACTGCTGCATTTCATGAAAATATTGATAGTGATATGAACAATTACATATGGCTATCTCTCCTATGATAAGGAGGATCCCAACATCTGACAACCTATCCTAGTATGTAACCTAAAAAGGCTACAACATTGAAAATGTGTCCAATCCCTAGCAAAGTCACTATTACAAAAAAAAGGGGTTGAGAATACACATAATTGACACATAACCGAACCCAACACAAAAGGAAAACCCCTATATCTGACAATCCTATTTGTTGGACACAATCCAAAAAAGTCAAACCAAAATAGCATCCAGCCAGCATGATTACATTTCGATCTATTTGGAATCACAAGCATTCTTAATCACTTGTAAATATACTATATAAAATACCTACACCTAAACACAGCAGCTCAATTCAACACCTTCAATCACACCCTATTAACCTTGGCAACCTTGGACCCACGCCCATCTGCAACAGTAGCCACTTCTTCAAATTGGGGATTCAAATTCCTCTTGCCCTTGGAGGTGACAACATCATTGTCATGAGTTAGCTTTTCTCCATATTGGCAACGTGCATGGAGAACATGGGACAGCACCTCCTATGACAAACAAAATAATAAAACCTATGAAAGTCACTCAAGATTGCAAAATCCATTTAGAAACAGCACACATATAAAGGAGAAAAAAATTTATATAACAGAACCTGAGTTTCCTTTTCTGGTAAACTAAGCAATATATTCAGTTCAGCAGAAAGATCATCACTAACAGTATCATTGGTCGGTGTTTTCTCATCTTTCCCATCTTCACCATTAATCAAGGCAGCAAACTCAGACCCTCCAGAAACAACAGGCTATTTTTCAGCAAGAAAATCTATAAGAACTGGGGATTTAGATAAAATCCCACAAGACTCACCAGCAACTTTTTCACTTTTGATACAAGTCTTTGATGACTTCTCCTTAATACCAATATCCCTTTTTCCAAACGGGACAGATTTGTGTAAATCAGGCTCCTATTCACATGACGTAAGAGTTTAAAGATACATTACACCATAAGAAAAAAAACACCAAACAGAATATAAAAAGAAAGAAAGAACAAAACATGAATTTACCCAATCTAAGGATAATTATAAGAATATGTAACCTTTTTTGGAGTAGACTCGTCATCAGCATCATAATTGGGAAGTTTAAACATGGTAATAATGGTGGGATCATCACATATTCTCCTAACTCGGAAAGTGCCATAAAATGTATCATGTGGGACACCTTTGGTATCAACCTTCAACAGTAACTTCTTTTCAATGAGCCCTTGGAAAATGGGAGGATAAGTATCCCCACATACAAGCTATTTTGAAAGTAATACATAGGAAATACAGAGTTTAAATAACAAATATCACATCCCATAAACTAAACAACACACAAAAGACAAAGTAAGTACATACACTTGCATCTCTTTGAACCTCGCTAAACAAGTCAGCACATGATTTCTTAAGCAAATAAGATGCCTCACGATCAAAGAGAAGGAAAATACCATCCCCACTATGATCTTCAACTGTTATTTTAAGTTTAAATCTGAATAGATGGAAAAAAAAAAGGGACACAATGATTCAAAAAAAATAATACCAAGAAACATTATATTTACAAACAATCCACAAGACAAAATAAAAATACATTTTGAACAAAATTTCTGACCTTGGAGTGACATTGGTTATGTGCTTCAAACAGAAATCACAGTAATATGCACCATTATGAGGATAGATACCCTTTCCACATACACAAGCACAATACCACCAGCCTCCATCCTCAACAATACCTTGGATTATACCAAAAATGATAAAAGAACCCTCCTATCCAAATAGCATTTCAGAATTTGTTAACAATATGAATGAAAAATCAGATATGGAAATTGTTGTTTGATTTTATTTTTCAGTTCATTTGTGCATAAAATAAACATAAACACAACTAACTCAAAAGAAGACAACCTGATTCTTATCTTGAAGCTCTTCAATGGTGCATTTTCTAGTTAAACGCATGAAATCATCTTCCAAGGACACAACTTTACCCTCTTTTGCAATAAATAGTGGCTGGGTACCATTCACCCCTTGCTCAATCATACTAAAAGAAAAAAAATTATGGTAATACTTGTACTTGTTAGCCCAGATTGGCTGTAAATAAAGAATATAATAAAAAACCAACAAAATAAACCATCCTAACCTCTTCCTGACTCAACAACTTCAGGAAGATCAGGATTAAATAACATTTGGGTGGCATACATCACATTTTGAAGGCCTTCTTGACCTACACAGGAACAGAGAAAGAGTCAAGCAAAAGTTTATTGGAGACAACACCTAGAGCAGTAATGAGATGTACAGAAAACAAACAATATACTCCTAAAGAACTTGATTTTTGCAAGTTGAATGACTACAACAGGCTGCTCCACATAGCCAGAGGCAAGGAAATTATTTACTTGATTAACATAGTCCCCAAACAATGCACATCGCAAGGTAAGACTGAAACTCAAAACATAACAAACAATGAAACAGAAAATAAGGAGAAAAAGTGATTAAAACATAAACAGAAACCAGCAGGAATGACTCAATCAACATACTCTTTGGAAGTTAATTCCAGCACAATCATTTTCACAATTTTCCCCTCTTTTGCATATTCTTTCTCTTCTCCCACTGAAGTTAAAAGACCAATAACATCTATTCCAAATAAACAAAACCTATTAAATATTCAAAGCATCTATTAAAAAAACTTAAATAACAGCAGACAAAAAAGATAGACACACCAACTAAAAAATCATAATCTTCGGTCATATTCAGCAGATCAGAAAAAGGAAACATGTTGAAACAAGTCTTAGGGATAACATCTTCATCAACAGCTACAACAGTGGTTTGGTGAAGGAAAACCAATTTGAATTCATGAGAAGTTGCTCTATAACTACCATGATTTGACACAATAGTAAAGTATGCCATTCTATAAACTTGACCCTCAACTACAAGATCCCTAAACCTATTAAGGAGTGGTTTCTTAACTGTAGCTTGTATTTTTCCACACTAGAAATCCAACAAAAGAACAAAATCAGATTAGTGAAACACATAATTTAAACTTGTAAATTTAAAAAACAAGTAACACCATATTTAAAAGAGAACTTAATAGGGGCTAACATGCTCATCAAGGAGAATCATCTCCATTGAGTTAGGAACCTCATGGTTACCAAAAGAAGGTACAACCCAAAGTCTTAGAACCCTAACTTTTAGCCTCCAAGCCTCTCTAGGAGGATGCATCTTAGAAATCATATCAAATGGAGGAGGCATTACAGTAAAAAAAAGGAGATAAACACAGTTGATGAAATAGATCAAAATGAAAACAGAAAAATTCTGAAATAGATAGAGCTTAGGAGGAAATAGAACAGAGCAGAATGTTTGTACATTAAATGTGGTCCACCAACAATCCTTTTATAGAAAAAAACCAAGACACAAGCTCACTTTTTTTTAATTCAAGTTGAGGATGGAAATGGAGGGAAAACGAAATCTGAGTCCACATGCATCTTCATTCAATGGCATAGAGACAACTAATCATAGGAGCAAAACTTGAACCAACACAAAAAAAAGGAAAAACAAGTGAAAGTTTCAAGAAATCAAGAAATAGGGAGCAAAAAATGAGATATGACACCATACTTACTACAGTGCACCTAAATATCATTACACCATAGGGAAGACAATCATCAACTATCCCAAACAATGATTCTACTCATGGCAATGAGAATTGGTAAATGTCCTAGGTAGGGATACATTGGAAATAGCAAATCAATGGAAAAAGAAAGTATACACAAACATCAATAAAAATCTATCAATCACATCAACATTCAGGAAATGCGTGAGATTGAAACCTCATAGGTTGATACTTATTCAGAAATTTCTAATGAAGAATATATAGCACAACCTTATTGTATGTGCAGTAAACATTTTCATGGGAAGACCAGCTGATATCTAAATTTTTTTTTCACAAACACCAAAAAATGTAATGCAATTCAATTGAACTGAATAAATAAATAAATGACCAGCAGGTTATACATCAATTTCTGTCAAGACCTGAACAGGACAGAATGGAATTCCGAAGGCAAAACTTGAATGAAAGTGGCAAAATCATATTCTTTTATCAAAGAAGCACAATAATTCATAACAATCAGCAATACTTCTATACAACAGGGGAAATATACAGCACTCTTTGCATAACCAATAAAGAATTCAAATGCAAATGACATGAAAAACAAAAGGTTTCTTCAAAATCCAAATAAATCACTAAGAAGCTATCAATCAATTGGTATCAATCACATCACCACTCATCAAATACACTACCTAGAAGAGAATTCCCTAGTAACACAAACAATGGAGAGATGCCATCTAATTGTGAGAAAGCCTCTTCCTTCTTATCAATCACATCACCACTAACCAAATAGATAGAAATCCCATACCTTGATACGGATACACACATTTTCAGTGAACAATGTATGATAGAACATCATTTTCTGTGCAGAACAGATCTTCAAGGGAAGATAACCTAATCATGGTATAGGTATTTGGAGCAGGAAATTCCTTGTTAGTCAAAAAGTTCTTTTATACAAACAAGAAAAAAATGGAATGAAATTGACCTAAAATCAAAGCAAACTATATAAAGGAACTACCAGCCAGTTAGACATCAATTTCTGTGAATGACATGACTACCAATAGAACATATTAGGTACAAAACCCACTCCCTCATCATGATTCACACAACCCACATGCAACCACCAATTCACCTGATGTAAACTTGATAGATTTGTTGAATATACAGAAAATAAAAAAATAAAAATAGATTCATGAAATTTTAATATTGCATTCAATGGATCTACTCTCAATATAATTATGAGAGTAGTTCATAAAATTTGAAATCAAATATAAAATGAAAGAACATGATCGTGAATACAGAAAACAGTATAAAAACTAAATGGATTTGTTGAATATATACAAAGTAAAAGATTAAAAATAGATTCATCAGTTGATATATAGGATTTAATGGGTCTACTTTGGAGATAATTAAATGAAGCACACAAATGCATCATAATTAGTTATACTTGTATGACAGAGGCTCACCTTTTTAAATTCAAATTGAATATGGAAATGCACGGAAAACAAAATATCAGTCCATATCCATCTCCATTCAATGCCATAGAGACAACTAATGAGAGGCGCAAGACTTGAACAAACACAAAAACAGCAAGAACAAGTGAAACTTTCAAGAAATCGAGAGATAGGGGCCAATTCAAACCATACATGCTACAGTACACCTACATGTCATTTCACCATAGCGAAGGAAGTATTCAACTACCCAAAAAAATCATTGTACTCATGGCATTCAGAGTTGGTAAATGTCTTAAGTAGCCATACATTGGAAACAACAAATGAATTGGGGAAAAAAAAGTATATAGATAAACTGAAAAAAAATATACACAAATATGAATAAAAAACTGTCAATCACATAACCACCAATAGAATACATTTGCTACAAAACCAATTCCTTGATAATGATTCTCACAACCCACATGTAACCAGCAATTCATAATAGGTAAACTTAATGGATTTGATGGATATACCTAAAAAAAAGGGAAAGATCCATCAATGGGATTATTTAATCATAATTGAAATGGAAAAGCAAGACTTGAACTGTAGAGGATGCAATTCGGAGTGCAAAAAAATTGAATGGGAGTGGAAAATCAAATCAAACTGTATAAAGGTATAACCAGCAAGCTATACATCAATTCTTGTCAATCACATCACTACCAATAGAACAGATTAGGTAGAAAACTAATTCCTTCATCATGATTCACACAGCCCACAAGTAACCACCAAATCACTTGATCTAAACTTAATAGATTCGTTGAATATACATAAAATTAAAGAATAAAAATAGATTCATGAAATTTGAATATCCCATTCAATGGGTCTACTCTTAATATAATTATGAGATTGCTTCATAAAATTTAAAATCAAATACAAATAACAGAAGAGGAATCTGAATAGAGAAAATAGTATAAAAACTCAATAGATTTGTTCATTATAATTATTTAAGTTCTTCATAAAATTTTACATCAAACATAAGTAAGAGAATTTTGATTCTGAATGCAGAAAAACTTATAAATTGCTACATTCATTGCAAACAATTCAAAGGGATTAGGAATAGCAGAATTGATAATCACATGAAATTCTAAAGAAGGAAATGAAGAAGATGAAAAACATTCATAGACCATGCTCAACATTAACAACAACTGGGAAAGAAATGTAACCAACAACATGAACCCACAGACAAACCAAGTCACATACACAACTTCCAAATTACAATTTTCAGAAACCCTACACAATAAGATATGGAATGACACTGAAACAGATACCAAAAAGGATCCAAATTTGCAAAATAGAAATTTCACAAAACCCTACACAATAAAATCTAGCCTAGCCATCGAACAGATAGCAAACATGATCAGAATTTGCACAATTATAAATTTCAGAAACCTTAGACAATAGAATTTCAGGTACAACCAGCAAGCTATACATCAATTCTTGTCAATCACATCACTACCAATAGAACAGATTAGGTAGAAAACCAATTCCCTCGTCATGATTCACACAGCCCACAAGTAACCACCAAATCACTTGATCTAAACTTAATAGATTCGTTGAATATACACAAAATTAAAGAATAAAAATAGATTCATGAAATTTGAATATCCCATTCAATGGGTCTACTCTCAATATAATTATGAGAGTGCTTCATAAAATTTAAAATCAAATACAAATAATAGAAGACGAATCTGAATAGAGAAAACAATTTAAAAACTCAATAGATTTGTTCATTATAATTATTTAAGTTCTTCATAAAATTTTACATCAAACATAAGTAAGAGAATTTTGATTCTGAATGCAAAAAAATTTATAAATTGCTACATTCATTGCAAACAATTCAAAGGGATTAGGAATAGCAGAATTGATAATCACATGAAATTCTAAAGAAGGAAATAAAGAAAATGAAAAACATTCATAGACCATACTCAACGTTAACAACAACTGGGAAAGAAATGTAACCAACAGCATGAATTCACACACAAACCAAGTCAGATACACAACTTCCAAATTACAATTTTCAAAAACCCTACACAATAAGATCTAGAATAACACTGAAACAGATACCAAAAAGGATCCAAATTTGCAAAATTAGAAATTTCACAAAACCTTACACATTACAATCTCGCCTAACCATCGAACAGATAGCAAACATGATCAGAATTTGCACAATTATAAATTTCAGAAACCCTAGACAATAGAATTTCGGTTAACCATGGAACAGATACAAAAAATGATCACATTTTGCACAATTTGGAATTTTTCAAACCCTAGACAATTGAATCTGGGTTAACCCTGCAACAGTAACCAAGATTGATCAAAAGAAACTACACAATGAAGCGAAAGAAAAAGTATGAAGAGGAAAATAGGTTTGAAGGCACCTGATTGATTGATCGAAGATCTTCCATTTGTCCATCCACTGGAAAATGGCTAAGGTGGATGAACGGCGACGAACCAAAGTCCCAGGAAAATAGGGTTCCTGAACAGAGCTTCGTAGGGCAGAGTAAGGAGAAGAAAGTAAAGCTCGTAGGGTTTCAAGTAATCATTACTTCTTCAAACAAATCGATGGAGAAGGCAGGTTGCGTGAAAAACTCGATGAAAGGGAAAGTAGGTTGCGTCAGCAAGGAGATGAAACGCACAAATGACAGCAAGTTGACAGAGGAGCACATGCACCCCCTGAAGAGCAGAAGCCACGGTGGAGGGGATGCCATCGTGGAGGAGAGGCGCCACCTGGGATGGGAACCGGCGTGAAACGCGGAGAGGAGGCCATGTCGGAGATGAAACCACGGCTATCTATTGTTTGATAGATGCATTTAGGAGATAACTAGTTTCAGAACCAGATGTTATGTGCTATATTAGTGTATTTTGTTCTTTCTTTCTAGTTTCATTATTTATGTGTTTCTTGTAAAAGGTTTGAGAAAGTAGAAGAACTCGTAATGGTACCTATACTTTTTGTACCTCATAAATTGTCCACATTCTTTTATCCTTTTTTTTCTGCATCTGATTGAGCCTTTCCTTTTCTGCATATAAATTGTTCATGGCATCTAATGCTTTTCCATAATTTTCTATTTTACCTTTTAATACAGTATTGAGAAGCAGCCCCCATATCAAAAAATTTGAAAAGTTGGAATAAATATGGTTGGTAGAGACGGAGATCGCGGCCGTGGCCGAGGCCGAAAAGGGAGGCCTAGGCTTTCTACTAGTCACCCCCTTGACTTGCATGCAGATCCATACACTCTAGTTGGGTCATCATCAAATAGGATTGCTCTGACCAATGGGAGACCGCCACCTATTGCTACTACTACCCCCTCTCGTCAGGAGCCTCAGATACACATGACGCCTACTCTGGGTGTGCCAAGATCATGCACTCAACAAGCCAATGAACCTTCCAACACTGCCTCACATGGTGTGTAGAGTGATCCAGCTATTGTAGCTCCCAATCGAGCAGGATCTTATGGGGAAAGACAAACCACACCTAATGGTACCCAAGATACTCAACGTCAAAGAACTTCCACTGCTACTGATCACTCTAGCACAAGTGTTCCCAAGCTTAGATATGATAGTGCCAAATGGTTTGTTATTTGATTTAAATTTTATGAATAGCATGTCTCATTTTTACTAAGTAATATGTCTTTATCATTTTTTTTGTTTTTGATGTAGTTGGCACCTACCTAAGCCTGACTTGAAGCGTATTTCTAAGGTTTTTAAGGAAAACTACAATAAGCCTTGGCTGAATTTTGATGAGGCAGATGAAGATACTCGAAAAATATGGTGGACAAAGTGGAAGGTAAATTTTAATTACTATATTACAATAATTAACTCAATAAAATTATATGGCTGAGTTTTTAAGGACCTGCATGTTTTCACTGCACCTGTTTTCACTAAAGTATATGTCATAATCTGTTTAATTTAGACGTGATGCAGAGCTAATTTATTGTTGATACATGCTAATCTCATTAATTAATTACTGCTGTTTAATTTGTTGTTGTTTAGAATTTCAATGCCATATTATATACTATACCATATGATATATATATATATATATATATATATATATATATATGTACTTGCTGGCTACTTTAGTTAACATGTATGAGAGATTTATATATAATTATTTATTTAGTCTTCACCATCATTCTTAACCAAATCCATTCTATATTAGATTATATATAAGTATTGGAATCTCTTGGTTACTTGACTTGCAAGATTTTTCAGTAATTCAGACTACTACTACCTAATATTAGATAAATTAAGATTAGAAAAGATATGGTGGATAGAGTAGAGGGTAAATATGTATCATAGTATATTATATAATAACAAGTTGTTATTTCTTTTTTTAAAATAGAAACGCTTTGATATTCTTGACACGGAAGAGGATGATATCTATCAAGCTTGCAGGTTTAGGGCTGCCAAGCACTTGCGAGGTATGCTCCATGCCATTCGCAAAAAAGGTGCCCATCCATATTGGATCCCACCAGAAGTTCTTGGTGAATTGATGAGACGTTAGGACACTAATGGCTATAGATAATTACAGGTGAGAAATACAGCTGCCAGGAAATCGACTCGAGATACCTCTCTTCACACTGCAGGAGGCACCACTTTTCCCGAAGCGAGGTTACGCTTGGTAAGTTTCTTATAGAATCCTCTTTGTTACTTTATACAATCAGTTGCCATCATACTTTATAATATCAAAATTTTACCTATTCATTGAGCTATATATGCTGCTATGCTGTTTCAAAACATGTTAACACATTCAAGTCCTACTCTTTTAACAATTTAGGCTTTAGAAGTGTCTGGTAAATAGTCATAACATTGATGAGATTCTGTGACTAAACCTGCGCTAGTCTCCATGTCTATCTATTTCAAATTGCATGAGTATCTGTCTCTTGTGGCTACTTGCCATCATCAGAATATGTCACATGAAGGTTTATTATATATAAGAAAAGAAATTGGGAGTAAAATCTGCTTTCGTCCCCACTAATCCTAGTTTTATATTAGTTGTCACTGCTTTGCTTGATAGAGCACAAAATCCTGCCAAACATGCAGATGGTGGCTGAGTCTATAATCGTATTCTACCCAAGCTTGCCTGCAAAAGGGGTTTAATATCACCTCTAACATGTCACTTGTTGCATCCCTTAATAATTTAGAAATGTTACTATTTTAAATGTCAGCCTGTTCTCAAATGTGACTTTTCTCTTTGTACTTGCTACATTTAAGTCTATTCCAATGATCAGGGGGATGTTGTTTCCATTGGTATTTCCAAGCCTTGTCCGAACTGTGCTTGAAATGTGTCTTAGTTCAATACATCATCAATTGTACACTCATATTTGTTGATAATTTGGTTACATTATGTAGAATCATTCACTTGGAAGACTGACAAACCCCAAATTGAGGGTTTATCTGGTATTGAATTTAGAACATTTTGATAACCTTTTGTCACATTTAGCCTAGGAATTAGCATGGTTTTGTTATCTCTCCCTTATTTGTGCTTAAGTGTAAAAACATGCTTTTTAAGCCTTATTCTGATGAATTCTATTCCCTCTTTGATTCCATGAGATGCCTTGATGTGTTTGTTAGTAATCTCAGGATGAAACAGGCTAGGCATGGATCAAAGGAAGCAGGGAAGGAAGCATGCAAGTGGAGAGAAGCATAAAAAGTCAAAGAAGCAAAGTCAGCCATGCACGCGTACGCGCACATTGCGAAATCGGCCAGGGATGCGCACGCGTACCGTGCGCGCACGCGTCGATGATCGCACATGACTTCATTAAGGCAACACGTGCCTGGCGATTTTGGAAGGTTTCAACAACCAACTTTGGCGCCAAAATGCATATAAGAGCCAAGAATTGAAGGGGATTAACACACATTCACTTCCATAGACTTATTCTAGATCATTAGATAGATAGTTTTAGTTAGTTACATTTGTAGAGAGAGAAACTCCAACTTCTCTCTAAGATTCATCTTCATTTTCTCAATTCTCAACCATTCTTTGGTGAGATCTATTGCCACTCTCAATTTACTTTGTTCATATTGTAGATCATCTTCTCTAATCTCAATTAGTGTTTGTAATTGTTCAATTCTTGTAGATCTTAGGTTTAACCTTGTTGTTCTGGATTCTATTGATTCATTGAAGATCTCATTTTCATTGTTGTTCATTGTTAATTGTTGATAATCTCTTGTGTTGAATTGCTTTAGTTCTAAATCTCTTCTCAATTTTACTATGTCTTTCATTCTTGCTCTCCAAGTGTTTGAGAAAATGCCAACTTTAGATATGGAGTAGCATTCCCTCACTTGGCCTAGTGGTTGAGTCATTGGAGACACTTGAATAATGGATGTCAATTGTTGATTAAGAATTGAGGATTGCTAATTGACTTAGAGTGCACTAAAGCTAGACTTCCCAAGGGTAAGGCCAGGACTTGTGACTTGAGTTAATTACTTTTACTTGACTTTCCTCTATAATTAGGGGTTAACTAAGTAAAGCAACACTCTTTTGTTATCACAATTGAAGGAAGCTATAGTGATGGGACTTCTAATGTTCAACCTTGGCCAAGGCTTTTAATATTGATTGATTGTTGTTTTCTTTTATTAGCACTTTTATGCCACACTCTTCAAACCACAAAAAGACCACTTAACCAATACATGCATCCTTGTAGCATTCCTTGGGAAGAACGACTCGGGACTAATACTCTCGATTATAGATTGTAGATTTGTTTGATGATGGATTTTGCGTCGGTTTAGACTATACTACGACTGATTACTTGATAATTTCTATACCGGCAAAAATCCAATCGTCAAAATGGCGCCGTTTCCGGGGAATGCGCATGAGTGCCATGTCTTTGGTTAATGTAAATATGTGAATATTGTGAACATGTTTGTCTTTTGCTTGTTTGTTAGTTTTTGTTAGTTTTAAGATCTCTATTGGTTTTGTTTCTATTTGCCACTATGAATTCTCGCCCTTGTGGTTTTGGATATAACTATGATTATTTTGTAGGCGATGAAAACTTGAATGATGGCTCACATTATGGGAGAGATGAATTCTTAGGAGGGGAGCCATATCCATATGAGCAATCATCATGGCAACCTTCCCCTTCAAGTTACTATGATGGTAATCCTTCCTATAATGCATATCATTCCTATGGATATGATGACTCTTATCATGGTTATACCACTCAACCACCACCATTCTATGCACCATATTCTCAACCCACATCTTATTTCCACCAAGTGCCCACACATGATCCAAATCTATATTGTGACGATTATGAACAAGCAACCCTTGAATCACCACCACTCCAACATTTTTACCCTCCAACCCAAGTCCCCATGGATGATGCACTTGGTATCATTCTTCAAGAGCAAGAAGAGCTCCAAACCGCCTTCACTAGTTTCACCTCCACCCTCCAAGAATTTACGTCCCGTATAATTTCACCCTCTACCAATAATCAAAACGATTTCCCACCTCAAAGCTTTGATGAATCTTCTTTTCAACCATATTATGATTTCTCCTCTCCGCCACAAACCTCCATGGAAGCATATCAATGTCCATTAATCCAAGAGCAATATGATCCTACTCATGTTAGTAAAGCGGAACAAGAACTAAGGGATCGTTTCAAGGAAGAAATGGATCGACTTCAAGCAACCATCCGTCAAAAGATAGATTATTGGGATTCATATCACAAGCGAAACGAGTTCACGGATGATTGTGAGAAAGCAACCAAAGAGGAAGGTATGAGAGAGACTTTAGAGTCTCAAGTTAAGCACAAGGCAATGGAGTGTGTGTTGCAACAAGCGGAGGAAATGAAGATGGTTGAAGATAAAGAAGTGGAAGAAGACTTAGAGGAGGATGAACAGGAAGGAAGTTCCATCAACGAAAATAACTCTACATCAAGTGACAATGGTGATCTTGTTGAAGCTTCCCCCTTCGAATGTGAAACCAATGTTGAGGAGGGTGCGCAACCTCCAACACATAACTTGATCAATGATAAAGGTTTGAAGGAAGTTAGCAAACAAGAAGAATTTAAAAAGAGTTATCAAAAGATGGAAATCATCATGGAGGAGCCAAAGGAAGTGGAACCCACAATGTCAAAATCATTGAATATCTTCCTTGCTAAGTCGCCGTCCCAATCACAAATTGAGTGGGTAATCATCTCATCCTTTAATTTTCTTGGCCCATATCAATATGCGTTGTTAGAGACGGACGATCAACTTAGAACTCTTTGTGGGCTAGAAAGTAAGAACGGATTAGATGTTGGTGGACAATTTGAATCAAGGAGCATAAGGGATGGAAGATCAAACTTAGAGTTTCAAAAATGGAATGAAGCCAAATTCAATGGAACGAGGATGATGAGTATGAGTTACAAGGAGAATTCAATAAGTTTGTCACCCTATTGGAAGCATGAAGATCAAGAAGAAAAGGGGTTAACAAACAAAGTATGGGACCCCGGAACATACATAGATCACTATCAACTTAGGGACCTTGTTACTTTCTTAGGCCCCCTTGAAGGCCTTGTACGTTTAAATTGGGATCCCGGAGGCTATTGGAAGAGCAAACATTGGTGGGGATTCGAAGAAGAGTTCAAGCATAAGCCACCCTAGCAAGGACTCCACCAAATGTCCAACTTAAGGACTGATGAGCGGATAATTTATACGCTTTTTGGCATTGTTTTTAGTATGTTTTTAGTATCTTTTAGTTAGTTTTTAGTATATTTTTATTAGTTTTTAGTTAAAATTCACTTTTCTGGACTTTACTATGAGTTTGTGTGTTTTTCTGTGATTTCAGGTATTTTCTGGCTGAAATTGAAGGTTCTGAGCAAAAATCTGATCCAGAGACTGAAAAGGACTGCAGATGCTGTTGGATTCTGACCTCCCTGCACTCAAAGTGGATTTTCTGGAGCTACAGAAGCCCAATTGGCGCGCTCTCAACGGCATTGGAAAATAGACATCCTGGGCTTTCCAGCAATATATGATAGTCCATACTTTGCCCAAGATTTGATGGCCCAAACCGGCGTAGCAAATCAGCATCAGAAATTCCAGCGTTAAACGCCGGAACTGGCATAAAACTTGGAGTTAAACGCCCAAACTGGCATGAAAGCTGGCGTTTAACTCCAGAAAAGGTCTCTACACGAAATTACTTCATTGCTCAGCCCAAGCACACACCAAGTGGGCCCGGAAGTGGATTTTTCTGTCATTTACTCATTTCTGTAAACCTTAGGATACTAGTTTACTATTTATAGGATCTTTTGACATTGTATCCGTACCTTATGACCTCATGACATTTTTTACACGTTTCTTGTGTATCTTCCATGGCATGAGTCTCTAAACCCCATGGTTGGGGGTGAGGAGCTCTGCTGTGTCTTGATGGATTAATGCAATTACTACTGTTTCTTATTCAATCATGCTTGCTTCCATTCTAAGATATCACTTGCTCCTAACCCGGATGAATGTGATGATCCGTGACACTCATCATCATTTTCAACTATGAACATGTGCCTGACAACCACCTCTATTCTACCTTAGATTAAGTAGATATCTCTTGGATTCTTTAATCGGAATCTTCGTGGTATAAGCTAGAACTGATGGCGGCATTCAAGAGAGTCCGGAAGGTCTAAACCTTGTCTGTGGTATTCTGAGTAGGATTAAATGATTGAATGACTGTGACGTGCTTCAAACTCCTGAAGGCGGGGCGTTAGTGACAGACGCAAAAGAATCACTGGATTCTATTTCGGCCTGATTGAGAACCGACAGATGATTAGCCTATGCTGTGACAGAGCATCAGGGACGTATTTTCACTGAGAGGATGGGAGGTAGCCACTGACAACGGTGAAACCCTACATACAGCTTGCCATGGAAGGAGCCTTGCGTGTTTGATGAAGATGACAGTAGGAAAGCAGAGATTCGGAAGATGGAGCATCTCCAAAACCTCAGCCTATTCTCCATTACTGCAAAACAAGTACCTTTTTCATGTTCTTTTGCTTTTTACAATCAATCCTGATAATTTCTGATATCCTGACTAAGATTTACAAGGTAACCATAGCTTGCTTCAAGCCGACAATCTCCGTGGGATCGACCCTTGCTCACGCAAGGTATTACTTGGACGACCCAGTGCACTTGCTGGTTAGTTGTGCGGGATTGCAAAAGTGTTATTGCAATTTCGTGCACCAAGTTTTTGGCGCCGTTGCCGGGGATTGTTCGAGTTTGGACAACTGACGGCTTATCTTGTTGCTTAAATTAGGACTGTTTTATTTTTGTTGGTTTAGAGTCTTTTAGTTGAGTCTAGTTTTTCGAAATTGCATGTTCTTAGTCCTTTTTTTGATTCATAAAAATTCTAAGTTTGGTGTCCTCTTTGTGTTTTTCCTTTAAAATTTTCGAAAATTAGTGTTTGATTTTCTAAAAATTTTAAGTTTGGTGTCTTTTTGTTGTTTTTCTCTTTCCTCTTTTTTAAAAATCAAATCTTCTTCATAAAAATTTTTCAATCATATCTTTTTAATTGCTGTTTTCAAAATCTTTTTAATTAACTAATTGATTCAGTTCTCAATTTGCTTTGATCTTATTCTCTTTTTGATTTTCGAATTTTTCCTTTAATTTCCTTTTATTTTATTTTAATTTTTCGTTTAATTCAAAAAAAAAAATTTATCTATTTACAATTATTATCATTTCCCTCTTGTCCATTATGGACTCAAGTGGGATTAATCAGTCCAAAAGGACTCTGGGGTCATATGCTAATCCCATTACAGCTGCATATGGGAGTATCAGCATATACCTCCATCAAAGCAAGCAGCTTTGAGCTAAACCCTCAACTCATTATCATAGTGCAGCAAAATTGCCAGTATTCCGGTCTTCCACAGGAAGAACCTACTGAGTTTCTGGCACAGTTCTTACAAATTGCTGACACAGTACATGATAAAGAGGTAGATCAGGATGTCTACAGACTATTACTGTTTCCATTTGCTGTAAAAGATCAAGCTAAAAGGTGGTTGAATAACCAACCTACAGCAGCATAAGACATGGAAACAGTTACAGACAAATTCCTGAATCATTTCTACCCTCCAAGAGGATGACACAGCTAAGGCTGGACATCCAAGGCTTTAAACAAGAGATAATGAATCCCTTTATAATGCCTGGGAGAGGTATAGGGGTATGCTTAGAAAATGCCCCTCTGAAATGTTTTCAGAGTGGGTACAGTTAGACATCTTCTACTATGGGCTCACAGAAAAAGCTCAGATGTCTTTAGACCACTCAGCTGGTGGATCTATACACATGAGGAAGACAATTGAAGAAGCTCAAGAGCTTATAGACACTGTTGCTAGAAACCAATACTATATTCTAGCATGAGTTCGTTCCAAAGGAGGAAGTGACATTAGTCACTGATCCTAATCCTCAAGAACAGATGCAGAAAAAGCTCAGATGTCTTTAGACCACTCAGCTGGTGGATCTATACACATGAGGAAGACAATTGAAGAAGCTCAAGAGCTTATAGACACTGTTGCTAGAAACCAATACTTATATTCTAGCAATGAGTTCGTTCCAAAGGAGGAAGTGACATTAGTCACTGATCCTAATCCTCAAGAACAGATGAATGAGCTTAATCAACAATTGCTCCTGATGACAGAACAGTTAGCAGAATTTAAAGAAATGCTCCATGATACTAAGGTTGCTAACAAGAGCATAGAACTGCAGTTGAATCAAGCAAAACAGCAAATATCTAAACAGATAACTGAAGAATGTCAAGCAGTTCAACTGAGGAGTGGGAAGACACTGAATACCACTGCTCAAAAGAGCAAGAAGCCAAACAAAGAACAATTGACAGAGGATAACCAAACCACTGTTCAAAATCCCTCTGAGGACAATAAGAGCCCAGAGAGGAATATTATTGGCGTTCAAACGCCAAAAAGGGAAGGAAAGTTGGCGTTAAACGCCCATTCCTTGCCCAGTTCTGGCGTTCAAACGCCAGAAAAGGGGGAGAAGTTGGCGTTTAACGCCCAATCTCCACCCATTCCTGGCGTTCAAACGCCCAAGGAGGATCAGGCACCTGAGAGTGCTGATAATTATCCCTCTAACAAGGCTTCTTCAACCACTTCTGTAAGGAATAAACCTGCAGCATCTAAGGTTGAAGAATATCAAGCCAAGATGCCTTATCCTCAGAAACTCCGCAAAGCGGAACAGGATAAGCAATTTGCCCGCTTTGCAGACTATCTAAGGACTCTTGAAATAAAGATTCCGTTTGCAGAGGCACTTGAGCAAATACCTTCTTATGCTAAATTCATGAAAGAAATTTTAAGTCATAAGAAGAATTGGAGAGAAACTGAAAAAGTGTTTCTCACTGAAGAATGCAGTGCAGTCATTCTGAAAAGCTTACCAGAAAAGCTTCAAGATCCTGGAAGCTTTCTGATACCATGCACATTAGAAGGCGCTTGCACCAAGACAGCCCTATGTGATCTTGGAGCAAGCATCAATCTAATACCTGCATCCACTATCAGAAAGCTTGGGTTGACTGGAGAAGTCAAACCAACCAGGATATGCCTCCAACTTGCTGATGGCTCCATTAAACACCCATCAGGCATAATAGAGGACATGATTGTCAAGGTTGGGCCATTTGCCTTTCCCACTGACTTTGTGGTGCTGGAAATGGAGGAGCACAAAAGTACAACTCTCATTCTAGGAAGACCATTCCTAGCAACTGGACGAACTCTCATTGATGTACAAAAAGGGAAAGTAACCCTGAGAGTCAATGAGGATGAGTTCAAGTTGAATGCTGTGAAAGCAATGCAGCATCCAGACACACCAGATGACTGCATGGGCGCTGGCATTATTGACTCTCTGGTAGAAGAGATCAATATGACTGAAAGCCTAGAATCAGAGCTTGAGAACATCTTCAAAGATGCTCAACCTGATCAAGAAGAACTAGAGGAAGTAAAAGAATTTTCGAAAATTCCTCAGGAGGAGGATAAACCTCCCAAACCTGAACTCAACCTCTACCACCATCTCTGAAATATGCATTTCTAGGAGAGGTGACACTTTTCCAGTGATTATAAGCTCTGCTTTAGATCCACAGGAAGAGTACTGATTCAAGTGCTAAGGACGCACAAGACAGCTCTTGGGTGGTCCATAAGTGATCTTAAGGGCATTAGCCCAGCTAGATGCATGCACAAGATCCTATTGGAGGATAATGCCAAACCAGTGGTCCAACCACAGAGGCGGCTAAATCCAGCCATGAAGGAGGTGGTGCAAAAAGAGGTCACTAAATTACTAGAGACTGGGATTATTTATCCTATTTCTGATAGCCCCTGGGTGAGCCCTGTCCAAGTTGTTCCCAAAAGGGAGGCATGACAGTGGTTCATAATGAAAAAATGAACTGGTTCCTACAAGGACAGTCACAGGTGGCGTATGTGTATTGACTACAGAAGGCTCAATACAGCCACCAGAAAGGATCATTTTCCTTTACCATTCATAGACCAAATGCTAGAAAGACTAGCTGGTCATGACTATTACTGCTTTTTGGATGGCTATTCAGGCTACAACCAAATTGCAATAGATCTCCAGGACCAAGAGAAAACAGCATTTACCTGCCCTTCTGGCGTGTTTGCCTATAGGAGAATGCCTTTTGGTCTGTGCAATACACCTGCAACCTTTCAGAGGTGCATGCTCTCTATCTTCTCAGACATGGTAGAGAAATTTCTAGAAGTCTTCATGGATGACTTTTCAGTATATGGAGACTCATTCAGCTCCTGTCTTAACCACCTATCACTTGTCCTGAAAAGATGCCAAGAGACTAACCTGGTTTTAAACTGGGAGAAATGTCACTTTATGGTGACTGAAGGAATTGTCCTTGGGCACAAAATTTCAAGCAGGGGAATAGAGGTGGATAAGGCAAAGGTAGAGGTAATTGAAAAATTACCACCACCTGCCAATGTTAAGGCAATCAGAAGCTTTCTTGGGCATGCAGGATTCTACAGAAGGTTTATAAAGGATTTTTCAAAAATTGCCAAACCTCTAAGTAATCAGCTAGCTGCTGACACTCCATTTATCTTTGATAATGAGTGTCTGCAGGCATTTGAGACCCTGAAAGCTAAGCTGGTCACAGCACCAGTTATCTCTGCACCAGATTGGACATTGCCATTTGAATTAATGTGTGATGCCATTGATCATGCCATTGGTGCAGTGTTGGGACAGAGGCATAACAAGCTTTTGCACGTCATTTATTATGCCAGCCGTGTTTTAAATGATGCACAAAAGAACTACACAACCACAGAGAAAGAGTTACTTGCAGTGGTTTATGCCATTGACAAGTTTAGATCCTACCTAGTGGGATCAAAGGTGATTGTGTACACTGACCATGCTGCTCTTAAATACTTACTCACAAAGCAGGATTCAAACCCAGGCTTATCAATGGGTGTTGCTTCTGCAAGAGTTTGATATTGAAATAAGAGACAGAAAGGGACAGAGAACCAAGTGGCTGATCATCTGTCCCGAATAGAACCAGTAGCTGGGGCGTCCCTCCCTTCTACTGAGATCTCTGAGACTTTCCCAGATGAGCAACGCTTTGCCATTCAGGAAGCTCCATGGTTTGCAGACATGGCAAACTATAAAGCTGTGAGGTTCATACCCAAGGAGTACAGCAATGTGCAAAGAAAGAAATTAATTTCAGATGCAAAGTACTACCTCTGGGATGAACCATATCTCTTTAAGAGATGTGCTGACGGAGTGATCCGCAGATGTGTACCCAGAGAAGAAGCACAAAAGATCTTATGGCATTGCCATGGATCACATTATGGAGGACATTTTGGAAGTGGGCGAACAGCCACTAAAGTCCTTCAGTGTGGCTTCTACTGGCCTACTCTCTATAAAGATTCCCGAGAGTTTGTGCGTAATTGTGACAGTTGCCAAAGAGCTGGTAACCTGCCTCACGGATATGCCATGCCTCAACAAGGGATATTAGAGATAGAATTGTTTGATGTATGGGGAATTGACTTCATGGGGCCATTCCCACCATCATACTCAAATACTTACATTCTGGTGGCAGTGGACTATGTATCTAAGTGGGTAGAGGCAATTGCTACACCCACTAATGATACCAAGACCGTGCTGAAATTCCTCCAGAAACACATCTTCAGCAGGTTTGGTGTTCCCAGTACTAATCAGTGATGGGGGCACTCATTTCTGCAATAGACTGCTACACTCTGCTATGGTTAGATGGAATCAGCCATAAAGTGGCAACTCCATATCATCCACAGACAAATGGGTAAGCAGAAGTCTCAACAGAGAACTAAAAAGAATCCTAGAACGGACTGTGATGGCCCGAAGAAAGGATTGGGCAAAGAGCTTGGATGATGCTCTGTGGGCATCAGAACAGCGTTCAAGACTCCTATAGGCACCTCTCCATACCAATGGTGTATGGGAAAGCCTGTCATTTGCCTGTGGAACTGGAACATAAAGCCTACTGGGCAACCAGATTCCTAAACATGGATGCTCAGTTAGCTGGTGAAAAAAATTGCTTCAGCTAAATGAGCTAGAGGAGTTCTCAATGCCTATGAAAATGCTAAATCTATAAGGAAAAGGCAAGAAGTGGCATGACAAGAGATTGTCAACCAGAGTCTTTGAGCCAGGACAAAAGGTTCTGCTCTTCAACTCCATGCTCAAATTATTTCCAGGAAAACTCAAATCCTGGTGGAGGGTCCGTATGGATCACAGGAGTGTCACCATATGGATGTTGAGCTTCAGGATATTGATTCTGACAAGAAGTTCATTGTTAATGGACAGAGAATCAAGCATTATCTTGAAGGAAATTTTGAGCAGGAATGCTCAAACTGAGGCTTGAGTGATTCTCAGCAAAGGTCCGCTAAAGACAGTAAAGAAGCGCTTGCTGGGAGGCAACCCAGTCATTAGGAGGGTATATGATTAGTTCTTACAGAGGCAAAGTATCAAAATGAAAGAATTCACAGAGTTACAGAAGGATTCAGCTCAAAAAGCAGAGAAAATGCTTACTGGCGAAAAAACGCCAGGAATGGTGCCATTTTGGGCGTTAACGCCAGAATGGGCACCATTCTGGGCGTTTACGCCAGGTGTGCAGCATCCTGGGCGTTCTGAAAAACGCCCAGTGACAAAGGATTTCTGGCGTTTAACGCAGCCAGGCACCTCAATTGGGCGTTAAACGCCAGAATGGGTGCCATCTGGGCGTTTAACGCCAGAAAGGTGGGGGGACCACATTTTTGTTTTCAACTCAAATTTTTTCAAACTTTCCTCTTTTTAACCATACTCTTCTACATAAATGCACTTCAACCTTTCATCATTCACTTTCAAATCTTCACAAATCAAAACCATTCTTCAAATTTATTTCAAATTAATCCCAAATCTTCTTCAAAAACTCACCCTTTTCTCAATTTCTTTCCATATCTTCTCAAATCTTCTTTCTAATTTTTATTTTTTCGAAATCTCTTCTCCCCACCCTTATAAATTCACGTTTGGAACCCCCTTTGCCCACACCATTCGAAGTTCCTCCCTCTCTCCCTTCTTTCTTTTCTTTTGCTTGAGGACAAGCAAACCTCTAAGTTTGGTGTGCTTTTCCGTGATCACTAAGCCAAGATTCATCAATATCATGGCTCCTAAGGGAAAACAAACCAATTTAAGAGGCAAGAAAGAGAATAATCCAAAGAATCTTTGGAATCAAGAAAAGTTCTTAACCAAGGAACATGAAGACCATTATCACAAAATAATGGGTCTGAGGTCAGTGATCCCGGAAGTGAAATTTGATCTGAAAGAAGATGAATATCCGGGGATCCAGGAGCAAATTCGAAACAGAGGATGGGAAGTTCTAACCAATCCTGAGACAAAGGTTGGAAGGAACATGGTTCAGGAATTCTACTCAAATCTGTGGCTAACAGATAAGCAGAGAATGACTGGAACCGCTTACCATACCTACAGAACCATGGTCAGAGGGAAAGTTATGTACTTCCATCTGGACAAAATAAGAGAAATCTTCAAGTTGCCTCAACTGCAAGATGATCCTGACTCCTTCAATAGGAGGATGGTGAGAGTAGATAAAGGGTTGGATCAAGTTCTAGAGGACATATGCCTCCCTGGAACTAAGTGGATCACCAATTCAAAGGGTGTCCCAAATCAACTCAAGAGGGGAGACCTCAAACCAATTGCAAGAGGTTGGCTAGACTTTATTGGGCGTTCCATATTGCCCACTAGCAACCGTTCTGAGGTCACCATCAAGAGAGCAGTGATGATTCATTGCATTATGCTTGGAAGAGAAGTGGAGGTGCATCATGTGATTGCTTGTGAGATCTACACAATTGCTAATAAGAATTCCACTGAAGCCAAATTGGCTTACCCAAGCTTGATCTCCTTGCTCTGTAAAGAGGCTGGGGTGAAGATGGGAGTAGATGAGTTCATACCCATTGAACATCCAATCACCAAGAAGTCAATAGAGAGACAAGTGCAAGACAACTCTATCAAAAGGAGGGCGCATGAGTTCCTCCCTGAATTCCCTGAAATTGGCTATTGGGCCAACCTAGAAGCATCTATTAACAAGTTGCAAGAGACTATGGAGCAACTGAAGGAAGAACAGCAGAATCAAAACTGCATGCTCTGCAAATTGCTGAAGGAACAAGAGAAGCAGGGGCGTGAAATTCAAGAGATGAAACGCCAAAAAGCTCTCCTCCCAAGCTGAGGGAGGATCCACTTCTCAAAATCAAGGTTGTTGAGTCCTAACTCTGTGAAAACCTCTATCATTAGGAGCCTATTTTTTTCGTTTTTTTTTATTATTTTATTTTGTTTTTCTATTTCTAGTTTCATCTTATATTTATTTTCTGAGTCTTGTTCTTAATTCATAATTAATAAAATTAAAGTTTATGCCTTAAAAGCTATGAATGTCCTATGAATCCATCACCTCTCTTAAAATAAAAATGCTTTAATCACAAAAGAACAAGAAGTACAGGATTTCGAAGTTTATCTCTGAAACTAGTTGAATTAGTTTGATGTGGTGACAATACTTTTTGTTTTCTGAATGAATGCTTGAACAGTGCATATGTCTTTTGAATTTGTTGTTTTGAGAATGTTAAAATTGTTGGCTCTTGAAAGAATGAGGAGAAAGAGAACTGTTATTGAGGATCTGAAAAATCATAAAAATGATTCTTGAAGCAAGAAAGAGCAGTAAAAAAAAAATTTTCGAAAAAAAAAAAAGAGAAAAAGAAAAAGAAAAAGAAAGGAATAAAGTTGTGAACCAAGGCAAAAAGAGTGTGCTTAAGAACCCTGGACACCTCTAATTGGGGACTTTAGCAAAGCTGAGTCACAATCTAAAAAGGTTCACCCAATTATGTGTCTGTGGCATGTAGTATCCGGTGGTAATACTGGAAGACAGAGCTTTGGGCCACAGCCAAGACTCATACACTAGCTATGTTCAAGAATCATCATACTTAACTAGGAGAATCAATAACGCTATCTGAGTTCTGAGTTCTCATAGATGCCAATCATTCTGAACTTCAAAGGATAGAGTGAGATGCCAAAACTATTCGGAGGCAAAAAGCTACTAGTCCCGCTCATCTAATTGGAGCTATGTTTCTTTGATATTTTGGAGTCTATAGTATATTCTCTTCTTTATCCTATTTTGATTTTCAGTTGCTTGGGGACAAGCAACAATTTAAGTTTGGTGTTGTGATGAGCGGATAATTTACGCTTTTTGGCATTGTTTTTAGTATGTTTTTAGTATCTTTTAGTTAGTTTTTAGTATATTTTTATTAGTTTTTAGTTAAAATTCACTTTTCTGGACTTTACTATGAGTTTGTGTGTTTTCTGTGATTTCAGGTATTTTTGGCTGAAATTGAAGGTTCTGAGCAAAAATCTGATCCAGAGACTGAAAAGGACTGCAGATGCTGTTGGATTCTGACCTCCCTGCACTCAAAGTGGATTTTCTGGAGCTACAGAAGCCCAATTGGCGCGCTCTCAACGGCATTGGAAAATAGACATCCTGGGCTTTCCAGCAATATATGATAGTCCATACTTTGCCCAAGATTTGATGGCCCAAACCGGCGTAGCAAATCAGCATCAGAATTCCAGCGTTAAACGCCGGAACTGGCATAAAACTTGGAGTTAAACGCCCAAACTGGCATGAAAGCTGGCGTTTAACTCCAGAAAAGGTCTCTACACGAAATTACTTCATTGCTCAGCCCAAGCACACACCAAGTGGGCCCGGAAGTGGGATTTTTCTGTCATTACTCATTTCTGTAAACCTTAGGATACTAGTTTACTATTTATAGGATCTTTTGACATTGTATCCGTACCTTATGACCTCATGACTTTTTTACACGTTTCTTGTGTATCTTCCACGGCATGAGTCTCTAAACCCCATGGTTGGGGGTGAGGAGCTCTGCTGTGTCTTGATGGATTAATGCAATTACTACTGTTCTTATTCAATCATGCTTGCTTCCATTCTAAGATATCACTTGCTCCTAACCCGGATGAATGTGATGATCCGTGACACTCATCATCATTCTCAACTATGAACATGTGCCTGACAACCACCTCTATTCTACCTTAGATTAAGTAGATATCTCTTGGATTCTTTAATCGGAATCTTCGTGGTATAAGCTAGAACTGATGGCGGCATTCAAGAGAGTCCGGAAGGTCTAAACCTTGTCTGTGGTATTCTGAGTAGGATTAAATGATTGAATGACTGTGACGTGCTTCAAACTCCTGAAGGCGGGGGCGTTAGTGACAGACGCAAAAGAATCACTGGATTCTATTTCGGCCTGATTGAGAACCGACAGATGATTAGCCTATGCTGTGACAGAGCATCAGGGACGTATTTTCACTGAGAGGATGGGAGGTAGCCACTGACAACGGTGAAACCCTACATACAGCTTGCCATGGAAGGAGCCTTGCGTGTTTGATGAAGATGACAGTAGGAAAGCAGAGATTCGGAAGATGGAGCATCTCCAAAACCTCAGCCTATTCTCCATTACTGCAAAACAAGTACCTTTTTCATGTTCTTTTGCTTTTTACAATCAATCCTGATAATTTCTGATATCCTGACTAAGATTTACAAGGTAACCATAGCTTGCTTCAAGCCGACAATCTCCGTGGGATCGACCCTTGCTCACGCAAGGTATTACTTGGACGACCCAGTGCACTTGCTGGTTAGTTGTGCGGGATTGCAAAAGTGTTATTGCAATTTCGTGCACCAAGGACTTTAACTAAAAGTGCTAGGTGGGAGACACCCCACCATGGTAAACTCTTTCCACTCCCTTCTAATTTTGTTTAATAAGTGGTTTGAGTTACCATTGTAGGTAGTTTCTCACTTCATAATTAGCTTGTTTGTGTAAACTAGTTGCTAGCATATTAACATGTATGTTGTGCTTAGTAGAAATAGAATAAATCTCAAAACCAACTTGCATTTTAGAAAGTGTGTGATTTTGACTAAATAAGGAGTTGCAGGCACCATGGGGAGTCTTTGGGCAATTAGAGCTTTTAGGCATTTCAAAAAAAAAAAAAAAGGGTGGACGCGCGCGCACACTGTACGTGCACGCGTCCCTATGCGGATGCAACATCGCCCACATACCCGAGAGTTGGGCCTCTCTTGGGCAAACATTATGCCCTGAGCCCAACACGACCCACGCGGACGCGCACTACGTGCGTGCGCGCCGTTTATGCGAACGTGGAAATTCGCACGGACGCGCAATCGACGCGTCCGCGTCGATGTGCTGTTACAAATTTTCGAGCCAAACGCCAGAGAGTTGAGCCAGCTCTGGGCCAACCTTAGGCCCCTAGCCCAACTCGATCTGCGCGAGCGCGAACCGGCCGCGTGCGCGCCTCTATGTCAATAATGGACAAGACGCGAGCGCACGCATTGCGCTAACGCGCCATTTCACAACTCAACAATGTATGCGGACGCGCACTTGCCGCGCGCGCGTCCTTACATGCTGCCACCAAACTGAGCCAAGGACCCGAGAGTTGGGCGTGCCTCAAGCCCATTCTAAGCCTCAGGCCCAATCTCATGTACGCGTGCGCGCACGGTACGCACACGCGCCCTTACCACTTCTACCATCCCACGCTAGAGCGCACTGCACGCTCACGCGTGGATCTCCAAATATTCTCGATGTGCGCGGACGCGTACATGCCGCGTGCGCGCCGATCCGATAGCGAGACTCCTAGGCCATTCTCCAGAGAGTTAGGCCTGAGTTGGGCCAACTCTAAGCCCTTAGCCCAACTCCATCCACGCGTGCGCGCACTGTACGCGTACGCGTCCCTTCCTATATTGCTCATCCACGCTCAAGCGCGTTGTACGCGCACGCGCAGAAACCCCATCCCCCATTTCCATCTTTTTCTTCTATCCCCTCTGCCACCTCTGCTCCGCCGGCAGCCACCCACAGCCAGAGCCTACCGGTGTACCTATCCCGGATCCTCAGGATTAGCATCGAGGACGATGCTTGATCTTAAGTGTGGGGAGGTAGCCGGTGGCATCATTAGATACCGGTGAACATTTTAGCCACTTTTCTAGCTATCTCACTTTGCACACCTTTTGTGTATATTTGATGTATTTTGAGTTTATTGTAGATACTTTTACTGCTTGATACTTTTACTGCTTATTTTGGATTTATTTTGGATTTTAGATACTTTGATGCTTATGGATATCCTTGGATGTTTTAGATGATAGAATTCATACTTTTAGTTGGATTTTTCTTTATACATTTTTGTTTATCTTTATTTTTAGTTTGTAGTTGTGATTAGAAATCGTACTTTGGATTGCAAATATTGAGTCACCCTTTTTGCATAACAAATTGATTTTGAGTGAAAAAGGAAAGGGTGAACTAAGAAATTTTTGAACTTTTCAATCACAACAATGCTTAGTCAAACATTGAGATTTTTCCAAGGAGTTTGAATATAGGGCATTGACCCAATTGATTGAAAGAGAATTTTTGGTGAAACTTGCTTGAATTTCATACCTTGTGAAGCATGTATTGAACTAAGAACACAAGCTTGTGAAACTTGAGCCTATTGATGTGGTTACATTTTATAGCCACTTATTTTCCATTCTTGTGTGAAATTGTTCTCTTTCTATGATTGCAATCCCTGATTTGCTTGATTCTCTATGTCCATTTATTTCTTGTATTTATGCATTTATATGATTGAGGCCATCACTTCATTAGCCACTTACCCAAATGGCCAACCCTTTTATATTCCTTTGTTAGCCAATTTGAGCCTATGATTAACCAATTTATTCTTATTTTAGCACATTACAAGCCCAAGGCGGAAAAACCAATGAAAAGTCCTTGTTTGGATCTTTGATTAGCCTAGGCTAGTGAGAGTGTTTATTATTCAAGTTGGTGAGGCTTGAGAACATTGGATGGGATAAAAAGGGTAGTACACTTTCATGTTTAGGAAATTGGGTACATATTCATGCATTGACTAATTGTAGAGACCTTATGCATTGATGTTCTTGTATGTAGTTTGAAAGAAGAAAAAGAAAAAAATATATAAAGAAAAGAAAAAAATGAATGAAAAGAAAAAAAAAGAAAAAAAATATATGATGATGAAAAAGAAAAAAAATATATAGTAAAGAGGGGACAAAATGTCCCAAAGTGAAGTCAATAAAAAGGAATCAATGCATAGGTGTTATGAATCAAATAAGAATGCATGAGTTTGTAAAAAAAAAAAAGTGAAGAATGGGTAGTTAGGATAGCTTGCATTTGTATAGGTCATTAAATAGGTTAGGTGGGAAAGTCTATGTTAATCAAAGATTCAATCCTAGTCCACTTAACCATAAATGATCCTACCTTGACCCTAACCCCATTACAATCTAAATGAAAGACCTCATGATGAATGTATGCATGCATTAAATAAGTGTTGATTATTAGAAGAAAATCAAATTTTGGAAAACATGATTAGAAGTGAATTGAGTGAATTAACCCTTAAACACTTGAGTGAATAGAGCGGATACACATCCGGTGAGGGTTCAAAAGTTCAATCACTTGTATTCACCCATATTATCTATATTCTTGCAAGTTTGAACTCTTTATGACAATTCAATACACTTGTGGTTTGGACTTAGTTCCTATATGCCTAGCTCTTGAGCTTACACATGCTCTCTTGGGGATTGATTTGTTTGAACTAAGCATTTCCAATTGCTTTAGATAGTTGCCTTTAGATAGGATTCATGTAGTTTAGTTGCATTCAATGTCATAACCCTTTATACCTTCTTATTTTAGCATGAGGACATGCTAAGGTTTAAGTGTGGAGAGGTTGACAAACCCCAAATTGAGGGTTTATCTGGTATTGAATTTAGAACATTTTGATAACCTTTTGTCACATTTAGCCTAGGAATTAGCATGGTTTTGTTATCTCTCCCTTATTTGTGCTTAAGTGTAAAAACATGCTTTTTAAGCCTTATTCTGATGAATTCTATTCCCTCTTTGATTCCATGAGATGCCTTGATGTGTTTGTTAGTAATCTCAGGATGAAACAGGCTAGGCATGGATCAAAGGAAGCAGGGAAGGAAGCATGCAAGTGGAGAGAAGCATAAAAAGTCAAAGAAGCAAAGTCAGCCATGCACGCGTACGCGCACAAGGCGCTCGCGCGCACATTGCGAAATCGGCCAGGGACGCGCACGCGTACCGTGCGCGCACGCGTCGATGATCGCACATGACTTCATTAAGGCAACACGTGCCTGGCGATTTTGGAAGGTTTCAACAACCAACTTTGGCGCCAAAATGCATATAAGAGCCAAGGATTGAAGGGGATTAACACACATTCACTTCCATAGACTTATTCTAGATCATTAGATAGATAGTTTTAGTTAGTTACATTTGTAGAGAGAGAAACTCCAACTTCTCTCTAAGATTCATCTTCATTTTCTCAATTCTCAACCATTCTTTGGTGAGATCTATTGCCACTCTCAATTTACTTTGTTCATATTGTAGATCATCTTCTCTAATCTCAATTAGTGTTTGTAATTGTTCAATTCTTGTAGATCTTAGGTTTAACCTTGTTGTTCTGGATTCTATTGATTCATTGAAGATCTCATTTTCATTGTTGTTCATTGTTAATTGTTGATAATCTCTTGTGTTGAATTGCTTTAGTTCTAAATCTCTTCTCAATTTTACTATGTCTTTCATTCTTGCTCTCCAAGTGTTTGAGAAAATGCCAAACTTTAGATATGGAGTAGCATTCCCTCACTTGGCCTAGTGGTTGAGTCATTAGACACTTGAATAATGGATGTCAATTGTTGATTAAGAATTGAGGATTGCTAATTGACTTAGAGTGCACTAAAGCTAGACTTCCCAAGGGTAAGGCCAGGACTTGTGACTTGAGTTAATTACTTTTACTTGACTTTCCTCTATAATTAGGGGTTAACTAAGTAAAGCAACACTCTTTTGTTATCACAATTGAAGGAAGCTATAGTGATGGGACTTCTAATGTTCAACCTTGGCCAAGGCTTTTAATATTGATTGATTGTTGTTTTCTTTTATTAGCACTTTTATGCCACACTCTTCAAACCACAAAAAGACCACTTAACCAATACATGCATCCTTGTAGCATTCCTAGGGAAGAACGACTCGGGACTAATACTCTCGATTATAGATTGTAGATTTGTTTGATGATGGATTTTGCGTCGGTTTAGACTATACTACGACTGATTACTTGATAATTTCTATACCGGCAAAAATCCAATCGTCAAAGACCATCACGTATGGATGAGTTTTTTTTAGCACACTAATACTCGCAAAGAGGATAGGACTCAATGGGTTAATGAACACTCCCGAAAGACAAAAGTACCTTACTTTCATTGTAATGTTGGACTTATTTTTTTCACATATCCCCTTAATTTTTGCATTATTGATACCTATAATAGTTTATCAATTATTTTTCCTCATTGTAGGATACATTTCAAGAGCGTATGTTTCAGGCTGAGCAAGAACGGTAGGCTGCTATAGAGGCTGGTGTAACTAATCTACCGCCTGTCTCTGAGAAAAGCATATGGATTGAGACAGTGGATGGAAAGCGAAGAGGTAAGGTATAAGAAAGCAAGTGTAATGAGAAAGGAGCACCAAATTGAAGGCATAGTCAAAATGAACTAAGAATGTCATAGGTCCCTTTCAACAAAAACTTGGTGTGCAATATTCAAACAATAAGCAAATTGAATAATTTCAAAAATGTGACATCCCAAAATGAGATACCAACCATCAAAACATACCGCATAGTCACAAAGGAGTCATAAGATAACAAAATAACCCATCAATGCAAGAGCTAACTCAAAATTCAACACCCATGAATAGTAAAAAGAAAGAAAGTAAATAAACAAGAACAAATCAAACAAAATGCAACTAAGAAGGAATGAAAAAAATTAGATAAATGCAACTAAGAGGAAAAGAATTCAAACAAAGACAAAAGAGGAGGATGAAGAAGAAAAAGGGAAGAAAGGAGAGAGAAAAGGAATGTGGGACCGCCGGAGGTGATGGTCACCGGTGGTAATGGGCGAAGATAAGGTGGTGTCGCCGAGGCTACACAACATGTAAGAGTAAGGAGCAATCTCCTCAAGGGTATGGTAGAAGTGCCTCCTTCCGAATCAAGTTTGACCAAGGTGCTTGGGGATATGACTACTATCCTTACGGAGATGCACAAGCAACAAAAGGCGTTCTATTCTATCCAAGCCGTCCAAGCCCCACCCCAAGTTTCCCAACTTGAAGAGCCTCATAGAATATGTGGCTTATGCTCTAGCACCGCACATTACACCGACCAATGCCACCAAATTCAAGAGGAGTATACCCTTGCCATAGCCAATGTGAACTATAACAATCGTCCACCCTACCCCTCTCAAGGCCAAAACAACTACTCTTATGGCAATAATTCCAATCAAGGGTGGAGGGACAATGCACAAGGGAGCAATCAAAATCAAAGATGGAATAATTCCACTTCTCACTACCACAACAACCACCAATCTTCATCCCAATACCATCATAACAACAACCACCAAGCCAACCAAAATCACCACAACCAAGCACCTCATCAAAACCAAAATAACTACTCCAAATACCAAGCACCACATCAAAGGCAACAATTCAACCAATCCTCTTCCTCTTCTACCAACCAAGTTGATGATTCCAACTGTACCCTCGCCCTTAACCATGAAAGACTCAAAGCTACGGTGGACAAACAGGAAGAGAACAATAAGGCTCAATTTAATAGCATTAATGCTCAATTGTCCAACATCACCGAGATACATTCAAAGTTGGCTTTATCTTCCTCCAACAACACCAACCAACCCTCGAGCTTTTCTAACCTTCCATCCCAACCCCTTCCAAACCCAAAGGGCGGCCTCAATGCCATTACACTATTGTCAGGGACCACATTAGAGGAGATACCTCCTAGGGTCATGGAAGACATTCACGAGGAGGAAATGGTTGATGAAGCTCCACATGAAGAAGAGGAGGTAGACACAAAGTAGGAAGAGGAAGAAGTGAGCCTTAAGGAGCCCAAGAGGAAGGCTATAATGGATGAATATATTCCTATTCCATTCCCTTCCATGGTAAAGAAGGCCAAGAAAACTCCGAAGTTTGATTTAAACATGCTTCAAGTATTCAAGAAGGTTGAGGTAACCATCCCACTTCTTGATGCCATTCAACAAATTCTGAAGTATGTTAAGTTTTTTAAGGACTTGTGCACACACAAAGATAAGATTGGTGATTTAGAAACATTGTCCTTGGGTAGTTCCATTCTGTCATTGATGAAGCCTATTCCGGAAAAATATAGTGACCCCGGACCATGTTTAGTATCTTGTTGTATTAGTGGGGTTACTTTTCATGACTATATGTGTGATTTAGGAGCTTGTGTTAGCATCATGCCACTCTCTATATTTGCAAGATTGAAGTTAGCTCCATTGAGAAGGTCAGCCGCTAAATTTGCCTTAGCCGACAAGAGTGTGATCACTGTAGTAGGAATAGCGGAAGATGTGCCTGTGACAATTAAGGATCTGGTGTTTCCAATTGATTTCTATATCCTTGAACTGCCTCTGACGGAGAATAAAAGTTCTTCCTCCATTTTTCTTGGTAGACCTTTCTTGAAGACCTCTAAATTCAAATTGGATGCCTTTACCGGCACATATTCCTTTAAGGTGGATGACAAGACAATCAAGTTTAACTTGGAAGAGGCCATGAGACACCCACCCGAAGAGCACTCCATTCTCCGATGTGATGTGATTGATGAGGTAGTAGCAGAAATACAAAGAGAAGATCACAACAAGTTGTGCTACCCTATTGTTGAAGAAAAGGGTGACCATGAGGGTGAACAAGAGAAAGTAGTTGAGAATGAACTTCATGATCTTGATGAAAAAGAACCTCAACTTGAAGAAAAAAGTGAATTGAAACCTCTCCCTTCTCACTTGAAGTATGCATTTCTTGAAGATAACCAAAAGTTTCCGGTCATTATTGCTAGTGAGCTCTCTAGCCAAGAAGAAGCGAAGCTCCTAGAGGTCCTAAGGAAGCACAAGAAAGTAATTGGTTGGAGCTTGGCCGATATTATGAGGATTGACCCACAAATGTGTATGCATCGCATCTTTTTCTAAGAGGGAGCTTGTCCAGTTAGACAACCCAAAAGAAGGCTCAACCCTACTATTCTCGATGTGGGGAAAAAGGAAGTCATAAGGCTACTTGATGCGGGTATTATGTATTCGATTTTTGACAGTGAATGGGTGAGCCCGGTCCAAGTTGTTCCAAGGAAATCAGGAATCACTGCTGTCAAGAAGGATGATGGTGAAGTGGTCACCACAAGAATGCAAAATGCTTGGCGAGTATGCATTGATTATAGGAAGTTAAACGCCGCAACAAGGAAAGACCACTACCCTTTGCCCTTCATTGATCAGATGTTAGACCGACTTGCAGGTAAATCTCATTATTGCTTTCTTGATGGTTTTACTCGCTACTTCCAGATAAATATTGCTCCTGAGGATCAGGAAAAGACCACATTTACTTGTCCTTTTGGCACCTTTGCTTACAAAAGGATGCCATTTGGACTATGCAATGCACCCGCCACTTTTCAGCGGTGCATGACTACGTCTTTTCCGATCTTATGGAGAGTTGTATGGAAGTCTTTATGGATGATTTTAGTGTGTATGAGACTTCATTTGATAGTTGTTTAGAGAACTTGGCCAAGGTCTTAGAGAGGTGTGTTGACACTAACCTTGTCCTAAATTTTGAAAAATGTCATTTCATGGTGAGACAAGGCATAGTGTTAGGACACATGGTTTCTGATAAGGGCATTTCTATGGACCCGACCAAGGTTGATGTCATTACCAGTTTACCTCACCCCTCTTCCGTTAGGGAGTTCCATTCCTTTTTGGGGCATGCAGGATTTTATAGGTGCTTTATCAAGAATTTTAGCAAGATTGCATTGCCATTGTCGTGCCTACTCCAAAAGGACGTAAACTTTGAGTTTGATAGTGCTTGTGCGGATGCATTTGAGGAGTTGAGGTGAGCTCTTACCACGGCACCAATTGTGAGGGGCCCTGACTGGACACAGCCGTTCGAGATCATGTGCGACACGTCAAATCATGCCGTAGGTGCCGCGCTTGCACAGCGCGATGGTAAGCTCCCTTACATCATTGCTTATTCCTCAAAAACATTGGATGCGGCACAATCCAACTATACCACTACAGAAAAAGAGCTCTTAGCCATTGTTCATGCATTGAATAGATTTAGATCTTACTTGCTAGGCTCCAAAATAGTGGTATATACAGATCATGCAGCTTTAAAATACTTGTTGACAAAGAATGAGTCGAAACCTAGGCTCATATGTTGGATCTTGCTCTTGCAAGAGTTTGACATTGAGATTAGGGATCGAAGTAGGTCACAAAATTTAGTTGCGGACCACCTAAGCCGCCTTGAAAATCTTAAATATGACCCATTTCCGATTGACGACTCATTCCCTTTGGATAGCTTACATGCTGTTTCGGATAGCTTTTCTTGGTTTGCACCTATGTCGAACTACTTGGTTGCTAATATTTTCCCTCCCAACTTTTCAAAACATCAAAGGGATAAGTTGAGGAGTGATTCCAAATATTATATTTGAGATGACCTTCACTTGTGAAAAATGAGAGTAGACCAAGTAATTCGTAGATGCATCTTGGAATCTAAATTCCAACCCATTCTTGAAGCTTGCCATTCATTTGAGTGCGGTGGCCACTTTGGCCCACAAAGGACGACTAAAAAGGTTTTGGATTGTCGATTCTGGTGGACAACCTTATTCAAGGATGCTAACCAATTTTATGTGTTGTGTCACCAATGTCAGAAGTCGAGAAATGCATCCCAAAAGGATGAAATGCCTCAATAACCAAAGAGATTCTTCCATGGTGCAACCTCGAGTTGATGGGCCAACCACGACCAGCAGCACTGAAGTTTTAGATCTTAGAGAACAAATCGCAATACTCAATAGGGAAGTTGAACAACATGCCAATAAATATAGAGAGCTTAAAGACCGCTACCAAAGGGAGAAAAAAGGGTGGCAACAGACTGTTGAATCCTTGCGTGAGGATCTCAGACCAGTAACTCAGATGGATCAGTTTAGTCATCAATTAAGCAGCTTGACTGAGTATATGAGGGCCATGGCTCCTAGTAGTTCTAGATCACGTGTTCCCCCACCTCCTCCTTTTACTTTTCCAAGCTCTCAGAAAAGCACCACTCCAGCCCCAGGTAGAAAACTCTCACCTAATCTGCAGTGACCAGGACAACTACAGAGTTCTCAAAGGGAGGATGATTTTGACAATCTTGATGACTCAGATGATTATTTAGACGAGTATGAGTAGGTTATTTAATTACTTTACTTTGAATATTTTGTATTATTTGTAGATTGCAATTTCAACGAATATAAGTTTAAGTTTAGTTATTTATCTTGTCTTGAGTCTTTATGTTAGAGGATTATTTATTATTTTGATAAGTTTGTAAACTCATTATCTAATATTTAATATAAATGTTATTTTTATATTTAAAAGTTTATTTGTCTTGTTATTTAATATTCTGTATAAATTTATTTCTATATTTAAAAGTTTATTTTCATTAATTGTTTACTATTTTCAAATAAAAAAAATAATTAAAACATATAACTATTAAAATCGACGGTAAAGCTGTCGCTTTTTAAAATTGTAATAGACAAAAAATAAAATATAGACAAAGGGTTCGTCGATATCTAAATAATTAAATTGACGGCAAATTTGTTGATTTTATTGAACCAAATATCGATGGCAAAGTTGTCGATTTTATTTATCATATTCTAGATGAAAATATTGTCGATTTTATTGAATCAAATATTGACAAAAACGGGGTCGTTTTTATATAATAATATCGACGACAATGTTGTTGATTTTAGCAACAATGTAAAATTCTCAAACTCATATTATAGACGAAAACATTGTCGATTTTATTAAATTATTATCGACGGCCAGGCAGGCCGTCAATTTTATTAGAATGTTGAAAAATCGACAAGCTTAATAGCGACCACCTCCACTGTCCATTTTGCCGTCGAATTTTAATATTATCGACGGTTTAGCCGTTGATTTTAACGATGTTTCTTGTAGTGTTTACTCCTATTCTTTGTTTAAGCTTTTAATTATCTACCTTTTTCGATGCGCTTATATATGTTATCGAGTGTGAGTGATTGGTGAATTGTCTTTTACACACTAGTATTTATATCTTAGCTTTGTGTCGTAGCACCAAATTCTCATTGAATTATGACTTAAGCATAAGGCTTTGAAGGGTAAGGTATGTATTATACCTAGCGTTTCAAAATTCGTTCAGTATTGTCCTGTCGTTAAGGATCTATTAACATAATTGACGACGGACAAAATTGAGAAGATTTTGAAACGTTAGGGACTTAAATAGGATAAAAATGTTGGGGACAAAAATGATACATAAAAATAAATTTTAATTTTATCCTTCAACAATATCAATTTTTAACAGTACATAGTTATTCAATTATTTTTTAATCACATCTAAGTAAATTGTACTTAATCACATTACTTTCGTTGTAAATAAATTTATTTTTTATAATTTTACTCTTAAAAATGTTTACCCATCATGAAATGTTTGTAGAATGACTAGTACATAAACTTACAAAATAGAAAAAAAAACGAGCATGATACATATACAATAAAGTATAAATTGTACCTTATGTCTCTAATATATCAAAATTTTTTAATTTTTAATTTAGTTAAACTTTATTTTTAATTTTATTCTTCAACAATATCAACTCTTTATTGTAGATAATTATTCAATTTTTTAAATTTTATTCTTAATCACGTTATTTTTTTCTAAGGGAATTTATTGTTTATTAAGAGCAAAATTTAAAAATAAATTAAGTAACTATTTATCGTAAAAAAAATTGAAATTATTGAAGAAAAGATTAAAATTTATTAAGTTAAAAAAATTAATTAAATTAAACATTAAAAAAATTTGGTATAATAGAGACAAAAAGATATAACTCATACTTTATTATATATGTACATACTCTTTCTTTTCCTTTTCCAAAAGTTTATGTACTAGTCATTCTATGAGTATAAGTAAAAATCTTAAATTAGTAATAAAATTCATTTCGTTAAAATTCATTATCATTTTACTTGATTTTGTAGTTTTTATAAGAGTAATGTATCGTCTTTCTTCCCAATATTTTCGTCTTGTTTAAGTCCCTAATGTTTCAAAATTATCTCAATTTTGTCCCACCGTCAATTCCGTTAACAGATCACTATTGGTAGGACAACATTGAGATAATTTTGAAATGTTAGGCTGCATTTGGTTAGTGTCTTTAAGACACATAGACACATACACAAATACATAAAGATATATATACATAAAAATACACAAATTTTGTAATGTGTTTGGTAATAATGTACAAGACACACATGTATAAATTAAATGTCAATTTTACCCTCTGCATCTTATGGATTGTGTATTATGTATTGGTAATTTAAAAAATAATTAGGGATAAAAAGGTCAAATTGAGTGTCCTATGCATTGTATCTTCGTGTTTCAGCTTTAAAGAGGAACACTAAATACATGTATTTTGTGTGTATTTATGTACCACCTTGTCTATCCAAATCAGTGTCTCACCAAATAAACGCTGGATGTGTACCACTATGTTAAACAATTAGTGTCCATGTCTCAACAATCAAATACAACCTTAGGAACTTGTTCAAACTCAGGAAACTTGTGACTCAAGCTCAGAGAAAAGAAGAAGGAAAGAAAGATCGATCAGGGAGAGAAAGAAAGTAGAAGAAGATGGGAGTGAAATCAGTTAAAGAGAAAAATGAGTTTTGCACACAAGCTTACAATGATAAACCACACTTAGCTAGAGTAAGATTTTCTATTTATATATTAGTGTAACTAACTTTTATATGCTAATTGACTAAAGAGATAAAAAGCTAATTGAGCTAAACTAACTTAATTGCGTGATTAGTAATGCTACTACTACAGATAACTAATTTTTCATGTAACTAACTTAAGGGTACCAACATCCCCTCTCAAGGTGAATAGTGAAAATTCACTGATCCAAACTTGGAATAAATTTATTTGAAGGGCCCAGGAGGTAGTGCCTTTGTGAATATCTCAGTCATTTGGTGAGCTTAGGAAATTGGCAGCAACTTGAGGTTTGAGCTTTTTCCCTTGTGATGTGGTAGTCTACTTCTATATATTTTGTTCGCTTAATATGAAATGCAGATTGGTTATCTCAGTACATGGTAAATGGCTTTGGATTATCAACTTTGAGGTCTTTTAAGAGATAGAGTAGCTATTGTCCTTTAAGAATGCCAAGTGTCATTGCCCTATATTCAACCTCTGAGGAAGCAGTGGCCAGAAAGAAGCAGTGGCAAGAAAGACGCAGTTACAGAGATAAAGCGTCTTGTATCTGCACATGTAGCCCAGTCAGAATCTGTGCAACAAGAGAGTGAAAGATCAATGGTTTTGTTGAAAAGGAGGCCAGTTGTTGGTGAGGCTTTGAGGTAACGAAGGAGGTGCATGGTAGCTCTATAGTGATCATCAGTTGGACAGTCCAAATATTGGCTAAGTTTGCTGACTGCGAAGGAGATATTCGGTCTTATGTTAGTGAGATAGATGAGGTGCCCAATTAGTTGTCTAAATTTGATGGTGTCTTCGAGTCTAGTCCCTAAAGTCTTGGTGAGTTGGGAGGTGTAGCACATAAGAGTAGAGATAGGCTTCGAGTCTAACATGCCAAAGTCTTTGAGAAGGTCAAGTGTGTATTTTTGTTGATAGAGAGCTATTCCTTTGATGTTTCTAGCAATTTCCTTACCAAGAAAGAATTTTAGTCGACCGAGATCTTTGATGGTGAACTTGTTGTCAAATAAGAATTTCAAATAGGTAATCTCTTGGAGGTCATCTCTTGCCATGATGAGATCGTCTACATAAACCAAAACTGTTGTCAACTTGTTGCCATTTTTCTTGGTGAATAAAGGAGTAGTCATTCTTGGATTGTATGTAACCAGTTGCAGTGAGGACAGAGTTTAGCTTCGAATTTCATTGCCTACTCACTTATTTGAGACCATAAAGGGACCTTTCAAGCTTGCAAATAGTGTTGGAAGGGGCCCTTAAACCTGGTAATGCTTTCATATAGACCTCTTCCAATAAGTCACCATGTAGGAATTCAGTATTGACATCCAATTGGTAGAGGTGCCACCCTTTTTTATTGCTGCAAGAGCTAAGATAAGTTTGAATGTTGCGATTTTGACGACCGGGCTAAATGTGTCAAAGTAATAAAATCCACCGGTTTGTGTGAATTCCTTCGCAATAAGCCTTGCTTTGTGTCTTTCAATGGTGCCATCAGACTTATATTTGGTTTTAAAAGCTCACTTGTAGCCAATTGCTTTCTTCCCAGTAGAGAGGGTTGTGAGAGACCAAGTTATATTGCTTTCAAGGGCCAAAAGCTCATCACCAATAGCTTTCTTCCAAAAATCTTCCTTCACAGCCTTGTCAAAGGACTTAGGTTCGGTGTTTGATGAAATGGTGAGTGAAAAATGTCTTTGAAATGGATAGAGTACATCATATGATATGTAATCAGAGATTGGATACCTGCATTAGTGATTGGTAACAATGGTGGAACATGAAGTTTGCATGCAGTGATAATCCTTCAAGTAATTAGGTGATTTTCTGGTTCTGCATGGTCTCTCATTCAAGGATGGTTGTGTGTGCTGATGTGAGTAAGGTGGTGATGCAATGTGTCTTTGAGGTGATGAAGGAGATGAATGCTTGACGAACGAATTTTTGCTAGTAAAGAATTTCACAATTAAGTTCTCGTTGAAAGTATAGCTTCTAAACCAACAAAGAATCCTTTCGTGCAAAAGTTTTGGTTGTCACAAGTAACAAACCCCTAATAAATATGATAACCGAAGTATTTAAACCTCGGATCATCTCTCAAAGGAATTGCAAGGAAGTGTGCTTATAATTGGTATGGAAAAGTATATTTTTGGGGTTTTTAAGATAAGAAGCAAGAATAGTAAATGGTAATGAAAATTAAATGACTAGAAAAGCTCTTGGCAAGGAGAAGATTAATCGAAAGTTCTGTCCTTGTTGGATTTCCCAAGATTAATAGTAATATGTTGTTGTTTCTACTTAATTGACCCCCAAAGAATGAAGGGAAGTCAAATAAGTTGAGAGCCAACTTCTATTCACAAGTCCTAATCCTTCTAATTTAAGATTAGGATCATACGGCGTATTTGATTTCTTTAATTGTGAGATGATCAAACTTTTCCAATACCTTTTTGATATAATGAGATTGACTTAAGATAAAGCCAACTTCATTCTTATGCACCTTTATGCCTAATATTGTATCAACTTCATTCAAACCCTTCATCTTGAAATTAGAAGTTAGATACTCCTTCGTTATACGAATTCCTTCTAAATTTGTTCCGATAATTAACATATCATCAACATATAAACAAATGATTACTCCATAATCTTTAGTAAATTTTGAGTAAATACATTTATCCGCACTATTATGTGAGAAGCCATTTGATAACACCACTGAATCAAACTTCTCATGCCATTGTTTAGGCGCTTGTTTTAGCCCACACAAAGACTTAATTAATTTGCAAACTTTCTTTTCATTTCCGGGTAGCACATAGCCTTCCGGTTGCTCCATATAAATTTCTTCATTAAGATTTCCATTTAGAAAAGCCGTTTTAACATCCATTTGATGTATATGAAGCTTATGTGTGGATGGTAATGCTATAAGAGCCCTAATAGAAGTCATTCTTGCCACAGGAGCATAGGTATCAAAATAGTCTAGACCTTCTTGTTGTCTAAACCCCTTGGCCACTAACCTTGCTTTAAAGGTTTGTAATGAACCATCAGTATTATACTTTCTTCTAAATACCCACTTACATCCTATAGGCTTTGATCTTGGAGGCAAATCAACCAAGACCCAAGTATTGTTAGATAATATTGAGTCAATTTCATCATTTATTACTTCTTTCCAAAAAGTAAATCTTTTGAAGCCATAGTCTCTTTGAATGTTTGAGGGTCACCCTCTATATTCATAACAATAGGAATCTTGTTTCTTACAGAATTCTAAGTTCCTTATACCAAAAAGGTGATAGTCTGAGAAGAAATAAAATCTGGACCTAAGTCCTTTTCTTTTCTTACTCTCAGGCTCTTCCTTGGTTCAATCAACTTTTTGTCGCTTAGACATTTATTATTTTGATTATTTATTTCTTGTAAAATATTAGTATCATTTTGGGGATACTCTGAATTAGAAGTTGAATCATTGATAAATTTATTTTCAATAAATTCTACTTCTCTTGATTCAACAACTACATTAAGTACTAAGTCTAATATTCTATATGCTTTAGAATTTTGAGCATATCCTATTAAAGTGCCTTTTATGGCTCTTGACCCCAATTTGGTTCTCTTTTGATCAGGAACTTGATAAAAGGCTAAACACCCCCACACTTTAAGATAATTTAAATTATGTTTTCTTCCTTTCTAAATTTCATAAGGAGAAACCTTTCTATGTCTTGATGGTATTCTATTATGTATATGACATGATGTCAATAATGCTTCACCCGATAATTGTAAGGCAATTTTGCATTTGGTAACATTGAATTAACCATATCCACTAAGGTACGGTTTTTTCTTTCCGCCAAACCATTTTGTTGCGAGTATATGGAGCGGAAGATTCATGCACAATACCATGTAATTCACAAAAGTGATCAAATTCATTAGAAAAATATTCTCCACCTCGATCACTACGAAGAACTTTTATTTTCTTATTATGCATATTTTCTACTTCCATTTTATATTTCTTAAACATTTCAAAAGCTTCATCTTTATTTCTAAGCAAATACACATAAGTAAATCTAGAACAATTATCATTAAAAGTTATAAAAGAACTTTTTCCTCCTCTAGTAATATTGCCATTTAGTTCACAAATATCACTATGAATCAACTCCAATAACTGTGTATTTCTTTCAACTTTAGGAAAAGGTTTCTTAGTAATTTTGGATTGTATGCAAATATCACATTTCTTATTAAAATCCTTGTTACTAAGATCAATATAGTTATTCTTTTGCATATATTCAATTGATTTGTAATTTAAGTGTGCTAATCTACTATGCCATAAATTACAAGAATCAACAATATATAATGAAATATTCACTTTATTAATACTAAGTTTAAACATGTCTTCAGTACAATATTCTTTTCCTACAAATACATCATTCTTAAGCAAGATCACTTTATCGGATTCCATTACAACTTTGAATCCTTTCTTACACAAGAGACTAACAAAAACTAAATTTTTTCTCAAATTTGGAACATGAAGTACATTTATTAAACTTAATTTCTTTCCAGATGTAAAATTCAATTCCACAGTTCCTTGACCACAAACTTTGGCTGAGTTGTCATTACCCATTAAGACCTCTCTATTGTTCACTTCTTCATATATTTTGAATTGGTTGCGATCATTGCAAATGTGAACAGTAGCCCTTGAATCTAACCACCATTCAAGTGATTTTCCTTGTGTTGCTATGTTAACTTTTGTAACCATGCCAATATGCATATTTTGTACTTTTTCTACAACCATAGCAATTAGATCCTTCTCTTCCACTAAGTTGGTCTTTGGTACTTCCTTTTTCAGAAGTCTACATTCTTTGATATAGTGTCCTTTCTTGTGACAATGATGACACTCTCTTTGTCTCTTCTTATCTTGCTTTGAATCTTTAGAGAACTTTCTTTTCTTCTTATTGGTGTTATTTTCACCAATATGATTCACTTTAGAACTTTGAGAAAGATACACAACATCACGTTTTCGAGTTTTCTCCTCTATACGTATATGCCTTAGTAATTTCTCAATTGTGAAGTCCTCACCAAGATGTAAAAGTTTCTTCCTATAACCATTCCAAGATGAAGGCAATTTTGAAATAATTGCTCCAATATGTAATGATTCAGGGATCACCACTTGTAGATCACGAAGTCTACTTACAAGGATTTGTAATTCGTGAATTTGATCCATGACAGGCATAGTATCATTCATAATAAATTCAAAATATTTCTTCATAATAAACTTATCTGTTCCTTGTCGTTCGGTATTATACTTTTCTTCTAAAGATTTCCAAATCTCTAAGGTTGATTGAATTGACATGTAGAGATCATAGAGTTGGTCGGATAAAGTATTGAGAATATGACCTCGACATGTAAAAGTATTTTCGTCACGTTTCTTTTTCAATTGAACAATATTTTCTTTCTCTTTCGGTGTAGAATTTTCAGTGACATCGGCAATTGGTGTAGTCTTTGGGTCAATCACATATACAAGATTGAGAACTGAAAGAAGAAACATCATCTTGTCTTTCCAATGGTTGAAGTTTGTTCCATTAAAGCGATCTAATTTGACAAACTCTTGATTTATGACCTTGAACGTAGTGATTTGATCTCGTGCCATCTTCAAGAAATATCTCTCTAAAATTGTTGGATATATTAGTATGAGAAGATGACAAAATCTTATATTTGTGTAGTGGTTTCAAGGCACGATTAGATCGCCTTCTTTAAAGAGATATTTGTCCCCATACTTAGTTGCTATAGGGTTGATGACAATACTCTCCTAGGATACAATGAAACCTAAGAATTTCTTAATTAGCAATAGTAAAAAATTCTCAACTCTCTTGAACAAAGAAAATTTCTTAATAGTTGATTAAAATGTACACTTAGTACTTATCTTTCTAAAATAGTGGATAAGGACTTATTTATACATATTGCACGTAGCAATTATGATTAGTTATATATATAAATGGTTGTGTCTTTTCTATTGCCAATAGATACAATATTTTGAACATACACAATTCTTAAAGAGTTGTGTCCCTTTAGCCAATAGACACAATATTTTGAACATACAGAATTTTTAAAAGGTTGTGTCCCTTCAACCAAATAGTACTA
This sequence comes from Arachis stenosperma, assembly GCF_014773155.1. NCBI lineage: Eukaryota > Viridiplantae > Streptophyta > Magnoliopsida > Fabales > Fabaceae > Arachis > Arachis stenosperma. The sequence continues at coordinate 61,201,684 of NC_080386.1, forward strand.
AACGATTAGTAATCGTTAATTAATATTAATAATAATATTAATAATAATATCAATAATATTAATAATATTAATTAATCAAATTTATAAATACCCTTCGTTATAGAAATGGTGGTATTAGTTACAAGAAGATCTCAAAAATAAAAATTGATGCTAAAGAGATACTGTCCAAAACAATGATTCTGACTTGATTACTGTGAAGGACAAAGAATGAGACCATATTTAGAGACATGAGAAGAGCCCCTCACAAATTGTTGCAGCGTCTATATTGAAAAAGTTCAAACTAAAAGATGACATGCTTTTCTCTTTCTTCTTCTTCTTTTTTTTTTCATTTTTTTATTTTTTTTCAAAATCTATTTATATTTTTTGTTTTCTTACTGGTTGTTTTCATATTCTTATGATTAGGAGATCTCTAATTTACCTTTGATGTTGGATGTCTTTGTAACGGAAATTATTTTTAATATAAAAATTGAAATTGTGTTTTAGTTGAATATTGACATTTAAAGTATATTATAATATTATAGAAATAATTCAACACGCTCTTCTCGTGTTGGTTAGGATATTGCCAGGTGGATAACAGACTCTTTACATGTTGCAATTTCACGTGTTAACTCTTCACCTACAAAATCTATCTACTTATAAATATATCAAATAATTCTATTTCCAACAAAAAGACTAATATCTTTTTCATATAAAAAAAAATTAGTCTCCTTGTAAGGAATTTTTATTTTTTTTAGTAAATTAAAATCTATCTTTAAAAAAAATTGCTGCACATAAACATTAATTTAATTTAAATAAAAGTAAACGATTAAATTAATTTCAGCAAATTTTAAATAAAATATTTTAATTTTTAATAAAATTTTATTGCTCCCAATATTTCTAAAAATTACTCAAGTAAAGTATGTTAGTTTTCTATTATTTTCAATTAAATTTTAATATGTGATTTGACAGATAAATTTATAATAAATTTTATTATAAGATTATTAAATAAAAGATTATGATAATATAATTTAGTTTCTTCCGAAAGGACAAATGAACTAATTCAACTAGCAAAAATAATTTTTGAGAAGGTTTAATTATTTTGTTGATCTCTATAGTTTTGCGAAATTTTTAATTAAATTTTTATATTTTTTTTAATTGAGTCACTGAATCAAATTTTTCTTCAATTGAGTTTTTTATGGAAATAATTAGCTTAATTGTATAAAGACCCAACTAAAAAAATTGGTGTAGAGATTCAAATAAAAAGAAAAAAAACATAAAAACTCAATTAAAAAAAATTTGGTGCAAAGACTCAATTAAAAAAAAATATAAAAACCTAATTATAAAAGACTCAAAATTTGTTGGAAAAAAATATGAAATCTAAAATTTCTTAGATCAATTAAGATAACTAAAGAAAATCTCTAACAACATTACATGGTTTTGGGAAAACCAAATATTCCCTAAATGCCATTAAATCCAAGGCACGATTTCTGCCAACGAAAACAAGCAATATTGGCACCAAAACAGATTAAATTCCAAGCACGATTTTTACACTTCCTTTTATAAACCCTAATCAAACAAACCTCCCGCATTTCACTTTCTGTATCTGACCATTTCTAATTCTGTCTCTCTCTAACACCCGCCCACACACACTCACTCACTCACTCTGTCACTCACTTACCCTTTCCCTCTCTTCTGCGATGCGTCCGTCGCAGCCCCGCCGCCTTCCACCCAAGGCCGCCTCTCTCGACCCCAAAATCTGGCGTGCATGCGCCGGAGCATCCGTTCACATCCCCGCCGTGCATTCTAGGGTTTACTACTTTCCGCAGGGCCATCTTGAACAAGCCTTCCCCCCTTCCCTTCACAACAACCACCACAACCATCACCTGAACCCTCTCATTCGCACACTCCCGTTCGTCCTTTGCCGCGTCTCTTCCGTTCAATTCCTCGCCGATCCCCTCTCCGACGAGGTATTCGCTAAGCTCCTGCTAAGTCCCATAGCCGCCGACGATCGTTCCTCCTCAACCAGCGAGGATCGACCTGCGGAAGAACCGGATTCCATTGGCGGGAACAGGGTCTCCTCGTTTGCAAAGATTCTGACCCCGTCCGACGCAAATAACGGTGGCGGCTTCTCCGTGCCGAGATTCTGCGCGGACTCCATTTTCCCCGCTCTCGACTTCAACGCCGACCCGCCGGTACAGGTTCTCTCCGTCACCGACGTTCACGGCGCCACCTGGGACTTTCGTCACATTTACCGTGGAACCCCCCGGCGGCACCTCCTGACAACCGGTTGGAGCAAGTTCGTGAACCACAAGAAGCTCGTCGCCGGTGACTCCGTCGTGTTTTTGAAAAACTCCCAGGGCTCCTTGTTCGTCGGCATTAGGCGTACCTTGCGATTCTCTGCCGTGCTGAAGGAGGATCGAGACCCGTGGCTGGAGGAAGAGGAGGAAGAGGATAACAGCAGTGATCCTCCGGTGTTTACGAGGGACGGGAGGGGGAAGGTGACGTTGAAGGCGGTTGCAGAGGCTGCGGAATTGGCGGCGAGGACCATGCCGTTCGAGGTAGTATATTATCCAAGGGCTGGGTGGTCGGATTTCGTGGTGAAGGCTGAGGCTGTTGAGGCAGCAATGAAGGCGGGTTGGTGTCCTGGAATGAGAGTGAAAATGGCTGTGGAGACTGAGGATGCTTCTAGAATGACCTGGTTTCAGGGGACGGTGTCTTCAGCCTCGGTTCCTGATAATGGGCCTTGGAGGGGTTCTCCTTGGCGTATGCTTCAGGTTTGCTATTTGCCTAAGCTAATGAATGCCGTTGCTTTGTTTTTCAGATGTGTTATTATATGTTTGTTGCGTCCATGGAATTGATAAGGCCCCGTTAAGTAACCGCCCATGATAGAAATAGTGATAAATAATCGATTGACACAAACTTGTATATTTTGGAGACAAGGACAACGGACACAACTTTTTTCTTTTCTTGTCTACTCTAATCCCAGTGTCTTTGTATATATGTCCTCGAAAATTTACCAATCACCTGTTAAATGTTTTGCGTGGATATCAGATGATCGGTTTTGACCCACAAAAAAAGGGAAAAAAAATTCTAATGATCAAATGGAACATAATGGAATGGAATATAACGGATAGGGTGGAATGGCATGAAGATTTAGTTGGAATGGATTAAGATCGGTGTTCTGTTTCATTTCCCTTCTATTCTATTTCGTTCTGTTCCATCCATCTCATCTATACAAACAAAGCACTGTTGATAGCTGATAAGAGAGTTTGATGGAGAGTTGAGATTGGAAATCAGACACATGTTGAGGTAATATGGAAGTTGTGTGTAAGTAGTTACAAATGCCAAGTCTTATTTAAGTTGAGTTTGTGCAGAAAGAAACATGATGCTTAGGGATCTAGAGCTGTTTTCTGTGTTCTACTAATAGATAGTATTCATCCATGCATGTATAGTCTAGGATTGAATTTTGCCACTAATAGCATATTGAACATGGGTATTTATGGTTAGATAAATAAAAAAAAAATAAAAAAGCCAAAAGTGGGCAACTTAGTAACATTGTTTGGAATGGTAAGCCTTTGAATCAGAGAGGTTACAAAATTTGATACACCGTATCCTGCAACGGATCTTGAACCCTTATGTACCTAGATTGCATACGTGGTTATACTTGCATTCTCAAATTCTTGATAAGCATTACTGGAAATCTCTCTCTTCATGCATGTATCTGGATGTGTTAGATTATGCTGGGTAAATTCCAAGGATGATCATTTTTTCCTGCAGTTTCTTATTAATTGATATTTATAGTGTTATATGTGAGAACAATTTCTTTTTCATACTAAAAAAAATTTTCTACTGTGCTATCTAGATTCTATAGTTTATCATCTATCTCAGCTGACTGATGTTGGCTTCTTACCATTCATGATCTCAATCTTATAGGTTACATGGGACGAACCTGAGGTCCTGCAGAATGCAAAGCGAATCAGTCCGTGGCAGGTGGAACTTATTTCCACCACACCTACACTGCATACAGTGTTTCCCCCCACAAAAAAGTTTAGAGCTGGGGCATTAAGTGATTTAGAAGGAGACCCTTACTTCCCTATAGCAGGGTTCACTAACTCAACAATGGAACACCTGAGTCAAACATTGTTGGGTTATAATACTTTTCCTGCTGGCATGCAGGGAGCCAGGCATGATCTATTTTCTCCATCAAGTTTTTCCAACTTTTTAAATGATAACTCTCATCTGCATATGGGTAGCAGTTTCTTTGGGAAGACTACAGAGCCTATGTTAAGTACTGTGTCAACAGAGTTAAACATTGGCAACTGCCAATCTGGCGATCTGTCACCAGATAGCCCAAGTAGTTTGCGTTCATTTGGCCCAGAGTTTACTGGGACCAACAATAGCAACGTCCCGAAAATTGGTTCTGGTTCATTTCTGCTGTTTGGTAAGATCATAAAACCTGTTGAGGTTGAGTTGCATGATGCTGGTTGCATTGCAGATGATGGCTGTAAGAGCAGCACTGAAACTGAATGCATTGACAAGCCAGTGGGTCATTCTTTGACTTACTCAACATTGCTCAGGCTTGATGTAGAAAGCCAACAACCCTCACAAGTTGAGGCATGTTATCTGTGAAGTTGTGATGGAGATATGTAGCTGTACAGGTATGCTTATATATCTCGGTGTGTGATCAGTTATCACTACTCCTCTATGAATGATTTATTGAAAAAGTTATAATCACTGAAGGGATTAATTTTATCCTTTTGCTGTTTATTGGCTCTGCTGCACTGTCTCAAATCCACAAATCATATTTGAAGTATACCTTAATAATGATGGCCTGGTTATTCTGACTTCTGACTATTCCATAAACATCTACTTTCCTCTAAGGAGTGCTTGTGGTCTCATATTTGATTAGATCATGTTAATATTATTCTAAGCTGCTGAGTATTATGAGAATTGGTTCATTATATGCATGTTTCTGAGTTGAAAAGTTTTCATACATCTATTTACACAATATCTTTTCTAAATTATTTTTTGAGAAATGCAACTTAAAACTGGAGCTTTTCATTTCATGAAATTCAATTGGAATTTATGATTTAGTTCAGGTTTAGTTTTTGTTTCCTATTCCATTCTCTAATTACAATCTTCAGCTTTTAAGATTATGAAGAAAATAATTAAACAAGATATTCCTGTTCTCATTTTTCAGTTCAAGTTTTACTATCTTTTCCATACAACTCTGAAAAGCATGAAATAGATACCAAAGGAATCCCTATAATTCTTGCTTGAATTGTGTTTGCTCTCTATGTTAGATGAATAAAATTTCTTTCAGCGTTTGTAATTTCTCCTGATTGTGATGATGGCCTTTCGTGCAGGTAATTAAAGTGCACGCAGGCAGAAGGAGAGAGAGAGAGGCTGTGAATCTGTGATTACTCTGTTGACCTATTAGTGGTAAACTTGTAATGTATATGTTTGCCGTTGATGCTTTGTTTGTTTTCTTCCAACTTGAAAGATTGAAACAAACTAGCTGATACTCGGTTTGTTTGTGACGTGATATTTGACGAACTGTGAAATGCTTCCACTGGTTTTCTGTCGTACATATTGTTGAGTACTAAGTTTCCAAAACCAATATAATTACTTAGTTGTAAGAACGAGCCATGAACTGAAACATTCAAACCAAACAACTAACAAACCGTATCTCAAGATCATTCATGATCATAGAATGAAATGAACACAATAAAAGGATTCTCAACACAAAACAACTTGTTACATACATTCATGGTTTTGAAAATCGGTTCAAACTGGTTGGTCGGACCGGTCAAATTAGAAACCAGAAAGCTTAGCGGATCGGTTAATAAACATAACCTTTGGATCAAAAATTGCTTTTGGACGATTGAACCGGTTGAAAATTGCTTTTTGGACTGTTTAACTGGTCAAGAATAGCTCGATTGAACCGAATTGAAATTCGGTCGGTTCTCACAATGTCTAAACACAACGTTGTTTGGGAAAATTAAAACAAGAGAACAAAACCCTAATTTCCCTAAGTATTCAGCATCTCCTTCTCGTCCTTTACTCCCGAAGCTCAACTCCTTAGCCTCGTCTTCACTGTCAGAGGCGCTCAATCCAGCCCGTCGCATTTGCTTCAAACTGCCGTCTCCAATGCTTAAGCTCGTCTCCTCCATCGTACAACCCCTATTCTGCCGTGCCAATTCTGTTCCTCTACGCTCCAGGCTTCAGCTCTCCTCTACTCTAGTTTCACCGCGCTCTAGCCCTCCGTTTTGCTCCCTCTCCCTCACCTTTGTGCTCTATTATCTGGAATGTATTTTTTTAGTGATTGCTCTTTTTTTGTTTTTGTTTTAATTATTCAATTAATCAATTATTGTGTTATTACTCTGATTATTGTTTTAATGGTTTAGGATTGTTAACTTGTTATTACTGTGATTGTTCAATTTAATTTTTCTTGTTCATACTATGATTTTCTATTCGTGATTTTGTTTAAGTTGTTAAATTTCTAAATTGTTAGGTTGTGTTTTAATTTGCTAAGTTATTTAGATTTTTAATTTGTTGAATTTTCTATTCAAGTCTAATTCTTGTCAATTTACTAAATTGTTATTGTTGTGTACCTATTGTTGTCCTTGAGATAGTTGGGTTGTTGTGTTCTTGCTACTTAATCTACAGATTGAAAGTGTACATGAAATTTTAGTTATCAAAATTAAACCGAAGTTTGATTATGTCAAATGACTGGGTTACTAGTCGAATTGTTTAATCCATTAGTAATTAAATAAATAAACATAGAAAATTATAATAAAATCATAATTTAAATAATAAAAATGAAAATACATTAAGATAATGGTTCACATCACTTAAATTTAATTAAATTAGATATTATAATATAATCCATGCTTTATATATAACATATATGATTATGAGAATTAAATATAACAAAACAATCTTTAGTTTAGAGGCAAGCAATGCTTTAATATGATGGATAATGTTAAAGTGAAGAGTGATGTGTTGGTGACGAGTAAAAAATTGATTTTTTTAAAATAAAAAAATTTACTGATAAAAATTTATACATATGTCTATTCTAAATTTATTAAAAAGCTTTGCTCTTCATCTAATTTTACTTTTCACTAAAAAAAATTTCTTATATGATATATATATTATTAGTACCATACGGAATAAGAGAACACTTGGCTTATTGGCAAAACGGGAGCTTTTAAAGCCTTGATCTGTCCAAGGTTCAAGGTTCAAGATTCGGTCCTAGGTTTGGTTATTATTTGACATAAAATAAACTAGTAAAAAATATTTTTGAATTAATTGGTTTATATTAAGCAACAAAATGTTTTTAAAATATTGTTACCACATTCAATATACTTAAAAATGTGAAGTATGAATACTTGAAGAAAGGTAGCCTCCATTAATAGAAACTCTCTTCTTTTGATATGTGCTCGATAGAAACCGTGAAGAAACTTGAATAGGAAACAGATTCAACTCTGTTTGCCTTATCGTTATTATTATCGTTGTTATCGTCGTCTCTGTCTATGGAATTCTTGAGAGAAGAACAACTTTCGGATTCCTTAACCTTTCTCCTCTGATTAGGGGAGTAATTGAGATCCCACATTCTTGACTCGTGTAGATTTTGGAATTGGGAAAAAGCAGTGAATGCTTGGATTTCAATGTGCATATAGAGATTGCAATAGGTTGGAGATGTATAACTGACATGACATGTCACAGTCGTTGTTGCCATGTAAGCAATATCGTTTGCAATTGCCATCCACCTTGGCTATTTTTGATAACAGAGACCACATTTCTTTATGTTTTGCTAATTTTGTCACATTTTAAAATAGAGTAAATGTTCAAAATGGTCTCTGAATTTTAAATCGGTATTCAATTTAGTCATTAATTTTTATAAATGACCAACTAAATCCCTTAAATTCAGAAACGTGCATCTCCGTTAGTCCCTCGCAGAAGTGTCGTCTAAACGTTGCTGATGTGGAACGTTAACTGCCATGTGGGCATTCCAGCTGTATGCTGATGTGTGCCAATGTTGAATTTGATTCAAATTGGTATATGGAATTACCTAATATTACCCAAATTAGTCCATTTCAATTATAAAACCCTAATTGTCTTCCCTTCTTCAAACTGTATGCTATGTTCTTCTGTTCTTCGACTCTCCTTCTCTTCTTCGACTCTCCTTCTCTTCTTCGACCTCTCTTCTTCGCCCTAAAATCCAAATTGATTTCTTGTCTGTGTGAGTGATGATGGGTGGTGGCGAGAGAAGCCAAAGTAGCTCAAGTAGGAACAACTCTGCAGGCAGACCTTATGGCAACAAAGGAATGCACAATAGGGGAGGTAAGAATGCTGTTTTCTGTAATGACGGGCTTCGAATAGTGATGAAGTACTCAACAACGACAGAAAATCCTAGTAGACCATTTTATGGTTGTCCGAACTATGAGGTAAGGTTATGACTGTGAAGAAAATGTTAAGATGGTTTGAGTTTGAGTTTGGATTCACCTACATTTTTTACTTTGCAATATAGAATTCATTGTAATTTTTTTTTGCTGGGCTGATGGATGTGAAGAACAAGTTTGTGCAACACCCATTCCACTAGAAGTTTTGCATGAGTTAAGTTGGAGGATGACAAGCTTGGAGAGTGATGTTAAGACCGTGAAGATGATGACAATGGTGCTGCTGGCTTCTGTAGTTACTTTTGGTGTGTGTTTAGGTTTTAGTTTGTCGGGGTTTATATTCAACAAATGATGATTATGTTATGAAATTTTAAATTTCTTAAGTGGTATGTAATGTCTTGATGAAGATGGAATGAAATGAAATGAAACACTAATTTGACATGAGTTCAACTTTTGATGCTACACTTATTCTGCTAAGATTGTGTTCAACTAAACCAGAAATAGATAAATCATAACATGAACTAAACCAAAAACTTCATTAATTTAACATAACTAATTCCGGAACATGAAACAAGTGTTGTTTGTGCTAAAGCACATTGTGCATAACATACTATCACAACCCAAAACATCATAGGACATAACAACATTCAAATGCCATGCATACAGGTTTCAAAGGTTACATTACAAAAAGACAGGATTGTTTAACCATAGCATTCAACTACAACATGAACTCAAAAAGCCACTACACTTTGTGCTAGTTAGACATTTTTTTTGGTGGGTTGAATCTTGGAGTTGGAACAAATTTCAAGAAGGATGCCAGTTTTTCAGAGGTTGCTGCACTAGCTCCTTGAATAGTCTTTCTTAAAATCTCAGTTGGATGTGGAGCAGCCGCAGCAGTGAATGAAGTTGTCCTCTTGACAGGGAGTTTCTTTATGCGTCTCTCACTTTTAGTTCTCAGATGCCCTTTCTTGGCATTCTTTGTAGTCTTTGCAGCCTATGATATCAATAACAACAATAAAAGTGTCATTATATGGATGATGACACTGTCAAGAATCATATTAGCTGACCAAAAATATATCCTCTCAAGTTAACAAGAAAATGGATTTGTTTGTTTCTAGATTTATTAACTCAAGCGCTAATTTTGATTAATGTTTTTAATACTATTATTACCTGAGTTGCAGGTTCTTGTTCAGCTCTTGGACCCCCTTCAGCAGCAACTTCTGTTTGAGTAACAATTTATCCTCCATCAGCACTAACCTCACATTCTTCAGTAACAACCTTACCTTTGTTACCTTTAGAACCAATGTCACCCTTATTTGCAGCATCTTCAGCAGCCTTTGCAGCAGCTGCTAGCTCATCAGCCTTTTGTTTCTTTGCTATTCTACAACTCCTTGTTGTGTGACCAACATCTCCACATGTCTCGCAGGTGAATTTGCCATATTTTTTCTTCAATTTTGTTGCAGTGCGCTCTTGGCTCCCCCGAACAGGTGCCTCATGTGCATCTCCACATCTGAAGTTTACAGCACAATGCACAAAACAGACAGGATTAATCATTTTGTCGCAAAACAACCATATTGCAAAGAACTAGAAATCAACTATATTTGTAATAAGAATGCATATATTTACTTCCTATTTTTGGTCCCGGGTCATTCCTCGACAATTTTGATATTAGGAATCTACGCTCTCTAACTTAACTATAGGAGTCGCATAAATTTTTGGTACTTTTGAAGTTCAACATTTCTGTGGTAAATCATTGTAACTCGTGCCTTTATTCTTTTGCACACAGACTATGGACTCGTTGAAGAGTGATGAGTATCTACAACTGTTTCGTCTTCCACCAGATGGAGTATGTGATTTTCAGTCTTTTGAAGTTAGTTGTTCTAATTTCTAAGGTTTTACTTATTGGTTTACTGATTACTGATATAGGATACAATTGAATTGAGTTGAACAGTATTCTATTTTTGTTCAATTCACTTTCACTTTATTGTTAAATAAACGAATGAAAAAACATGGAGTAAAGTATGCCAGGCAAGAGGTGCTAAGAATGGTTGGATTTGACTCTTAAAGTAACAAGTTTTAGATTTAACAAAATACAAATACATTCATGGATACAAGCAACTAAATTTCGTAGACAAGCAGAGTAGTACATAGTTTTATATTTAAGATGCAAATACATGTATAAATACATTTGAATCTAATGAAGTTAATTTATTTATTTATTTATAAATGGTTCAAATGCTACAATTTAGTAGTGAAAAGAGAAAAGGAGTAGTTACAACAGATAAGGAACAACAAGTTAGAAGGATAGGAGTCAATTATGAACTTATGACAGTTCTAACAAATTTTCTATTACTCTATTTTTGGCAAACAGTGTACACACACTTTTCAGTTTACAATTTTCACTGGATTTTTCATTCACTCTTCTGTTATCCCCCCTTCTTTTTTCATCAAGAATTCTCATTCGAAAGTTCCATAACAAAGTTCATTTCACAAATTAAATAAAGAATCCTAATAATTAATGGAGAAATAGAATCCAAAACCGACTATAACTTAAACCAGATTATGATTTATGTGGTTATAAGTTTCATTTTAGAAACCCTAAACCCTAACATTTGCGCCATCAACAACCACAACATTCTAAACAACCCCCTTACATATACAACAACGCATTCACACATAAGTATCAAGAACCCTCAATGAAAAACAAAAAATGGAAGAGAATGATCAACTTGAACTGTTACCTCTCACCGTCGGCAGTGTACGAATGTGATGCTTCGTCGATAACTCCTTCACTGACCGGAGAGAACAGATTCTAAGGATGATCCTCGGCGAGCAAATGTGAGTGGAAAGTATGGGAGAATGAACGGACAGAGAAGAAGAGAAAGCTTTTCTGAAGTTTTGGTGGGAAACGTTGAAGTGGAAGGGGGGACCAACAAGAATTGTTTATTCAAAGGGGAAGATGTTATTTGAAATAATAATTACAAATCAATTATTTGATATTTCTATATAAATATATATTATTTAATTTATTTTTAATATATATTTATATTTTAATATATATTTTATATAAATAATTAATTTAATAATTAATTTTTATATACACCTAACATAATTAAAAAATAAAGTACAGAAAAAAAGGAAGTATGCATGACAACAACAAAATGTTATTCCTAAGTGGGGAACAACGCCAAAATATTCCAAGTTAAAAACATTGTCCCCAATCCATCTACCCATCTCAGAAGACAATTTATATCTCACTTGTTTATTTATATCTTGCATATCCTATGGGCCAGGAATTAATGCTATATCTTCACGGTAATATTAAAATAAAAAAAATTAGAACTTATTTTATTTAATATTTATTAATTATTACAATAACTAATGAAAGTTAAATAAAGTAAATTTTGATTGTTTTTGACTAATTTTTTTTAGTTATTAAATATTTTTGATATCCTTATAGATTTGTTTAAATTAAGGTTCAAATCTTCATTTTACATTAATCTAAAAAGTTTTTATGTAATACTTTTACTGTCAGAATGTCACGCTTTTGGGTGCGCCACTCTGATAGCAGGAATATTATGTCGACTCTCATATATTAATAATAAGGTATGAGCCTTTACGCATAAATCTATCGATGGCTTTACTAAAAATTTAAAAATTTTTCAACAAGAACAAACAACACATATTCACATACTTAATATTAATAATACATTATAGTATTACATACAAAAGTAATTACAAAACCCATCCCTCTGAATAAAACTTTAACTAACAAGGCGATGGAAAAATAAATTCTAACAACTCAACTTGTAAATACAATCTCCTATGCTCCTGTAGCTCCGTACTATACCTTCGCACCTATAGCTGAAAGGGTTGAAAATAGGGGGTAAGAATTGGGGAGTTCTTAGTAGGGTCAGGCTGTATAGTTATGTTCATTTTATTACCATAGCCAACGGCAACGAGCAATATAATACATTTAGACTTAACAAATAAAGAACACAGAAATCAAACAATCATATAGCACACCCACAATCACAAACAAATATGCGCAAACAAGTATGATGCATATCTGTCCTAAACAGGCCATGAGCTCATGCATCGGTTGTCTACTCGCAACCCGATGTTACTCAGAGTGAATCCTAAATATGGTTTTTCTACTGTGTTAGTCAGGCACATTGGTATCATCATGGGCGAACCCATATCAGTCAGGATACCTTGGCATCACGGGTTATCCGTGTTAGTTAGGCTAAATCACAATAATGTCGCTAGCATTTCTATGTGCATTGACAAACCCCATTTTTAGGGTTTATCTTGTATGGATTTTGAGGGTTTTATCAATGGTCTTTCACACTTATTCATATAAAAATGCATGATTTTGTGTTCCTTTCCCAACTTTGTTTCATGGGTGAAAACATGCTTCTTTTACATCAAATTGGATATATTTTAATCTTCTTCTATTACCATTCGATGCCGTGATCCGTTTGTTAAGTGATTTCAGAGCTTATAGGGCAAGGATGACTTGAAAGAGAGGGAGGAAAAATGCATAAAAGAAAGGAGCATGGAAAATGGAGCTTTGGAGTTTTGAGCAGTGACGCGTACGCATGCCTTGTGCGTACGCGTGGATGCGCGCCATTGAGACCAATGCGAAGGAGCCAAAGCCAAAAGCCGGCGCACTTGCTTGGCTTGCTTTACGCTGGCGCGTGGTTTGCAAAAGCCCCAGGGACGCATACGCATGCTGTGCGCGTACGCATCGATGTCCGCACGTGATTTTTAAAGAGAAAATATGACCAGCAATTTCAGGTAGTTACAGACCCTGTTTGGGGCAGAGTTCTGGTGGAAAAGGCATAAGAAGACCAAGGATTAAAGGGATTGGGATCCATTCATTCATTTAAAACACAATTAGATATTTTCTTAGTTAGTTACATTTTGTAGAGAGAGAAACTCTCACCTCTCTCTAGGATTTTGCTCTCTCCATTCTAATTTCTCTTGGATTCCTTTGGTGAGATCAATTGCTAATTGACTTTTACTTTGATTCAAGTTGTAGATCTACTCTTCTATTCTCAATTAGTGTTCTTTTGATTCATTCACTTTGGATCTTAGATTTGTGACTTTGTTACTTTGATTTTGATCAATGAAGTGAGGGATTTCATTCAATTGTTTGATTGTTGATGCTTGCTTGAATTCAATTCCTTTTCTTAATTTCATAATGTCTCTTACTATTGCTCACCAATTGTTTGAGGAAATGACAACCCTAGCTATGGAGTAGATTCCTCTTTCTTGGCTTAGGGGTTGAGTTATTGGAAATACTTGAATAGTTAATATCAATTGTTGACTATCAATTGAGAATTGTTAATTGACTTGTAGGCCACTAGAGCTAAACTTCATTAAAACTTGTGACTCAAAGTTGATTACTTTCACTTGACTTTCCTCCATGATTAGGGGTCAACTAAGTGAAGCAATGATTGATTGTTGTTACAATTGATGGAAGCTATAATGATGGAACTTCTAATGCTCACCCTTAGCCAAGGCTTTTATCATCATTGATTGTTGTTCATTTTTGTTAGCTTAAATTCTTGCATCAAACTCTCAAAAACCACAAAAGACTTCCTAATCAATCATATGTATTCTAAGGCAATTCCTAGGGAAGACGACTCGGGACTAATACTCTCGGTTATAGATTTTAGAATTGTTTGATGTAAAATTTGCTTCCGGTTGGATTATACTCACGATTGGATTTATTGATAATTTCTATACCGGCATAAAAATCTCTCATCAAAATGGCGCCGTTGTCGGGGAATTGCATATGTGTGCCATGTTATTGGTTAGTGTGAATATGTTGATATGTACATACTTGCATTTCCTCTTGATTGTTTGTTTGTTTGATTAATAGTTAGGATTAGTTTTTTGTTTAGTTCAATTCGTTGTCATGAGCCCTATATCTCCTTCATTGTATGATGCATTCACTACCGAATCCGAGCTTAGCCCCATTTGATCCGGAAATCGAAAGAACTTTACTTCACATTAAGCAAGCTCGAAGGCGGTTAGCCTTTGAGGAAGGTGAAAAAGTTTTTACCAATTCACCAACCATATCCGAGGTCAATTCCGAATCGTCATTCGAAGAAGGCACTATATACTCTTCTGTTGATACTACTAATAGATCTTCTCTTGATCTAGGTGCCGACACTATGGCCGCTCCAAGGAGAGTTACTCTTAAGGAAGCGGGTGCACCGAACTTTGTTCTCCAACCTCTTCATGTGTTTCACCCCAACTTGAATGCAAACTTTGAGCTAAAGACCGCTTTGATCAATCTCCTACCTAAGTTCCACGGCCTTCCCGCACAAGATCCTATTAGACACCTCAAGGACTTTCACGGTGTGTGCTCAACAACTAGGCGGGAATGATCTGATGAGGTTGCTATATGGTTGTTTGCCTTCCCATTCTCTCTTGAGGGAAGAGCCAAGGAGTGGTTCTACACTTTACCTAGTGAGGTTGTTTCCGATTGGGACTTGCTTAGAAGGGAGTTTCTAGATAAATTCTTGCCCGCAGAAGCGACGGACAAGCTAAGAAAAGAGATCTCATGCATTGTCCAAGGCGATACAGAAACTCTATACGAGTATTGGGAGTGGTTTCACAAGCTTCTAGATTCATGTCCCAACCACATGATTGATACTCAAGTTTTGCTTAGCTATATGTGTCAAGGAATGAGATCACAAGACAAGACTTTATTGGATGCTTCAAGCAATGGTTCTTTGTCAAAGTATAGGACGGCGGAGGAGGCATGGCAACACATTACCGACTTGGCCGAGTCCACTCAACATGCTAGACTATGGAGGACCTACCATCCAAAGACCGTAAAAGAAGTATCTTCTAGTAGTGAGACCACAGCTGATGAGAAGAGAATTTATGCCAATTCGGAAAACTAGATAAAGTAATTCCGTTGTGAGTATAGTCCAAACCGGTAATGAATCCTCTTAATCAAAATTCAATTCAAGATAATTGATGCGCGTGCATCATTGCCTACTTTTAGTAGTCATTTCAGTAGATTTCTGTTTAGTTTTCATACAAATATTGCCAATATATGAGTGATAGCATGAAAAATCTCTGCATAAAACAAAATCTCAAGCATAGGTGAATTTTAGCTAATATACAGGGTAAATATGATAAAATAGATCACACTAAGTGAAGTTTTGATTTTGAGTATTATTAGCACACTTAGTATATAAAGATCATCTTGTATGTTACCTTGATGCACTTTGTTTGATTGATTTCAGGCCAAAAGAAGCAGAGAAGAGCCACGTTAGTGGCTACGTTAGTGCTACTAACGTGGGAACTAACGTGGAAGGAAGGAAAGTTGGAACGTTAGTGGGAACGTTAATGGCATTAACTTTGAAGAAGGGCCAACGTTAGTCGAAAAAGTGAGTGCCACTAACGTTTGCGAAGGTGCAAAAAGACCCACGTTAACAGCCACGTTAACTAAGTTTACGTGGAAGGAAAGGGAGATGCCAACGTTGGTGGAAAAAGTGAGTGCCACTAACGTTGGCGAAGCAAAAAGACACACGTTAACAGCCATGTTAACTAAGTTAACGTGGTAGTTAACGTGGAAGGAAAGGGAGATGCCAACGTTAGTGGAAAAAGTGAGTGCCACTAACGTTGGCGAAGCAAAAAGGCCCACGTTAACTTCCACGTTAACTAAGTTAACGTGGTAGTTAACGTGGGCAAAAGTCCCACCTGGCAGCCTGACCATGCCTTCTTCAAACACGCATAACTTGAGCCACAAAGCTCTAAATGAGGTGATTCTAGTGGCATTGGAAAATAGGATTCTATAGCTTTCCAAGAATATATGGAACTACATGATTGACACTAAATTTGAGGGAGAAAACCTGCCTCGAAAGTGCAAAGATGAACATGGTATCAACCTTTAGTAAGGCCAACTGACCTCTTCACCTTCCAAGAAGTGTAACTCGAGTTGTAGAGCTCCAAATGATGCGCTGTCAAAGGCGTTAGAAAGTAGACATCCAGATCTTTCCAACAATATATAATAGTATGGGGGTGGACATTGATTTTGAGCCCCTGATCGCTAGTGTTATTGTGACTCACGTTATCCACTAACGCTAGTCGCTAGCGTTAACGTGACTCACGTTTTCCATTAACGCTAGCGAGTATGCCAGCGACCATGTCCATTTCAAAGGAGCATAACTTGAGTTACAGAGATCCAATTGAGGTGATTCTAGTTGCGTTAGAAAGCTGACATTCAGAGCTTTCCAAAGATATATAATAGTCTATAGTGGGCATGAAATTGGAGCACAAACAAGAGGCATCTTTTAAGCCCCAAAAACACCAAAGCAATAAAGCCAAGTCACCCTGGACCTCAATTTGATTCACTTCTCTTGGACCACCCAACCTCAAGAAAGCAAGCCCACAATTGTCAACCAATCAAGGCCACAAGAAGCATCTAGAATAGGAATTTTCATTTAATTGTAATTTGCTTTTAATTTTATTTTGTAATTTAGGAGAGCCTATATAAAGGCCTTAATCTTTACATTTAAAAGGGACTGGATGGGAAATTGAAGGAAGGGGGAGAGAGTGAAGACCAATTCGAATTTCTGTGAATTGGCATACTCCAAGGGGAGTAGGTCTTCGGACCCCTCCCCTCAACCACTCTTCTTCCTTTTCTCTTCTTTTCTTCCTTAGGAGTAGTTTCTTTTCTTTGTACCTTCCATTTTTGAATTTTGAAGTTTCAATTTCAGTTTAATCTTTATCTTTATTTTTCTGCACTTTCTTTCTTTTCTATTTTGGTAGAGCAATGATCAACTAACTCTTTTCATTGCGTTAGAAAGCTCTATTGTGATTCAATTGATCAATTATAGTTTTCATTCTTCTTCTTCTTTCTTTTCTCTTGATCTTACTAGAAAGCTTTCAATCTTAATTCAATTGGTTAGATGTCTTGGAAAAGAAACTCTCCATAATTGGATCTCTTCGGAACCTTGGAAGAGGAATGAAGAGATCATGCTAGAATTGCTTTCTCATGCTGGACCAATTTGGGTTGGGATGGATATGTGACTATAATCTTACCAATACTTGAATTGGGAAATGTATGTGGTATAATCAGTGACCATACTTCATCTCTTCTCATGAGCAATTGACCAAGGAATTGGCTATTGATCAAGATTTGAGAGATTGGATTACCAAGGAATTGGAATCCAATCACTTAAGATTGCCAAGGAGATCAATGAATGCATTAATTGAGGGAGAGATGAGAATGAACTTGATCCGGAGGATTGCAATATCTCTTGATCCCAATGTTCATTTTATTTTTAGTTCTTACATTTACTTTTCTTGCCATTTTACTCTTCTGCACTTTATAGCTTTTCTTTACTTTTATGCCATTTACATTTCCTTGTTACTTATCACTCCAATATGATTTGTCTAACTAGGATAATCAATTAATCATTGTTTGCTTAATCCATTAATCTCTGTGGGATTCGACCTCACTCTATTGTGAGTTTCACTTGACGACAATTCGGTATACTTGCCGAAGGGAAATTTGTTGAGAGACAAGTTTCCATGCATCAAGTTTATGGTGCTGTTGCCGGGGATTAATTGTGATTAACAAACTACCGGTTGGTTGATTACCTAGATTAGACATTTTCCTTTGTTTTGTTTTGTTCATGTAATTGCTTTGGTTCTTTGTTTTCTATGCTCTCTAACTGTTTGCGTTAATGCCTCACCAAGAAGCCCCTATTGGTGACAGCTCTGGCTCTTGGTGATTTTGTTATTAATACAACAGTTTCTTTTACTTAGCTTCTTTTCAAATAAAATTGGCATATGATCACATTCTAAGTTTGGTGTTGCCCTGCAACAATCTGTTTTCAATCTTTCTGGATACTTGTATCAATTCCAAGAGAAAGTGCCACACTAAGTTTGGTGTTCCACTTATTTTTCTATGCAATGTATTCAGCAACACCACTTGTTTGTACAATCATAATGCCTTTGCTTCTTAGGCCTGTAGTGTCATTTTTAACCAAGCTTGCTTAATTTTATGGATTACTCATATCTTGTTTCTCTTTTTTTGACATTCATGGTTGAATCACGATCTCAACACCATTGCTCTTACTTGTTGCTTGCCTGTAAATCACTTATTCTAAGATGGTGATTGGAGGGAGGAAGTCTGCAGGAAGGGACAACAAGGGCGAAGATGAGCTACAAAGGTTGTAAAGTTCCTTTCTTTCTCATTTACTCCTAGTAGACTTAATGGCAATCATGAATGTCTCTTGTTTTGAATTCTATGTTCTACCTCTGTTCTGTTATGATTACTTTTAGTAATAAGCATGGTTCACTGCTTATCATTGCACCTTCATCTTTCTTACTTGTATGCTTGTCCTTTAAGTTATTTGGTTCACCAAACAAGGAAAGAAAGCAACTGTCTATCCTAAGTCCTATGCTTGAAACACATCCTATGAGACAAACTCAATAATAAGATCCCAGTAAAAAAAAGCAATAAAAGTGAAAAAGGAAGAAACACAATAAGAAACAATGCTATGCACCAAGGGTTTTAAGATTGAGGCATGTGTCTGTGGTGTTCATGTGCAAGGGATATGCTTGGATGAATAAGCTCTTAGGGGTGCCTTATCACTTGGTAACTTGGATTAACTAATCCGGGATTATCAGTTGAAAGTCCACTATCAAGAGTGGCCTTTGCTACAGAACACTTAGTAACCCAAAGAGGTACTGGACACCAAGGTCTCAAGAAAGAAAAATAACAAACCATGTGCCTGTGGTGTGTATGTATGAGGGAAAGAGACTTGAGGGAGTAAGTCCTTAAGGGTGTTTTAACACCTAGCACCTTGAACCAACTGGTTTGGGAGTGTTGGCTGAAAGCTTATCATAAAGAGTCGCCCTCTTACAGAGCACTTAGCCAAAAGAAAAATGTAATAAACTTTAAAAAAGAAGGAAGGATCAACAAGAAAGGAGTCTCAAAGTATGCAATCAAGAAAGTGACCAAGGAATTGATAAAGGCTTGAAACCTAAAAGGAAAGAACCTAAGTTGCTATGCATGAAACTCCATAAACCAGGAATTCTACTTCTATTTTATCTTCTTGTAGTTTCATTTCATTCTTCCTATGTTTCATTACTTGCTTAGGGACAAGCAAGATTTAAGTTTGGTGTTTTGATGCGTGTGCATCATTGCCTACTTTTAGTAGTCATTTCAGTAGATTTCTGTTTAGTTTTCATACAAATATTGCCAATATATGAGTAATAGCATGAAAAATCTCTGCATAAAACAAAATCTCAAGCATAGGTGAATTTTAGCTAATATACAGGGTAAATATGATAAAATAGATCACACTAAGTGAAGTTTTGATTTTGAGTATTATTAGCACACTTAGTATATAAAGATCATCTTGTATATTACCTTGATGCACTTTGTTTGATTGATTTCAGGCCAAAAGAAGCAGAGAAGAGCCACGTTAGTGGCTACGTTAGTGCTACTAACGTGGGCACTAACGTGGAAGGAAGGAAAGTTGCAACGTTAGTGGGAACGTTAATGGCATTAACTTTGAAGAAGGGCCAACGTTAGTGGAAAAAGTGAGTGCCACTAACGTTTGCGAAGGTGCAAAAAGACCCACGTTAACAGCCACGTTAACTAAGTTAACGTGGTAGTTAACGTGGAAGGAAAGGGAGATGCCAACGTTAGTGGAAAAAGTGAGTGCCACTAACGTTGGCGAAGCAAAAAAGACCCACGTTAACTTCCACGTTAACTAAGTTAACGTGGGCAAAAGTCCCACCTGGCAGCCTGACCATGCCTTCTTCAAACACGCATAACTTGAGCCACAAAGCTCCAAATGAGATGATTCCAGTGGCATTGGAAAATAGGATTCTATAGCTTTCTAAGCATATATGGCACTACATGATTGACACAAATTTGAGGGAGAAAACCTGCCTCGAAAGTGCAAAGATGAACATCGTATCAACCTGTAGTAAGGCCAACTGACCTCTTCACCTTCCAAGAAGTGTAACTCGAGTTGTAGAGCTCCAAATGATGCGCTGTCAAAAGCGTTGGAAAGTAGACATCCAGAGCTTTCCAAAAACATATAATAGTATGGGGTGGACATTGATTTTGAGCCCCTGATCGCTAGCGTTATTGTGACTCACGTTTTCCACTAACGCTAGTCGCTAGCGTTGACGCGACTCACGTTTTCCATTAACGCTAGCGACTATGCTAGCGACCATGTCCACTTCAAAGGAGCATAACTTGAGTTACAGAGATCCAATTGAGGTGATTTCAGTTGCGTTAGAAAGCTGACATTCAGAGCTTTCCAAAGATATATAATAGTCTATAGTGGGCATGAAATTGGAGTACAAACAAGAGGCATCTTTTGAGCCCCAAAAACACCAAAGCAATAAAGCCAAGTCACCCTGGACCTCAATTTGATTCACTTCTCTTGGACCACCCAACCTCAAGCAAGCAAGCCCACAATTGTCAACCAATCAAGGCCACAAGAAGCTTCTAGAATAGGAATTTTTATTTAATTGTAATTTGCTTTTAATTTCATTTTGTAATTTAGGAGAGCCTATATAAAGGCCTTAATCTTTACATTCAAAAGGGACTGGATGGGAAATTGAAGGAAGGGGGAGAGAGTGAAGACCAATTCGAATTTCTGTCAATTAGCACACTCCAAGGGGAGTGGGTATTCGGACCCCTCCCCTCAACCACTCTTCTTCCTTTTCTTTTCTTTTCTTCCTTAGGAGTAGTTTCTTTTCTTTGTACCTTCCATTTATGAATTTTGAAGTTTCAATTTCAGTTTAATCTTTATCTTTATTTTTCTGCACTTTCGTTCTTTTCTATTTTGGTAGAGCAATGATCAACTAACTCTTTTCATTGGGTTAGAGAGCTCTATTGTGATTCAATGGATCAATTATAGTTTTCATTCTTCTTCTTCTTTCTTTTCTCTTGATCTTACTAGAAAGCTTTCAATCTTAATTCAATTGGTTAGATGTCTTGGAAAAGAAACTCTCCATAATTGGATCTCTTCGGAACCTTGGAAGAGGAATGAAGAGATCATGCTAGAATTGCTTTCTCATGCTGGACCAATTTGGGTTGGGATGGATATGTGACTATAATCTTACCAATACTTGAATTGGGAAATGTATGTGGTATAATCAGTGACCATACTTCATCTCTTCTCATGAGCAATTGACCAAGGAATTGGCTATTGATCAAGATTTGAGAGATTGGATTACCAAGGAATTGGAATCCAATCACTTAAGATTGCCAAGAAGATCAATGAATGCATTGATTGAGGGAGAGATGAGAATGAACTTGATCCGGAGGATTGCAATATCTCTTGATCCCAATGTTCATTTTATTTTTAGTTCTTACATTTACTTTTCTTGCCATTTTACTCTTCTGCACTTTATAGCTTTTCTTTACTTTTATGCCATTTACATTTCCTTGTTACTTATCACTCCAATATGATTTGTCTAACTAGGAGGATCAATTAATCATTGTTTGCTTAATCCGTTAATCTCTGTGGGATTCGACCCACTCTATTGTGAGTTTTACTTGACGACAATTCGGTATACTTGCCGAAGGAAAATTTGTTGAGAGACAAGTTTCCATGCATCAATAATGTCACAATTCAAAGCAAATATAAACCGAGAGTATATAGACTCCCGGGTCGTTCTCCCTAGGAACTAATGCTAACAAGTGCATACAATTTTGGTTGTGAGAAAGCAAGGAGGGTTTTCAATGGTTGAGAGCAAACAAAATAAAGAAATAAAAGAACAAGACGAAATTGTAATTAATAAACTAATAAAGGAATAAAAGAACTATGTATGTAAATGGTGGACGAAATTGTGATTTATCAATGTTGTATTCTTTGTTGTTGTATGGAATAATTATAATGGCTCTTTACTATGTGTGGACACAACTCTGTTCAACTAACCAGCAAGTGTACTGGGTCATCCAAGTAATACCTTACGTGAGTAAGGGTCGATCCCACAGAGATTGTTGGTATGAAGCAAGCTATAGTCATCTTGTAAATCCCAGTCAGGTAGAGTCAAATGTAATTGGATTAGATATTTAAAAGATAAATAAAATAAAGGGATAGAAATACTTATGTAGATTAATAGTGGGAATTTCAGATAAGCATATGGAGATACTGTGCCCTTTCTTTTTCTACTTTCCTACTTCTTCCTTCAATCCTTCTTACTCCTTTCCATGGCAAGCTGTATGTAGGGCATCACCGTTGTCAATGGCTACATCCCATCCTCTCAGTGAAAAAGGTCCAAATGCTCTGTCACAGCATGGCTAATCATCTGTCGGTTCTCAATCAGGTTGGAATAGAATCCCTTGATTCTTTTGCGTCTGTCACTAACGCCCAGCCTTCAGAAGTTTGAAGCTCGTCACAGTCATTCAATCCCGGAATCCTACTCGGAATACCATAGACAAGGTTAGACTTTCCGGATTCCCATGAATGCCGCCATCAATTCTACCTTATACCACGAAGATTCTGTTTAAGGAATCCAAGAGATATGCGCCCGGCCTAAGGTAGAACGGAAGTGGTTGTCAGTCACGCGCG
This sequence comes from Arachis stenosperma, assembly GCF_014773155.1. NCBI lineage: Eukaryota > Viridiplantae > Streptophyta > Magnoliopsida > Fabales > Fabaceae > Arachis > Arachis stenosperma. The sequence continues at coordinate 61,224,647 of NC_080386.1, forward strand.
TTCATAGGTGAGAATGATGATGAGTGTCACGGATCATCACATTCATCAAGTTGAAGTGCAACGAATATCTTAGAATAGGAATAAAGAGAATTGAATAGAAAATATTTGTAATTGTATTGAAACTTGAGGTACAGCAGAGCTCCACATCCTTAATCTATGGTGTGTAGAAACTCCACCGTTGAAAATACATAAGTGAAAGGTTCAGGCATGGCCGAACGGCCAGCCCCCAAAACATGATCAATGGCCTCCTAAGATGAAGAATAAAACAAAACTGAGACCAAAGATGTCTAATATAATAGTAAATTATCCTATTTATACTAGACTAGCTACTAGGGTTTACATGAGTAAGTAATTGATGCATAAATCCACTTCCGGGGCCCACTTGGTGTGTGTTTGGGCTGAGCTTGATCTATTCACGAGCTGAGGCTTCTTTTGAAGTTGAACGCCAAGTTGTAACGTGTTTTGGGCGTTCAACTCCGGTTCGTGACATGTTTCTGGCGTTTTACTCCAGACAGCAGCATAGAACTGGCGTTGAGCGCCAGTTTACGTCGTCAATTCCCGAATAAAGTATAAACTATTATATATTTCTGGAAAGCTCTGGATGTCTTCTTTCCAACGCCGTTGAGAGCGCGCCATTTGGAGTTCTATAGCTCCAGAAAATCCATTTCGAGTGCAGGGAGGTCAGATTCCAACAGCATCAGCAGTCCTTTGTCAGCTTCCTTCTCAGAGTTTTGCTCAGGTCCCTCAATTTCAGCCAGAAATTACCTGAAATCACAGAATAACACAGAAACTCATAGTAAAGTCCAGAAATGTGAATTTAACATAAAAACTAATGAAAACATCCCTAAAAGTATCTTGAACTTACTAAAAACTACCTAAAAACAATGCCAAAAAGCGTATAAATTATCCGCTCATCACAACACCAAACTTAAATTGTTGCTTGTCCCCAAGCAACTGAAAATCAAATAGGATAAAAAGAAGAGAATATACTATAAATTCCAAAATATCAATGAATATTAATTTCAATTAGATGAGCGGGACTTGTAGCTTTTTGCTTCTGAACAGTTTTGGCATCTCACTTTTCCTTTGAAGTTCAGAATGATTGGCTTCTCTAGGAACTTAGAATTTCAGATAGTGTTATTGACTTTCCTAGTTAAGTATATTGATTCTTGAACACAGCTACTTATGAGTCTTGGCCGTGGCCCTAAACACTTTGTTTTCCAGTATTACCATCGGATACATAAATGCCACAGACACATGACTGGGTGAACCTTTTCAGATTGTGACTCAGCTTTGCTAGAGTCCCCAGTTAGAGGTGTCCAAAGCTCTTAAGCACACTCTTTTTGCTTTGAATCACGACTTTAACCACTCAGTCTCAAGTTTTTCACTTGGACCTGCATGACACAAGCACATGGTTAGGGACAGCTTGAATTAGCCGCTTAGGCCTGGATTTTATTTCCTTGGGCCCTCCTATCCATTGATGTTCAAAGCCTTGGATCCTTTTTACCCTTGCCTTTTGGTTTTAAGGGCTATTGGCTTTTTCTGCTTGCTTTTTCTTTTTCTTTCTAATCTTTTTTTTCGCCATTTTTTCTCTCTTTTTTTTTTCGCAGGCTTTTTACTTTTCACTGCTTTTTCTTGCTTCAAGAATCAATTTCATTGATTTTTTAGATCATCAATAACATTTCTCTTTGTTCATCATTCTTTCAAGAGCGAACTGTTTTAACATTCATAAACAACAAGATCAAAAATATGCACTGTTCAAGCATTCATTCAGAAAACAAAAAGTATTGTCACCACATCAATATAATTAAACTAAATTCAAGGATAAATTCAAAATTCATGTACTTCTTGTTCTTTTGAATTAAAAACATTTTTCATTTAAGAAAGGTGAAGGATTAATGGAATTATTCATAAATTTAAGACATAGTTACTTAAACACTAATGATCATGAAGTAGAGACACAAAACATAAATGAACACAACATAAAAACCGAAAAGCAGAAAGAAATAAGAACAAGGAATGAATCCACCTTAGTGGCGTCTTCTTCTTGAAGGACCAATGATGAGCGGATAATTTATACGCTTTTTGGCATTGTTTTTAGGTAGTTTTTAGTAAGTTCAAGCTACTTTTAGGGATGTTTTCATTAGTTTTTATGTTAAATTCACATTTCTAGACTTTACTATGAGTTTGTGTGTTTTTCTGTAATTTCAGGTAATTTCTGGCTGAAATTGAGGGACTTGAGAAAAACTCTGAAAAAGGCTGACAAAAGGACTGCTGATGTTGTTGGAATCTGACCTCCCTGCACTCGAAATGTATTTTCTAGAGCTATAGAACTCTAAATGGCGCGATCTCAACGGCTTTGAAAAGTAGACATCCAGAGCTTTCCAGCAATATATAATAGTCCATACTTTATTCGGAAATTGACGACGTAAATTGGCGTTGAACGCCAAGTACATGCTGCTGTCTGGAGTTAAACGCCAGAAACACGTCATGATCCGGAGTTGAACGCCCAAAACATGTTATAACTTGGAGTTAAACTCCAAGAAAAGCCTCATCTCGTGGACAGATCAAGCTCAGCCCAAGCATACACCAAGTGGGCCCCGGAAGTGGATTTATGCATCAATTACTTACTCATGTAAACCCTAGTAGCTAGTCTAGTATAAATAGGATAATTTACTATTGTATTAGACATCTTTTGACAGTTTAATCTTTGGACTGTTTAGTCTTTGATCATTTGGTCCTTTGATCATTCAGGGGGCTGGCCATTCGGCCATGCCTGAACCTTTCACTTATGTATTTTCAACGGTGGAGTTTCTGCACACCATAGATTAAGGGTGTGGAGCTCTGCTGTACCTCAAGTTTCAATACAATCACTATTATTTTCTATTCAATTCTCTTTTATTCTTATTCCAAGATATACGTTGCACTTCAACTTGATGAATGTGATGATCCGTGACACTCATCATCATTCTCACCCATGAACGCACGTGACTGACAACCACTTCAGTTCTACTTTAGGCCAGACGCATATCTCTTAGATTCCCCAACAGAATCTTCGTGGTATAAGCTAGATAGATGGAGGCATTCATGGGGATCCGGAAAGTCTAACCTTGTCTGTGGTATTCCGAGTAGGATCCCGGGAATCCGGAAAGTCTAACCTTGTCTGTGGTATTCCGAGTAGGATTCCGGTATTGAATGACTGTGACGAGCTTCAAACTCCTGAAGGCTGGGCGTGATGACAAACGCAAAAGAATCAAGGGATTCTACGCCAACCTGATTGAGAACCGACAGATGATTAGCCGTGCTGTGACAGAGCATTTGGACCATTTTCACTGAGAGGATGGGATGTAGCTATCAACAAGGGTGATGCCTCCAGACGATTAGCCGTGCAGTGACAGCGCATAGGACCATTTTTCCGAGAGGATTAAAAGTAGCCATTGATGATGGTGATGCCCTACATACAGCTTGCCATGGAAAGGAGTAAGAAGGATTGGATGAAAGCAATAAGAAAGTAGAGATTCGAAAGGATTCTAGCATCTCCACACGCCTATCTGAAATTCCCACTATTGATTTACATAAGTATTTCTATCCCTTTTTATTTTCTATTTATTATTAATTTTCGAAACCCATAACCATTTAATCTGCCTAACTAAGATTTACAAGGTGACCATAGCTTGCTTCATACCAACAATCTCTGTGGGATCGACCCTTACTCACGTAAGGTATTACTTGGATGACCCAGTACACTTGCTGGTTAAGTTGAACGGAGTTGTGTCCACACATAGCCAAGAGCCATAATAATGATTCCATACAATAACAAAGAGTACTACATTGATGTGATCACAATTTCGTCCACCAAGTTTTTGGCGCCGTTGCCGGGGATTGTTCGAGTATGGACAACTGACGGTTCATCTTGTTGCTCAGATTAGGTAATTTTCTTTTTATTTTCTTTTCAAAAAGTTTTCAAAATTTTTCTTTTTTTTTCGTTTTTCAAAATATAATTTTCGAAAAAAAAATTAATTAAAATCCAAAAAAATCATAAAATCTTAAAAATAAAAAATATTTTGTGTTTCTTGTTTGAGTCTTAAGTCAATTGTTAAGTTTGGTGTCAAATGCATGTTTTTAAAAATTTTTCTTGCATTTTTCGAAAATTCCATGCATTCATGGTGTTTTTCATGATCTTCAAGTTGTTCTTGACAAGTCTTCTTGTTTGATCTTGATGTTTTCTTGTTTTGTGTTGTTTGTTGTTTTTCATATGCATTTTTTGTTTGTTAGAGTCCATGCATTAAAGATTTCTAAGTTTGGTGTCTTGCATGTTTTCTTTGCATCAAAAATTTTTCAAAAATATGTTCTTGATGTTCATCATGATCTTCAAAGTGTTCTTGGTGTTCATCTTGACATTCATAGTGTTCTTGCATGCATCTTGTGTTTTGATCCAAAATTTTTATGTTTTGGGTCATATTTGTGTTTTTCTCTTTCATCATAAAAAAATTCAAAAATAAAAAAAACTATCTTTTCCTTATTTCTCTCCAAATTTTCGAAATTTTGGGTTGACTTGGTCAAAAATTTTTAAAATTAGTTGTTTCTTACAAGTCAAGTCAAATTTTCAATTTTAAAAATCTTATCTTTTCAAAATCTTTTTCTAAAATTATATCTTTTTCATTTTTTTCTATTTTTTGAAAATTTCAAAAATCTTTTTCAAAATATTTTCAAAATCTTTTTCTTATCTTTATATCATATTTTCGAAAATTCACTAATAATAAATGTGATTGATTCAAAAATTTGAAGTTTGTTACTTTCTTGTTAAGAAAGGTTCAATCTTTAAGTTCTAGAATCTTATCTTGTAGTTTCTTGTTAGTGAAGTAAATAATTTCAAAATTTTGAATAAAATCTTTTTATCTTTTATCTTATCTTTTTCAAAAACTTTATCTTTTTCAAAATTTGATTTCAAAATATCTTATCTAACTTCTTATCTTCGTATCTTTTCAAATCTGATTTCAAATCTTTTTCAATCAACTAACTAACTTTTTGTTTGTTTCTTATCTTTTTCAAAACCACTTAACTACTTTTCCCTCTTCAATTTTCGAAAATAGCTCACCTCTTTTTCAAAATTCTTTTAATTAACTAATTATTTCAAATTTTAATTTTAATTTTAATTCTATCTTATCTTTTATGTTCGAAATTACTAACACATTTTTCAAAATTATTTTCGAAATTTCCCTTCTCTTTTCTTCTTCTGTTTAATTATTTAATTACTAACACTTCTCTTCACCTCTCTTCATCTAAAAAATCCGAACCCATTTTTCTTCACTCTTCTCCCCTTTTTTCTTCTACTAACATAAAGGAATCTCTATACTGTGACATAGAGGATTTCTCTTCTTCTCTTGTTTTCTTCTCTTTCATATGAGCAGGAACAAGGAAAAAGGCACTCTTGTTGAAATTGATCCTGAACCTGAAAGGACTCTGAAGAGAAAATTAAGAGAAGCTAAGTTACAACAATCTAAAGGTAACCTTTCAGAAATTTTCGAACAAGAGAAGGAGATGGCAGCCAAAAATAATAATAATGCAAGGAGAATGCTTGGTGACTTCACAAAGCCAACGTCCAAGTTTGATGGAAGAAGCATCTCCATTCCTGCCATTGGAGCCAATAACTTTGAGCTGAAACCTCAGCTAGTTGCCTTAATGCAACAAAACTGTAAGTTTTATGGACTTCCATCTGAAGATCCTTATCAGTTTTTAACTGAGTTCTTGCAGATCTGTGAGACTGTAAAGACGAATGGAGTTGATCCTGAAGTCTACAGACTCATGCTTTTTCCTTTTGCTGTAAGAGACAGAGCTAGAATATGGTTGGATTCACAACCTAAGGATAGCCTGGACTCTTGGGATAAGCTGGTCACAGCCTTCTTGGATAAATTCTTTCCTCCTCAAAAGCTGAGCAAGCTGAGAGTGGATGTTCAAACCTTCAAACAAAAAGATGGTGAATCCCTCTATGAAGCTTGGGAAAGATACAAGCAGCTGACCAAAAGATGTCCATCTGACATGTTTTCAGAATGGACCATATTAGATATATTCTATTATGGTCTATCCGAATTTTTGAAAATGTCATTGGACCATTCTGCAGGTGGATCTATTCACCTAAAGAAAACGCCTTAAGAGGCTCAAGAACTCATTGACATGGTTGCAAACAACCAATTCATGTACACTTCTGAGAGAAATTTCGTGAATAATGTGATACCTCAGAAAAAAGGAGTTCTTGAAATTGATGCTCTGAATGCCATATTGGCTCAGAACAAAGTGTTGACTCAACAGGTCAACATGATCTCTCAAAATCTGAATGGATGGCAACATGCATCCAACAGTACTAAAGAGGCAGCTTCTGAAGAAGCTTATGATCCTGAGAACCCTGCCATGGCAGAGGTTAATTACATGGGTGAACCTTATGGAAACACCTATAACTCATCATGGAGAAATCATCCAAATTTCTCATGGAAGGATCAACAAAAGCCTCAACAAGGCTTTAATAATGGTGGACGCAACAGGCTGAGTAATAGCAACCCTTTTCCATCATCTTCTCAGCAACAGACAGAGAATTCTGAACAAAACACTTCTAATTTAGCCAATCTAGTCTCCGATCTGTCAAAGGCCACTTTCAGTTTCATGAGTGAAACAAGATCCTCCATTAGAAATCTGGAGGCACAAGTGGACCAGCTGAGTAAGAAAGTCATTGAAACTCCTTCTAGTATTCTCCCAAGCAATACAGAAGAGAATCCAAAAGGAGAGTGCAAGGCCATTGATATAATCAATATGGCCGAATGCACAAGGGAGGAGGAGGACGAAAATCCTAGTGAGGAAGACCTCCTGGGACGTCTGGTGCACGAAGTTGTGATCACTACTTTTCACAACTCAAATAATCCCTAGTAATGGCCCCAAAGACTTGGTGCTCAATACCATGGCATAAACACAACTTCGCACAACTAACCAGCAAGTGCACTGGGTCGTCCAAGTAATAAACCTTACGCGAGTAAGGGTCGATCCCACGGAGATTGTCGGTATGAAGCAAGCTATGGTCACCTTGTAAATCTCAGTCAGGCAGACTCAAATGGTTATGGATGCTATATGAATATAAGATAAAGATAGAGATACTTATGCAATTCATTGGTAAGAACTTCAGATAAGTGAATGGAGATGCTTTGTCCCTTCCGTCTCTCTGCTTTCCTACTGTCTTCATCCAATCCTTCTTACTCCTTTCCATGGCAAGCTGTATGTAGGGTTTCACTGTTGTCAGTGGCTACCTCCCATCCTCTCAGTGGAAATGTTCAATGCACCCTGTCACGGCACGGCTATCCAGCTGTCGGTTCTCGATCATGTCAGAATAGAATCCAGTGATTCTTTTGCGTCTGTCACTAACGCCCCACAATCACGAGTTTGAAGCACGTCACAGTCATTCAATCATTGAATCCTACTCAGAATACCACAGACAAGGTTTAGACCTTCCGAATTCTCTTGAATGCCGCCATCAATTCTAGCTTATACCACGAAGACTCTGATCTCACAGAATGGCTGGCTCGTTTGTCAGGCGAGCGCTCGGTTGTCAGGCGAGCGCTCGGTTGTCAGGCGAGCAGCAACCATGCGTCGTGTATCAGGAATCCAAGAGATATCCACCCAATCTAAGGTAGAACGGAGGTGGCTGTCAGTCACACGTTCATAGGTGAGAATGATGATGAGTGTCACGGATCATCACATTCATCAAGTTGAAGAACAAGTGATATCTTGGAATAAGAACAAGCTGAATTGAATAGAAGAACAATATTAATTGCATTAATACTCGAGATACAGCAGAGCTCCACACCTTAATCTATGGTGTGTAGAAACTCCACCGTTGAAAATACATAAGAACAAGGTCTAGGCATGGCCGTGAGGCCAGCCTCCCAAAGAGGGTTCAATCATAAAAACATGATCAAAAGATGATCTAGAGATCTAAAGTGATCAAAAGATATAAAATACAATAGTAAAAGGTCCTATTTATAGGGAACTAGTAGCTTAAGAATTACAAAGGTGAGTAAATGACATAAAAATCCACTTCCAGGCCCACTTGGTGTGTGCTTGGGCTGAGCATTGAAGCATTTTCGTGTAGAGACTCTTCTTGGAGTTAAACGCCAGCTTTTGTGCCAGTTTGGGCGTTTAACTCCCACTTTGGTGCCAGTTCCGGCGTTTAACGCTGGGAATTCTGAAGGTGACTTTGAACGCTGGTTTGGGCCATCAAATCTTGGGCAAAGTATGAACTATCATATATTGCTGGAAAGCCCAGGATATCTACTTTCCAACGCCGTTGAGAGCGCGCCAATTGGGCTTCTGTAGCTCCAGAAAATCCACTTCGAGTGCAGGGAGGTCAGAATCCAACAGCATCTGCAGTCCTTTTCAGTCTCTGAATCAGATTTTTGCTCAAGTCCCTCAATTTCAGCCAGAAAATACCTGAAATCACAGAAAAACACACAAACCCATACTGAAGTCCAGAAAAGTGAATTTTAACTAAAAACTAATAAAAATATACTAAAAACTAACTAAATCTACTAAAAACATACTAAAAACAATGCCAAAAAGCGTACAAATTATCCGCTCATCACAACACCAAACTTAAATTGTTGCTTGTCCCCAAGCAACTGAAAATCAAATGAGATAAAAAAGAAGAGAATATGCAATGAATTCCAAAAACATCTATGAAGATCAGTATTAATTAGATGAGCGGGGCTTTTAGCTTTTTGCCTCTGAATAGTTTTGGCATCTCACTCTATCCTTTGAAATTCAGAATGATTGGCTTCTTTAGGAACTCAGAATTCAGATAGTGTTATTGATTCTCCTAGTTAAGTATGATGATTCTTGAACACAGCTACTTTATGAGTCTTGGCCGTGGCCCAAAGCACTCTGTCTTCCAGTATTACCACCGGATACATACATGCCACAGACACATAATTGGGTGAACCTTTTCAGATTGTGACTCAGCTTTGCTAGAGTCCCCAATTAGAGGTGTCCAGGGTTCTTAAGCACACTCTTTTTTTGCCTTGGATCACAACTTTCTTTTTCTTTCTTTTTTTTTTCTTTTTCTCTTTCTTCTTTTTTCTTTTTTTCGTTTTTTTTTCGTTTTTTTTTCTTTTTTTTTTGTATTCACTGCTTTTTCTTGCTTCAAGAATCATTTTTATGATTTTTCAGATCCTCAGTAACATGTCTCATTTTCCATCATTCTTTCAAGAGCCAACATTCATGAACCACAAATTCAAAAGACATATGCACTGTTCAAGCATACATTCAGAAAACAAAAGTGTTGCCACAACATCAAAATAATTAATCTGTTATAAAATTTAAAATTCATGCAATTTTTCTCTTTTTCAATTAAGAACATTTTTCATTTAAGAGAGGTGATGGATTCATAGGACATTCATAACTTTAAGGCATAGACACTAAGACACTAATGATCATAAGACACAAACATGGATAAACATAAGCATGAAAATTCAAAAAACAGGAAAATAAAGAACAAGGAGATTAAAGAACGGGTCCACCTTAGTGATGGCGACTTGTTCTTCCTCTTGAAAATCTTATGGAGTGCTTGAGCTCCTCAATGTCTCTTCCTTGTCTTTGTTGCTCCTCTCTCATGATTCTTTGATCTTCTCTAATTTCATGGAGGAGGATGGAATGTTCTTGGTGCTCCACCCTTAGTTGTCCCATGTTGGAACTCAGTTCTCCTAGGGAGGTGTTGATTTGCTCCCAATAGTTTTGTGGAGGAAAGTGCATCCCTTGAGGTATCTCAGGGACTTCATGATGAGTGGGATCTCTTGTTTGCTCCATCCTTTTCTTAGTGATGGGCTTGTCCTCATTAATGAGGATGTCTCCTTCTATGTCCACTCCAACTGAATAACAGAGGTGACAAATGAGATGAGGAAAGGCTAACCTTGCCAAGGTAGAGGACTTGTCCGCCACCTTATAAAGTTCTTGGGCTATAACCTCATGAACTTCCACTTCCTCTCCAATCATGATACTATGAATCATGATGGCCCGGTCTATAGTAACTTCGGACCGGTTGCTAGTGGGAATGATTGGGCGTTGGATAAAATCCAACCATTCCCTCTTGAATCTCTCTTCCATTGGGCGCCCTCTTCACAAATGTCTGTGAGGACTTGGTCCAACCTTTGATCAAAGTTGACCCTTCTAGTTGTAAGGGTGTTCATCTCCTTGCATCATGGGCAAGTTGAATGCCAACCTCACATTTTCCGGACTAAAATCTAAGTATTTCCCCCGAACTATTGTAAGCCAATTCTTTGGGTCCGGGTTCACACTTTGATCATGGTTCTTGGTGATCCATGCATTGGCATAGAACTCTTGAACCATTAAGATTCTGACTTGTTGAATGGGGTTGGTAAGAATCTCCCAACCTCTTCTTCGGATCTCATGACGGATCTCCGGATATTCACTCTTTTTGAGTTTGAAGGGGACCTCGAGGATCACCTTTTTCAAGGCCACAACTTCATAGAAGTGGTCTTGATGCACCCTTGAGATGAATCTCTCCATCTCCCATGACTCGGAGGTGAAAGCTTTTGCCTTCCCTTTCCTCTTTCTAGAGGTTTCTCCGGCCTTGGATGCCATAAATGGTTATGGAAAAACAAAAAGCAATGCTTTTACCACACCAAACTTAAAGTGTTTGCTTATCCTCGAGCAAAAGAAGAAAAAAGAGAGTAGAAGAAGAAGAAATAGAGGAGATGGAGATGGCTTTATGGTTCGGCCAAAGGGGGAGAAGTAATGTTTAGGTTGTATGAAAATGAAGGAGTGAAGAAGGGTTTATATAGGGGTGGAGAGAGGGGTAGGGTTCGGCTATGGGAGGGTGGGTTTGGGTGGGAAAGTGGTTTGAATTTGAATGGTGAGGTAGGTGGGGTTTTATGAAGGGTGGATGTGAGTGGTGAAGAGAAAGATGGGATTTGATAGGTGAAGGGTGAAGAAGAAGAGAGAGGGTGGTGGGGTAGGTGGGGATCCTGTGGGGTCCACAGATCCTATTAAGGATCCAAAGGAATCTGAGGCTCATATAGAGACCATAGAGATTCCATTAAATCTCCTTCTGCCATTCATGAGCTCTGAAGACTATTCTTCCTCTGAAGAGGATGAAGATGTGACTGGAGAGCAAGTTGCTCAATATTTAGGAGCTATCATGAAGCTGAATGCCAAGTTGTTAGGTAATGAGACTTGGGAAAGTGAACCTCCCTTGCTCATTAGTGAACTGGATACCTGGACTCAGCAAATTTTACCTCAAAAGAAACAAGATCCTGGCAAGTTTTTGATACCTTGTACCATAGGCACCATGACCTTTGCAAAAGCTCTGTGTGATCTGGGGTCAGGGATAAATCTTATGCCACTCTCTGTAATGGAGAAGCTGGGGATCATTGAGGTATAACCTGCCTTGTTCTCATTACAATTGGCAGACAAGTCATTGAGACAAGCTTAAGGAATAGTGGAGGACGTGTTAGTAAAGGTTGAAGGCCTTTACATCCCTGCTGATTTCATAATCTTAGACACTAGGAAGGAAGAGGATGAATGCATCATCCTTGGAAGACCTTTCCTAGCCACAGCAGGAGCTGTGATAGATGTCAACAGAGGTGAATTAGTCCTTCAATTGAATGGGGACTACCTTGTGTTTAAGGCACATGGCCATCCCCCTGTGACAAAAGAGAGTAAGCATGAAGAGCTTCTCTCAGTTCAGAGTCAAGAAGAGCTCCCACAGTCAAACTCTAAGTTTGGTGTTGGGAGGCCACAACCAAACTCTAAGTTTGGTGTTAAGACCCCATATCCAAACTCTAAGTTTGGTGTTGGGACTATACAACATTGACCTGATCACCTTGTGGCTCCATGAGAGCCCACTGTCAAGCTATTGACATTAAAGAAGCGCTTGTTGGGAGGCAACCCAATTTTATTTATCTAATTTTTATTTTATTTTATTCTATTGTTATTTTGTGTTTTATTAGGTACATGATCATGTGGAGTCACGAAAAAAATATAAAAATTAAAAATAGAATCAAAAACAGCAGAAGAAAAATCACACCCTGGAGGAAGCACAGACTGGCGTTCAACGCCAGTAAGAAGCATCTGGCTGGCGTTCAACGCCATAACAGAGCATGAATCTGGCGCTGAACGCCAGAAACAAGCAACATTCTGGCGTTTGAACGCCAGAAATGTGCCTAGAGGAAAAGCTGGCGCTGAACGCCAGTAACAAGCATGAAACTGGCGTTCAACGCCGGAAACATGTTACATCTGGGCGTTGAACGCCCAGAACGTGCACCACTCGGCGTTTAAACGCCAGAATGGTATGCAAAGGCATTTTACATGCCTATTTGGTGCAGGGATGGAATTCCTTGACACCTCAGGATCTGTGGACCCCACAGGATCCCCACCTAACATATTCCCACCTTACCTCCTAATCCTATTTTACTCTTCCCAATAAACACTCCTTCCCAAAACCCTTCACCAATCACCTCAATCTCTCTTCCCAATTACCCTCTTCACCATTCACATCCATCCACTCTTCCCCATAAATCCCACCTACCTTCCAAATTCAACTTTTCTTTCCCACCCAATCCCACCCTATATGGCTGAACCTTCACTCTCCCCTCTCCCTATATATACCCTTCCATTCTATTTCATTTTCGCACAACACTACTCCCTCTTCTATACCTTGGCCGAATCCATCTCCTCTCACTCTCCTCCATTTTCTTCTTCTTCTTCTTCTTCTCTTCTTTCTTCTATTGCTCGAGGACGAGCAATATTTTAAGCTCGAGGACGAGCAATATTTTAAGTTTGGTGTGGTAAAAGCATAAGCTTTTTGTTTTTCCATTACCATCAATGGCACCTAAGGCCGGAGAATCCTCTATAAAAGGAAAAGGGAAGACAAAAGCCCTCCACCATGGCAAGGCTACCTTTTCCTCATCTTATTTGCCATCTATGTTACTCAGCTGGAGTTATCATAGAAGGAGACATCCTCATTGAAGAGGATAAGCCCATCACCAAGAAGAGGATGGAGCAAGCAAGAGAGACCCTCCACGGTTCTCAAGAGATGCATGAGGAAGCTCATCATCATCAAGAATCCCTGAGATGCCTTAAGGGATGCACTTTCCTCCCAACAACTATTGGGAACAACTCAACACTTCCTTAGAAGACTTAAGCCATAATGTGGAACAATTAAGGGTGGAACATCATGAGCACTCTATCATTTTCCATGAAATAAGAGAAGATCAAAGAGCAATGAGGGAGGAGCAACAAGGCAAGGAAGGGACATAGAAAAGCTTAAGGACATTGTTGTCCTTCAAGAAGAAGACGCCACTAAGGTGGATTCATTCCTTGTTCTTAATTCTTTCTGTTTTTTCGGTTTCTATGTTGTTTCTCTATGTTTTGTGTCTCTACTTCATGATCATAGTAGTTAGTAACTATGTCTTAAAGTTATGAATAATTCCATTAATCCTTCACCTCTCTTAAATAAATATGTTTTTAATTCAAAGAACAAGAAGTACATGAATTTCAAACTTATCCTTGAATTTAATTTATTATATTGATGTGACAATACTTTTGTTTTCTGAATGAATGCTTGAACAGTGCATATTTTTTATCTTGCTGTTTGAATGTTAAAACTGTTGGCTCTTGAAAAATGATGAACAAAGAGAAATGTTATGATGATATGAAAATCATAAAATTGATTCTTGAAGCAAGAAAAAGCAGTGAAAACAAAAGCTTGTGAAAAAATGGCGAAAAAAATATATATAGAAGAAAAGAAAAAAAGCAAGCAGAAAAGGCAATAGCCCTTAAAACCAAAGGCAAGGGTAAAAAGGATCCAAGCAAAAGAGTGTGCTTAAGAGCTCTGACACCACTAACTGGGACTCTAGCAAAGCTGAGTCACAATCTGAAAAGGTTCACCCAGTTTATGTGTCTGTGGCATTATGTATCCGGTGGTAATACTGGAAAACAAAGTGCTTAGGGCCACGGCCAAGACTCACAAGTAGCTGTGTTCAAGATCAACATGCTTAACTAGGAAAGTCAATAACACTATCTGAACTCTGAGTTCCTAGAGACGCCAATCACTCTAAACTTCAAAGAAAAAAGTGAGATGCCAAAACTATTCAGAAGCAAAAAGCTACAAGTCCCGCTCATCTAAATTAGAATTAATATTCATTGATATTTTGGAATTTATAGTACATTCTCTTCTTTTATCCTAATTTATTTCAGTTGCTTGGGGACAAGCAACAATTTAGTTTGGTGTTGTGATGAGCGATAATTATCGCTTTTTGGCATGATTTTTAGGTAGTTTTTAGTAAGTTCAAGCTACTTTTAGGGATGTTTTCATTAGTTTTTATGTTAAATTCACATTTCTGGACTTTACTATGAGTTTGTGTGTTTTTCTGTAATTTCAGGTAATTTCTGGCTGAAATTGAGGGACTTGAGCAAACTCTGAAAAGGCTGACAAAAGGCTGCTGATGTTTTGAATCTGACCTCCCTGCACTCGAATGAATTTTCTGGATCTACAGAACTCCAAATGGCACGCTCTCAACGGCGTTGGAAGGTAGACATCCAGATCTTTGCAGCAATATATAATAGTCCATACTTTATTCGGAAATTGACGACGTAAATTGGCGTTGAACACCAAGTACATGCTGCTGTCTGGAGTTAAACGCCAGAAACAAGTCATGATCCGGAGTTGAACGCCCAAAACACGTTATAACTTGGAGTTAAACTCCAGAAAGCCTCAGCTCGTGGTAGATCAAGCTCAGCCCAAGCATACACCAAGTGGGCCCCGGAAGTGGATTTATGCATCAATTACTTACTCATGTAAACCCTAGTAGCTAGTCTAGTATAATAGGATAATTTACTATTGTATTAGACATCTTTGACAGTTTAATCTTTGGAATGTTTAGTCTTTGATCATTCGATCTTTTGATCATTCAGGGGGCTGGCCATTCGGCCATGCCTGAACCTTTCACTTATATATTTTCAACGGTGGAGTTTCTGCACACCATAGATTAAGGGTGTGGAGCTCTGCTGTACCTCAAGTTTCAATACAATCACTATTATTTTCTATCAATTCTCTTTTATTCTTATTCCAAGATATACGTTGCACTTCAACTTGATGAATGTGATGATCCGTGACACTCATCATCATTCTCACCCATGAACGCACGTGACTGACAACCACTTCAGTTCTACTTTAGGCCGGGCGCATATCTCTTAGATTCTCCAACAGAATCTTCGTGGTATAAGCTAGATAGATGGCGGCATTCATGGGGATCCGGAAAGTCTAACCTTGTCTGTGGTATTCCGAGTAGGATCCCGGAAATCCGGAAAGTCTAACCTTGTCTGTGGTATTCCGAGTAGGATTCCGGTATTGAATGACTGGACGAGCTTCAAACTCCTGAAGGCTGGGCGTGATGACAAACGCAAAAGAATCAAGGGATTCTACTCCAACCTGATTGAGAACCGACAGATGATTAGCCGTGCTGTGACAGAGCATTTGGACCATTTTCACTGAGAGGATGGGATGTAGCTATCAACAAGGGTGATGCCTCCAGACGATTAGCCGTGCAGTGACAGTGCATAGGACCATTTTCCCGAGAGGATTAAAAGTAGCCATTGATGATGGTGATGCCCTACATACAGCTTGCCATGGAAAGGAGTAAGAAGGATTGGATGAAAGCAATAAGAAAGTAGAGATTCGAAAGGATTCTAGCATCTCCACACGCCTATCTGAAATTCCCACTATTGATTTACATAAGTATTTCTATCCCTTTTTATTTTCTATTTATTATTAATTTTCGAAACCCATAACCATTTAATCTGCCTAACTGAGATTTACAAGGTGACCATAGCTACCAACAATCTCTGTGGGATCGACCCTTACTCACATAAGGTATTACTTGGATGACCCAGTACACTTGCTGGTTAAGTTTAACGGAGTTGTGTCCACACATAGCCAAGAGCCATAATAATGATTCCATACAATAACAAAGAGTACTACATTGATGTGATCACAATTTCGTCCACCAACCAACAATGTCCTTAAGCTCTTCTATGTCCCTTCCTTGCCTTTGTTGCTCCTCCCTTATTGCTCTTTGATCTTCTCTTATTTCATGAAGAATGATGGAGTGCTCATGATGTTCCACCCTTAATTGTTCCACATTGTAGCTCAAATATTCTAAGGAAGTGTTGAGTTGTTCCCAATAGTTGTTGGGAGGAAAGTGCATCCCTTGAGGCATCTCAGGGATTTCTTGATGATGAGCTTCCTCATGCATCTCTTGAGATCCGTGGAGGGTCTCTCTTGCTTGCTCCATCCTCTTCTTGGTGATGGGCTTATCCTCTTCAATGAGGATGTCTCCTTCTATGATAACTCCAGCTGAGTAACATAGATGGCAAATAAGATGAGAAAAAGCTAGCCTTGCCGTGTTGGAGGACTTATCGGCTATTTTGTAGATTTCATTAGAGATGACTTCATGAACTTCTACTTCCTCTCCAATCATGATGCTATGAATCATGATGGCCCGATCCACAGTAACTTCAGATTGGTTACTAGTGGGAATGATGGAGCGTTGAATGGACTCCAACCATCCTCTAGCCACAGGCTTGAGGTACAGTCTTCTCAGTTGAACAGGCTTGCCTTTGGAGTCTCTTTTCCATTGAGCTCCTTCCACACATATGTCCATGAGGACTTGGTCCAACCTTTGATCAAAGTTGACCCTTCTAGTGTAGGGGCATTCATCTCCCTGTATCATGGGCAAGTGGAATGCCAACCTCACATTTTCCGGACTAAAATCTAAGTATTTTCCCCGAACCATTGTGAGATAATTCTTTGGACTTGGGTTCATACTTTGATCATGGTTCTTAGTGATCCATGCATTGGCATAGAACTCTTGAACCATTAAGATTCCGACTTGTTGCATGGGGTTGGTTAGGACTTCCCAACCTCTTCTTCGGATCTCATGTCGGATCTCCGGATACTCATTTTTCTTGAGCTTGAAAGGGACCTCAGGGATCACCTTCTTCTTTGCCACAACATCATAGAAGTGGTCTTGATGGATTTTGGAGATGAATATTTCCATCTCCCATGACTCGGAGGTGGAAGCTTTTGTATTCCCTTTTCCTTTTCTAGAGGATTCTCCGGCCTTAGGTGCCATTGATGGTAATGGAAAAACAAAAAACTTATGCTTTTACCACACCAAACTTAAAATATTGCTCGCCCTCGAGCAAGAGAAGAAAGAGGAGAAGAAGAAGAAGAAGAAAAGATGGAGGAGAGTGAGGGGAGATGGATTCGGCCAAGGTGTAGAAGAGGGGGTTTGTGTTGTGTGAAAATGAAGTAGAATGGAAGGGTATATATGGGGAGGGGAGTGGATGTAGTTTCGGTCATTTAGGGTGGGTTTGGATGGGAAAGTTTTTTGAATTTTGAAGGTGGGTGGGGTTTGTGGGGAAGAGTGGATGGATATGAGTGGTGAAGGAGATAATTGGGAAGATAGATTGAAGTTGTTGGGAAGTGTGTTTTGGGGAAGAGTTTTATAGGATTAGGAGGTAAGGTGCGAATATGTTAGGTGGGGATCCTGTGGGGTCCACGGATCCTGAGATGATCCTGTGGGGTCCACAGATCCTGAGGTGTCAAAGATTTACATCCCTGCACCAATTAGGCATGTAAAATGCCTTTGCACACCATTCTGGCGTTTAAACGCCGAGATGATGCACACTCTGGGCGTTCAACGCCCATGTGTAGCATGTTTCTGGCGTTGAACGCCAGTTCCATGCTTGTTACTGGCGTTCAGCGCCAGCTTTCCTCAAGGCACATTCCTGGCGTTCAAACGCCAGGATGTTGCTTGTTTCTGGCGTTCAGCGCCAGATTCATTCTCTGTTCTGGCGTTGAACGCCAGCCAGATGCTCCTTACTGGCGTTGAACGCCAGTATGTCCTCCCTCCAGGGTGTGATTTTTCTTCTGCTGTTTTTGATTCTATTTTTATTTTTTATATTTTTTTCGTGACTCCACATGATCATGTACCTAATAAAACACAAAATAACAATAAAATAAAATAAAAATTAGATAAATAAAAATTGGGTTGCCTCCCAACAAGCGCTCTTTTAATGTCATTAGCTTGACTGTAGGCTCTCATGGAGCCACAAAGGTGATCAGGTCAATGTTGTAAAACTTCCAACACCAAACTTAGAGTTTGGATATGGGGTCTTACCACCAAACTTTGTGTTTGGTTGTGGCCTCCCAACACCAAACTTAGAGTTTGACTGTGGGGGCTCTGTTTGACTCTGTACTGAGAGAAGCTCTTCATGCTTACTCTCTTTTGTCACAGAGGGATGGCCATGTGCCTTAAACACAAGGTAGTCCCCATTCAATTGAAGGACTAATTCACCTCTGTTGACATCTATCACAGCTCCTGCTGTGGCTAGGAAAGGTCTTCCAAGGATGATGCACTCATCCTCTTCCTTCCTAGTGTCTAAGATTATGAAATCAGCAGGGATGTAAAGGCCTTCAACCTTTACTAACACGTCCTCTACTAATCCATAAGCTTGTCTTAATGACTTGTCTGCCAATTGTAATGAGAACAAGGCAGGTTGTACCTCAATGATCCCCAGCTTCTCCATTACAGAGAGTGGCATAAGATTTATCCCTGACCCCAGATCACATAGAGCTTTTTCAAAGATCATGGTGCCTATGGTACAAGGTATTAAGAACTTGCCAGGATCTTGTCTCTTTTGAGGTAAAATTTGCTAAATCCAGGTATCTAGTTCACTAATGAGCAAGGGAGGTCCACTTTCCCAAGTCTTATTACCAAACAACTTGGCATTCAGCTTCATGATAGCTCCTAAATATTGAGCAACTTGCTCTCCAGTCACATCTTCATCCTCTTCAGAGGAAGAATAGTCTTCAGAGCTCATGAATGACAGAAGGAGATTTAATGGAATCTCTATGGTCTCTATATGAGCCTCAGATTCCTTTGGATCCTTAATAGGAAACTCCTTCTTGCTTGAGAGACGTCCCAGGAGGTCCTCCTCACTAGGATTTTCGTCCTTCTCCTCCCTTGTGCATTCGGCCATATTGATCACATCAATGGCCTTGCACTCTCCTTTTGGATTCTCTTCTGTATTGCTTGGAAGAATACTGGAAGGAGTTTCAATGACTTTCTTACTCAGCTGACCCACTTGTGCCTCCAGATTTCTGATGGAGGATCTTGTTTCACTCATGAAACTGAAAGTGGCTTTTGACAGATCAGAGACTAAGTTTGCTAAATTAGAGGGGCTCTGTTCAGAATTTTCTGTCTGTTGCTGAGAAGATGATGGAAAAGGCTTGTTATTACTGAGCCTATTTCTTCCACCATTATTAAAGCCTTGTTGAGGCTTTTGTTGATCCTTCCATGAGAAATTTGGGTGATTTCTCCATGATGAGTTATAGGTGTTTCCATAAGGTTCACCCATGTAATTTACCTCTGCTATTGCAGGGTTCTCAGGATCATAAGCTTCTTCAGAAGCTGCCTCTTTAGTACTGTTGGATGCATTTTGCCATCCATTCAGACTTTGAGAAATCATGTTAACTTGCTGAGTCAACACTTTGTTCTGAGCCAATATGGCATTCAGAGCATCAATTTCAAGAACTCCCTTCCTCTGAGGCGTCCCATTATTCACGGAATTCCTTTCAGAAGTGTACATGAAATGGTTATTTGCAACCATGTCAATAAGTTCTTGAGCTTCTGCAGGCGTTTTCTTTAGGTGAATGGATCCACCTGCAGAATGGTCCAGTGACATTTTCAAAAACTCAGATAGACCATAATAGAATATATCTAATATGGTTCATTCTGAAAACATGTCAGATGGACACCTTTTGGTCAGCTGCTTGTATCTTTCCCATGCTTCACAGAGGAATTCACCATCCTTTTGCTTGAAGGTCTGAACATCCACTCTAAGCTTGCTCAACTTTTCAGGAGGAAAGAATTTATCCAAGAAGGCCGTGACCAGCTTATCCCAGGAGTCCAGGCTATCTTTAGGTTGTGAGTCCAACCATGTTCTAGCTCTGTCTCTTACAGCAAAAGGGAAAAGCATGAGCCTGTAGACTTCAGGATCTACTCCATTTGTCTTAACAGTCTCACAAATCTGCAAGAACTCAGTTAAAAACTGGTAAGGATCTTCAGATGGAAGTCCATAAAACTTGCAGTTCTGTTGCATTAAAGCAACTAGTTGAGGTTTAAGCTCAAAATTGTTGGCTCCAATGGTAGGAATGGATATGCTTCTTCCATCAAATTTGGATGTTGGTTTTGTAAAGTCACCAAGCATTCTCCTTGCATTATTGTTGTTGGGTTCGGCTGCCATCTCCTTCTCTTGTTCGAAAATTTTTGAAAGGTTGTTTCTGGATTGTTGTAATTTAGCTTCTCTTAGTTTCCTCTTCAGAGTCCTTTCAGGTTCTGGATCAATTTCAACAAGAGTGCCTTTTTCCTTGTTCCTGCTCATATGAAAGAGAAGAAAACAATAAAAGAAGAGGAATCCTCTATGTCACAGTATAGAGATTCCTTTATGTTAGTAAAAGAAGAAGAGAATAGAAGAAGGAAGAGTGAAGAATCCAAACGCAGGGGGAGGAGTGAGTTCGGATTTTTGGATGAAGGGAGGTGAAGAGAAGTGTTAGTAAATAAATAATTAAATAGAATAAGAAAAGAGAGGGAGAATTCGAAAATTAATTTTTGAAAAGGAATTAGTAATTTTGAAAATTAAAGATAAGATATGATTAAAATTAAAATTTAAAACAATTAAAAAGAATTTTTGAAAAAGAGAGAGGTATTTTCGAAAATTAGAGAGAGAAAAGTAGTTAGGTGGTTTTGAAAAAGATAAGAAACAAACAAAAAGTCAAATAGTTAGTTGAAAAAGATATTAAAATCAAATTTGAAAAGATAAGAAGATAAGATAAGATAGGATATTTTGAAATCAAAATTTGAAAAAAGATAAAATTTTGAAAAAGATATGATAAAAAAAAAGATCAAAAGATAAGATAGATAAGATATGGTTGAAAAAGATTTAAAATTAAAATTAAAATTAATTACTTAACTAACAAGAAACTTAAAAAGATAAGATTCTAGATTTTAAAGATTGAACCTTTCTTAACAAGAAAGTAACAAACTTCAAATTTTTGAATCAATCATATTACTTGTTAGTGTAATTTCGAAAATTTGATATAAAGATAAGAAAAAGATTTTGAAAATAATTTGAAAAAGAATTTAGAAAGATAAGATTTTTAAAATTGAAATTTTGACTTGACTTGTAAGAAACAACTAGTTTTAAAAATTTTTGACCAAGTCAAACCAAAATTTTGAAAATTTGGATAGAAAAAAGGAAAAGATATATTTTTTATTTTTGAATTTTTAATTATGAGAGAGAAAAACCCAATTATGACCCAAAACTTAAAAATTTTGGATCAAAACACATGATGCATGCAAGAGCACTATGAATGTCAAGATGAACACCAAGAACACTTTGAAGATCATGATGAATATCAAGAACATAATTTTGAAAAATTTTTGATGCAAAAAAAAACATGCAAGACACCAAACATAGAAATTTTTAATGCATGGACTCTAACAAACAAAAAATGCATATGAAAAACAAGAAAATACGCCAAACAAGAAAACATCAAGATCAAACAAGAGGACTTATCAAGAACAACTTGAAGATCATGAAGAACACTATGAATGCATGAATTTTCGAAAAATGCAAGAAAAAATTTTTAAAGCATGCAATTGACACCAAACTTAAAAATTGACTCAAGATTCAAACAAGAAACACAAAATATTTTTGATTTTTATGGTTTTATTAATTTTTTTTGGATTTTTATTAATTTTTTCGAAAATAAAGTTTGGAAAAACAAAAAAAGAAAAGAAAAATTATGAAAAAGATTTTTGAAAAATTTTTGAAAAGAAAATTACCCAATCCCCGGCAATGGCGGCAAAAACTTGGTGGACGAAATTGTGATTCATCAATGTTGTATTCTTTGTTGTTGTATGGAATAATTATAATGGCTCTTTACTATGTGTGGACACAACTCCGTTCAACTAACCAGCAAGTGTACTGGGTCATCCAAGTAATACCTTACGTGAGTAAGGGTCGATCCCACAGAGATTGTTGGTATGAAGCAAGCTATAGTCATGTTGTAAATCCCAGTCATGTAAAGTCAAATGTAATTGGATTAGATATATAAAAGATAAATAAAATAAAGGTATAGAAATACTTATGTAGATTAATAGTGGGAATTTCAGATAAGCGTATGGAGATACTGTGCCCTTTCTTTTTCTACTTTCCTACTTCTTCCTTCAATCCTTCTTACTCCTTTCCATGGAAAGCTGTATGTAGGGCATCACCGTTGTCAATGGCTACATCCCATCCTCTCAGTAAAAAAGGTCCAAATGCTCTATCACAGCACGGCTAATCATCTGTCGGTTCTCAACCAGGTTGGAATAGAATCCCTTGATTCTTTTGCGTCTGTCACTAATGCCCAGCCTTCAGGAGTTTGAAGCTTGTCACAGTCATTCAATCCCGGAATCCTACTCGGAATACCACAGACAAGGTTAGACTTTCCGGATTCCCATGAAAGCCGCCATCAATTCTACCTTATACCACGAAGATTCTGATTAAGGAATCCAAGAGATATGCGCCCGGTCTAAGGTAGAACGGAAGTGGTTGTCAGTCACGCCGTTCATAGGTGAGAATGATGATGAGTGTCACGGATCATCACATTCATCAAGTTGAAGTGCAACGAATATCTTAGAATAGGAATAAAGAGAATTGAATAGAAAATAGTAGTAATTGTATTGAAACTTGAGGTACAGCAGAGCTCCACACCCTTAATCTATGGTGTGTAGAAACTCCACCGTTGAAAATACATAAGTGAAAGGTTCAGGCATGGCTGAATGGCCAGCTCCCAAAACGTGATCAATGGCCTCCTAAGATGAAGAATAAAACAAAACTGAGACCAAAGATGTCTAATACAATAGTAAATTATCCTATTTATACTAGACTAGCTACTAGGGTTTACATGAGTAAGTAATTGATGCATAAATCCACTTCCGGGGCCCACTTGGTGTGTGTTTGGGCTGAGCTTGATCTATCCACGAGCTGAGGCTTCTTTTGGAGTTGAACGCCAAGTTGTAACATGTTTTGGGCGTTCAACTCCAGGTCGTGACGTGTTTCTGGCGTTTTACTCCAGACAGCCGCATGGAACTGGCGTTGAGCGCTAGTTTATGTCGTCAATTCTCGAATAAAGTATGAACTATTATATATTTCTGGAAAGCTCTGGATGTCTACTTTCCAACGTCATTGAGAGCGCGCCATTTGGAGTTCTGTAGCTCCAGAAAATCTATTTCGAGTGCAGGGAGGTCAGATTCCAACAGCATCAGTAGT
This sequence comes from Arachis stenosperma, assembly GCF_014773155.1. Classification (NCBI taxonomy): domain Eukaryota; kingdom Viridiplantae; phylum Streptophyta; class Magnoliopsida; order Fabales; family Fabaceae; genus Arachis; species Arachis stenosperma. The sequence continues at coordinate 61,248,086 of NC_080386.1, forward strand.
CTTTTGTCAGCTTCCTTCTCAGAGTTTTGCTCAGGTCCCTCCATTTCAGCCAGAAATTACCTGAAATTACTGAAAAACACACAAACTCATAGTGAAGTCCAGAAATGTGAATTTAACATAAAAACTAATGAAAACATCCCTAAAAGTAGCTTGAACTTACTAAAAACTACCTAAAAACAATGCCAAAAAGCGTATAAATTATCCGCTCATCAGTAATATAAACAAGTAATGCTATAAAGTGATGGAAAAGTGGTTCAAAACATAAATGAAACCTTGAATTGGGATGAGTTATAGAATCCCTTCCTTTTCATAACCACAACTATGATAATTATGATGGATTAATCTCACTAAGTCAACCCTCACATCGGAGAGTAAGTCAAGTGAGCATAATTGTTATCAATCCACAAGTCCTAGCTAACTTACTAATTACCTTAGTAAAAAGCTAGTGTTAGTGGAAACAATAACAACTAACAACCCAAGAATTATAACTAAATGTTGGACATTATGGCTCTAGTAATCCATAAACACATTTTTCCCAAGCCAAGGGGTGGAAATTACCCCAAAACTAAGATTGGCATTTCATCAAACACTTAATGGGCATAAACATAAAACATGGCAAAGTTGGTAAATTAATGAGAGCTATGAACCATAAATGATCAAAAGCAATAAAAACAACTCAACAAACATATGAAAGCCATCAAACATCAAATTAAACATCTAGAAATCCAAAATTGCAAAGCAAAGTAAATATTGACAAGAAAAATGGAAATAAAGGAAAGTGTAGAACAAGTGGTACAATTAAAGAGAGAATTAAAGAAAAACTTACATTGTAATTGCTATAATCCAAAATCAAACTTGAAGTATAAAATGCTATGAACCCTAATTAAGAACCCTAAGAGAGAAAACCTAAAACTATACTACACTACTCCTACTATGTGTTTTTCCTTTTCTAAGATGGCTTCGTTTGTTATGTGTTGTTGCTCCTTCATATAGCCCTTCATGTCAGCCTCCAAGCCTTCAAAAATGGGCCAAGAAAGTCCCAAAATTGCGAGTCACGTGCATTTTTAATGGAGGCATGCGCTGGTACCTGTGCGGACGCACAGGTCTGTGCATCGGCACAGATGCTGATTTTCCTCCTGTGCATGGGTGATGCACCACAAATTCGTGGTACATCTTGTGCTTAATTGAGTGGATTTTATCCATTAATCTCACATTTATTCATATAAATTGCATGTTTTACATTTTCCTTCCTGATTTAGTGCTATGATTAAAAACACGCTTCTTTGGCCTTAGATTTGTTAATTTTAATCCTCTCTTATTACCATTCGATGCCTTGATATGTGTGTTAAGTGATTTCAGGGTTTATAGGGTAGGAATGGTTTAGAGGATGGAAAGGAAACATGTAAAAGAAGAAGGAACGCAAGAAGATGAAGTTGTGAGGAGCGAGCAGCGACGCGTACGGATGGACGAAGCGTACGCGTGACTAGCGCATAGGAAAAGCGATGCGTATGCATAACTGACGCGTACACATGATAAGGAATCTCGCCAAACAACGCTCCCGCATGACCTACGCGTACGTGTGACAAGCACGACGTACAACAATTGCAGAAATTGTCCCCAGTGATTTCTGGGCTGTTTTTGACCCAGTTTTCGGCCTAGAAAACACAGATTAGAGGTTGCAGAGTGGGGGAATCTAATTCATAGATCAGATTCAACTCATTATTCACCATTTTAGGTTTTAGATTTAGTTTTCTAGAGAGAGAGGCTCTCTCGTCTCTCTTAGATTTTAGGATTTTAGGATTAGCTTTTCTTAAATTCAGATTTCTATCATGCTTTAATTTAGTTTTCTTCTACTCCTATTTGTTCTAGTAGTATAGTTTATCTATCTTCTCTTGTTGATCTATTTATTCTTCAATTTAGTTTATGAATGTTTCATGTTAGATTAATTTTCTATTTAATGCAATTTGAGGTATTTTATATTTATGATTGCTTTCTTCAATTTATGTTATTGATGCTTTCAATTGATTATTTGGATTTAATATTCTCGTATTAATTTTCTATGTTTTTATGTTATGCCCTCCAAGTACTTGACAAAATGCTTAGAAGGATGTTAGAGTAGGATTCTATGTTCATGGCTTGGTTGAGTAATTGGTGACATTTGAGTTATCAAACTCCTTTGTTGATTGATAATTGAAAGTTGCTAATTGATTTGGATTCCACTAAAGCTAGTCTTTCCTTAGGAATTGACTAGGACTTGAGGAATCAAATTGATTAGTCCACTTGACTTTCCTTCATTCGTTGAGGGTTAACTAAGTGAGAGCAATGAACAATTCTCATCACAATTGATAAGGATAACTAGTATAGGATTTCCAGTTCACATACCCTGACAGGAGCTTTTCTAGTCATTTGCTTTTCATTACAATTTACTATTCTTGCTTCTTATCTTAAAAACCCCAAAATAGACCTTTACATAACCAATAACAAGAACACTTCCCTGCAATTCCTTGAGAGATGACCCGAGGTTTAAATACTTCGGTTATTATTTATTAGGGGTTTGTTACTTGTGACAACCAAAACTTTTGTGTGAAAGGACTCTTGTTGGTTTAGAAACTATACTTTCAACGAGAATTTATTTGTGAAATTATAAACCGTCAAAATCCCATCGTCAAAAATGGCGCCGTTGCCGGGGAGTTGCAAACGTGTGCCTTATTATTGGTTATTGTAAATATTTGCTTTTTGCTTGTTTGCTAGTTTTTGCTAGTTTAGGAATTAGTTGCTTATTTTTAATACTTTTTATTTTTATTTTCTCTTATTACTATGAACTCTTACCCCTGTGGCTACGAGCATGGTTATAATTATGTTGCAGGAAAAGGAGATTATAATGACAACATGCATCAAGGATGGGACAACCGAAGATGGGAGGAGCCACAGGGATTTGATCAACCATCTTGGCAACAACCTCCACCAACACACTATGACCAAGAGCCATTCCATGAAACATATCAAGATGATGGCTATGGTGAACACTCTTTTGATTATCAATGGTGCACGAAATTGTGATCATCAACAATGGCTCCAAAGACTTGGTGCTCTTAAACATGAATCACACTTTGTCACAACTCCGCACAACTAACCAGCAAGTGTACTGGGTCATCCAAGTAATACCTTGCGTGAGTAAGGGTCGATCCCACAGAGATTGTTGGTATGAAGCAAACTATGGTCATCTTGTAAATCCCAGTCAGGCGGATTTAACTAATTTAAGAGATTATTGATTTTTTGAATAATAATAATAAATAAATAGAAAATAGTTACTCATATAATTCAATGGTGGGAATTTCAGATAGGTGCATGGAGATGCTGTGTTCCTTCTGAATCTCTGCTTTCCTACTGCTTTTATCCAATCTTTGTCATTCCTTTCTATGGCAAGCTGTATGTAGGGCATCACCATTGTCAATGGCAACATCCCATCCTCTTAGTGAAAATGGTCCAAATGCTCTGTCACAGCACGGCTAATCATCTGCCGGTTCTCGATCATGTCGGAATAGAATCCCTTGATTCTTTTGCGTTTGTCATCACGCCCAACAATCGCGAGTTTGAAGCTCGTCACAGTCATTCAATTCCGGAATCCTACTCGGAATACCACAGACAAGGTTAGACTTTCCGGATTCCCATGAATGCCGCCATCAATTCTAGCTTATAACACGAAGATTCTGATTAAGGAATCCAAGAGATATGCGCCCGGTCTAAGGTAGAACAGAAGTGGTTGTCAGTCACGCATTCATAGGTGAGAATGATGATGAGTGTCACGGATCATCACATTCATCATGTTGAAGTGCAACGAATATCTTAGAATAAGAACAAGTGGAATTGAATAGAAAATAGTAGTAATTGCATTGAAACTTAAGGTACAGCAGAGCTCCACACCCTTAATCTATGGTGTGTAGAAACTCCACCGTTGAAAATACATAAGTGATGAAGGTTCAGGCATGGCCAAATGGCCAGCCCACAAACATGGTCAAAAGATCAAAAATACAATCCCAGACATCTAATACACTAGTAAAAAGTTCTATTTATACTAAACTAGCTACTAGGGTTTACAGAAGTAATTAATTGATGCATAAATCCACTTCCGGGGCCCACTTGGTGTATGTTTAGGCTAAGCTTGATCTTTACACGAACTAGGGCTTATTTTGGAGTTGAACGGCAAGTTGTAACGTGTTTTGGGCGTTCAACTCTGGTTCGTGACGTGTTTCTGGCGTTTGACTCCAGAATGCAGCATGGAACTGGCGTTTAGCGCCAGTTTACGTCATATAATTACGAATAAAGTATGAATTATTATATATTGCTGGAAAGCTCTAGATGTCTACTTTCCAACGCCATTGAGAGCCCGCCATTTGGAGTTTAGTAGCTCTAGAAAATTCATTTCGAGTGCAGGGATGTCAGAATCCAACAGCATCAGCAGTCCTTTGTCAGCCTTCTTATTAGAGTTTTGCTCAGGTCCCTCAATTTCAGCCTGAAAATACCTGAAATCACAGAAAAACACACAAACTCATAGTTAAATCCAGAAATGTGAATTTAGCATAAAAACTAATGAAAACATCCCTAAAAGTAACTAGATCATACTAAAAACTACCTAAAAATAATGCTAAAAAGCGTATAAATTATCCGCTCATCACAACACCAGACTTAAATTGTTGCTTGTCCCCAAGCAACTGAAGATTAATTAGCACAACTAGAAAATGGCTTAATACAGACAGATTTACAGACAGATTTACAGACAGATTTGGTATATATTACAGACGGATTTTTGGTTACCGATGAAATTACCGACGAATTTTGTCCCTCTGTAAAAGCCTCGTCGGAAATTATTTACCGACGGATTTTTTTTCGTCAGAAAATTATCGACGGATTTTTACCAGTTACCGACGAATTTTCCCTCTGTAAATTCTCCATTCATTTCCCGAAGCCGACGAACTTTCCAACGGATTTTCCGTCTGTAATTATAGGCGAATTTTCCGACGGATTTTTCCGTCTATAATTACAGGCATATTTTCCGACGGATTTTTCCTCTGTAATGACAGACGAATTTTCTGACGGATTTTCCGTCTGTAATTACAGACGAATTTTCTAACGGATTTTCCGTCTATAATTACAGACGAATTTTCCGACAGATTTTTCGTCTGTAATTTAACCTTGGAAAATCATCTCAGACTCTTATTACAGACAGAAAATCCATCTGTAATCTGTCAGTAAACTAAAATAGATTTTTTTTTATTTTTTCAATTACAAAATAAACTTGTTTTCATACAAAATAAATATAAATTTAATACAAATTTTTATCTAATTTGTATTTGAATATTTATAATATTACAAAAAATAAACAAATTCATCATATTATAAAATTAAAAGAAAATTATTATAAACAAGCAAGTCAATATAATTCAAAACATAAACAATGTGTATTATCAACTATAATCCTCAGTATATTGTTCAACCATACTAAATTTTACACAATTTTACATATATTATAGAAAGATTAACTGAATTCTTTCTCAAAAAATGGACATGTATTAACATCCATCAACCATATGTGCATGAATTCTTCTTGAACCTGATAGGTTTGATTTAGAAGAGTTGATCACCAAAGGAAAAGTAATTTTCTTATGGTGCTTTGTTTGACATGCCAGAGCCTTCAGCAACAAAATAAAAAATAAGCATTGAGAAGAATTCTGCAAATGTTGCTCTAATTGCATCAGGCTGAGCAGCCTTTCCAGGAGACCCAATTGCAATTCTTTGGATTGTCATCAATTCACGTGGGAACATCGAAGGATCCACATCCATTTCTGCTCAACTATGGCACAGAATGGAAAAAAGATAATGTTAAGATATTAAGACCTTTCAATTATTTTCTCTTCAATTGTATACTGTGGATTTTCATTGTACAACATATTAAGACCAACCAAAAGTATAAATTCAGTGCTTCAAATTGGTTGTTGTGCCAGAGTTGGGTATATATCTTGTCGGATATTTATAGAAACTTTGTGCCAATACAAGTGAGATGTCACACTTACTAGATATACAGGCTTTTAGTTTATCTATAATGACTAATGCTGACAATGGCATTCATTCTAGATTAATATCAATAGGTTTTATCTTGATATTGTAATAATTTTATAAGTTGCATCATCGACAGCATGTGTTGCAATTTTTTTAAAATTAGATATATCCAGTTAGGTGCCTTACATGTATGCTGCCTATATAGAAAAGCATAGATAATAGTGAACATAGTAATAATGCACAACAATTACAAACCTCGGTGCAAAATTGGAAAACTTGTACTTATTTCTTCTGTCCAATCCTATGTGCAAATTTCACAGTTAATCAGTTTAGAAGCTGCTAAAGTGGGACAGAATTTCAATTTAAAAATGTTAAGAAGTTAAACTCCTATCACGATTAATATAAGGTCCCACAAAATGTAATTCAAGAAAACTAACCTGTAAAAATATCAGGACCCAGTAATCACGCTCTTTTAATTTAGGAAGTAACTTATCCAATAGAACCATTTTACCTACAAAAGAAATTTTTAGAAACATTTGACAATGTCAAGTCATTAAATGATCATTCTACAAAGAACTTCAATTTCACCTGATATTTGGAACCATTCATCAAAAATTTCAGCAGAGCTAAAAATTTCAGGCAGAAGAAAATTGAGAAGGGTCCAGAGTTCATGAAGATTATTCTACAATCAAACAATAAGAAACCACAGTAAATATCCAACTTTGTTAGATGATGCATGTTATGAGAAAAAGTGAACTAGAATAAGAGTTTTAAAAGTTACACCAGTCTATGAACAGATAATGCTGCGGGGAGGTACAAAAAAAAACAAAAACACAAAACAGCAGTGCTACCAAGTTAACCCAAATTATGAGTACAAATGCATTGAAAATAAGCTTCTCTTAGCAAGCAACAAATTTCTTGCAAGAATTTATATACAAGACCTAGTTAACTCAAGATAGATTAACTATACCGTTCTTTAATTTACACAAAGTTACATAACAAGAACAATAAATCATACACAGAATCCAAAGTCCATAAGACATGAAACAGAACCAGAACCAAAAATCTGTAGTGTAAAGAATTAAATTGTCTTAGCATATCTATAACTGATTATATTAGAAGCCAGATATAATAAACTACAATTATCTCAAGGATGTACCTTGAGCACCAAATATGATCAGCGGCTTCAATAACTACACAAGGGCCAACTTGATACTCCCACTACAATGTTCATGAAAATGATACTGTGAAAAACCGAGTTCTTGTATTTATAACCTCTAAACCATAATTATATATCTGTCGGAGTTTGAGTATAAGCATAAGCACTTACACAACTAGGCTAATAAACCATAATTCTATTATTATATATTATGAAGCATAAGCACTTACACATTTTATCTTTTATTTTGCATTATAGGAGATCCTTATAGGAGAAGACAGGGACCCCAAAGTATACACTGCAACTCTTTCTCAATAGCCACTTTAACTACCAATTGAGCTACAAACTAGTGATTTAACAGTTTCGGTCCACGGTTTAGTTAATTTAACTCACAATTAGCTTCATCTTAATAGAAAAAATGAAATGCATTACATTAAAACTTTTTTTTATTTCATTAATAATTGAAACAGATTGCTCCACTTCAATGCTTTGTTAATATAAAAGTTTTACACTATTATTATCAATCACATACTACTTCTATAAGACATCTGAGCAAAATGCAAAATCCACATCTGAGCAAAAGCATAAAATAAATGCTCACAAACATGTATGTATCTTCCAAAAAGAAAAAAATGTCACCTTAATAGAATTATCTGTTGAAGAACTCATAAGCACTGGCTCATTTGCAAAAAAATGTAGTGATGTGATCACACTATCACGAGCCTCTCTTACAACTGACTGGAGCCTTTTCTTTTCCGGATTCCATACGCTTATGACACCTGATGAACCTCCAGAGGCTAGAATGGGTTTCCCATCTAAGCCAGATAAAATAATCTACTAACAAAATCAACACAAAATACCAAAAGGCACTAAAAGCCTGAAGAATAGAGGCAGCTCCATATTTGATTTATTATGCAAAATATCACACACTTACCAGTGCAGAAAGATAAGGCAGTGACAGAACCTCGTGTATAATGTGTAAATGTAACCAATTCTTTATCATAACGAATGTTATGAACATGAATGCTTCCATCTGCACACCCAACTGCAACGACATCTAGAGCAGGGGAGGAAACACAACAGGTGATCGGTGAATCCCATCCCTTAAACTCAAATATCTTTTTCTTTGTGCTAATGTTCCAAAGCTGTATAGGACCTTGCTCGCTCCTAACAAGAACATATTGCATATTTCTCAATCATAAAGGAAGTCTTAATTCTAAATGTCACTTTCACTTAACTCCTTAATTAGCCTATGACTACAATTACAGCCCCAGTAAAGCTTATTGCCCTATTCATTCTCAACTGAAAATTAAAGCCTACAATGTCTATTAATCTTTGGAACAAGAAGAAAGACATGATTACCTTATTTAGGTAAGTATCTGGATGCATTATACAGCTGGGGCTAAAACTCTGATCAAGCAAAATGTGCCCAAATGGGGAAGGGTTCTGATCCATAACTCCCTTAAATGCCCACAAGAAAATGTTGCCGCGAATATCACATTTTCTAGTCAGCTTTTGATGTTGAGTTCTCATTCCTATGAATTTATGGCCTCCCATTCTTGGCCATCTATGTACCTGAAAGTATAGTAACAAAATCATGATTAGTATAAATTGATAAACACATTCTAATAAGATAAAACCATAAACAAGCAAGTGTTTCTAAACAATCATACACTTCTGAGAGTTTGCTCTTCTGAGAGGCACAAACCCTTCTGAGAAGCACAAACAAGCAAGTGCTTCTAAATATTAGAATAATAAATTTAAAAAAATAAAATTCTGCAAACATAAAACCTAAATAAACTCTATTTATTCTACTTTTAAATTTTGGCAAAGTGAAATTGGCCTAACATAACATCCCTCATTCCCTCCAAACTTAAAGGTATTTGATCCTTTAAGCTGTAGTGTTTTTCTTTTCTTCCTCCAATTTGATTACTCCGTTTCCACTGTCCAATTTCTTTTTCTCTTTATGATAAATTTTAACTGAAAAAAGCTTCGAGATAAAAATAGATAAAAAGTATTGGTTCATTAAATACTGATCATTGAAGCTTCTTATAGCTATGTAAAGTTATATTAACTATGAAGTACCCTTTGCAACAAAAGATAAGAAATTTGAAGTAGGAAGAGCATGAGGAACAAACCTTGAAATTGGATGACTGAAGTTCTTGCTCTAATTGTGCAAGCCTAACTCTACTATTCTCCAATTGTTGCACATATGCCTATTGAAAAACCAACACATATCAATCATTCAATGGTTAGGGCTTAAGTTTAGGTTCAATTGAGCAATCTAACATATCAAGTTGGGAGCAATTAATTTACCTTCTTCCTCAATCGACTCTTCTTAGCAGCCTCACAATTCTGAGCCAGTCTACGAAGAGTCTAGAAAAATGTTTATATAAAAATGTAAAAATCAGTACTACTAATGAAACATAAATTGAAATAGTAAGCACAAGCAGTAGCACACAAACAATGAAACAAACCTTCTGATCCTCATGTTTAAGCTTAGTTTGATCATTGGAGTCCACAACTATAAGTTTCCCATTCCCAGCCCTATTATTTGATAAATAGGAGAGTGAGTGAGTGAGAGATAAGGTATATTTGATAAATAAGAGAGTGAGTGAGTGAGAGATAAGAGAGTGAGAAAGAGAGTAACTTGAGGTTAAACAAAAGGCATGATGATAGTGCTGTTGTTGAAAGACAAGAGCAACGGCAAGATCAGAATCAATTAAACGCGTTGTTGTCTTTGGAGTTGTGTTACTGTCATCTCCCCTGTTTCAAAAATACTGAAAAGAATGAGTTATCTATCTGTAATTCAGCAGATTCAGACAAGGACAAGAAGGAGGAGCCAAAATCAAGTCATAACAAGAATATGCATGCAAACTCTAGATAAAATATCTCAGCAATTCAAATATATAGTTCATAAGCAAAGTTCATTCTATACTACAATCATAGAAATTATGTTTCAGATTTCACAAATTATAGGAATATACAAAATTCATACCTTAGAATTTAGAAATTCTGTTCTCTGCAGCAAGCAATAACTGATTTGCAAACATAAAAGCTCTCGTCGATCGTATTCTTTGATTTTGAAGTTCAATCAAAACAGGGAAAGGACAGGGTTAGGGCTAGGGATCATGAAATCAGAATAGAATCACAATGAAAGGGTTAGGGCTAGGGATGAGAAGGAGGCGGAGGCCTACCTGAACTAACAGCGACGAAAAGAGACGATGACAGACCTCCGGCGAGGAGAAAAGAAGCAGCGCGAGAGCGGTGGCGGAGGGAGCTCGTAAGACAAGAGCACGACCGAGAGAGCTCGTGTGACGACGAAAGGAGCAACCACATTGAGAGCGGCGGTGGAAGGAGCTTGTGCGACGCGAGCGGCGGCGGCGGCAACAGCGGAGGAAATCACATCTTCAATGGAGAGAGAAGGGATGGGAGTAATTCAAGGAGAATGGGAAAAAAGAGTGAACTGAAGGATTAGGAGTAAAGTGACCCATCTCTTTATTTTAATATTTCCGACAGAAAAGTTTAAATTACAGACAGATTTTCTGTCTGTAATAATTTAATAAAATGCAGTATTTTTGTTCATTTAATTACAGACGAATTTTCTGTCTGTAACTATTTCCTACGGAAAAAATTAATTTTTTCGACAGAATTATCGATGGATTCTTTTTTCCGTCTGTAATTTATGTTAATTCATTTTTTTTGTTTTCCGACAAAAAATCCCTCTGAAATTCCGTCTGTATTTCCGTGGGATAAAATCCGTCTGAAATATCCGTCTGTATTAACTAGTTTTCTAGTAGTGTAGGATAAAAAGAAGAGAATATACTATAAATCCCAAAATATCAATGAATATTAATTCTAATTAGATGAGCGGGACTTGTAGCTTTTTGCTTCTGAACAGTTTTGGCATCTCACTTTTTCCTTTGAAGTTTAGAATGATTGGCTTCTATAGGAACTTAGAATTTCAGATAGTGTTATTGATTCTCCTAGTTAAGTTTGTTGATTCTTGAACACAGCTACTTTTATGAGTCTTGGCCGTGGCCCTAAGCATTTTGTTTTCCAGTATTACCACCGGATACATAAATACCACAGACACATGACTGGGTGAACCTTTTCAGATTGTGACTCAGCTTTGCTAGAGTCCCCAGTTAGAGGTTTCCAGAGCTCTTAAGCACACTCTTTTTGCTTTGGATCACGACTTTAACCACTCAGTCTCAAGCTTTTCACTTGGACCTTCATGCCACAAGCACATGGTTAGGGACAGCTTGATTTAGCCGCTTAGGCCTGGATTTTATTTCGTTGGGCCCTCCTATCCATTGATGCTCAAAGCCTTGGATCCTTTTTACCCTTGCCTTTTGGTTTTAAGGGCTATTGGCTTTTTCTGCTTGCTTTTTCTTTTTCTTTAAAAAATTTTTTTTCGCTAATAATTTTTTTTCGCAAGCTTTTGTTTTTCACTGCTTTTTCTTGCTTTAAGAATCAATTTCATGATTTTTCATATCATCAATAACATTTATCTTTGTTCATCATTCCTTCAAGAGCCAACAATTTTAACATTCATAAACAACAAGATCAAAAATATGTACTGTTCAATCATTCATTCAGAAAACAAAAAGTATTGTCACCACATCAATATAATTAAACTAAATTCAAGGATAATTTCGAAATTCATGTACTTCTTGTTCTTTTGTATTAAAAACATGTTTCATTTAAGAAAGGTGAAGGATTCATGGAATTATTCATAGCTTTAAGACATAGTTACTCAATAATAATGATCATGAGGTAGAGACACAAAACATAAACACACATGAAGCATAAAAATAAAAAAACAGAAAAATAAGAGCAAGGAGATTAAGGAATGAGTCCACCTTAGTGAGGGTGGCGTCCTCCTCTTGAAGAACCAATGGTGCTCTTTGAGCTTCTCTATGTCTCTTCCTTGCTTCCGTTGCATGATCCCTAGTGATTTTGGTGCTACTATCCTTTAGTTGCTCCCAATAATTGTGTGGAGGAAAATGTATCCCCTGAGGTATCTCAGGGATCTCTTGATTTACAGTCAAATGTTCTATCATTGAGCTATAGACCCTTGAGATGAATCTCTCCATCTCCAATGACTCAGAGGTGGAAGCAATTGTCTTCCCTTTTTCTTCTTCTTTTTTTTTGAGGTTTCTCTGACCTTAGGTGCCATCAATGGTTATGGAAAAGCAAAAAGCTATGCTTTTACCATACGAAACTTAGAATGTTACTCGCCCTCGAGCAAAAGAAGAAAGAATAGAAGAAGAAGAAGAAGATATGGAGGAGAGGGAGAGAGATGTGTATTCGGCTATGTAGGATGGGTTTGGGTGGGGAAGATATGGATGGATGTGAGTGGTGAAAAACAGAAGGGATGACCGTGAATGGAGAGAAAGAGGGTGACGTAGGTGGGGATCCTGTGAGGTCCATAGATCCTGAGATAATTCTGTGGGGTCCACAGATCCTGAGGTGTCAAGGATTTACATCCCTGCACCAATTAGGCATGTACAATTCCTTTGCATGCAATTCTGGCGTTTAAACGCCGAGGTGATGCATGTTCTGGGCGTTCAAGGCCCATCTGCAGCATGTTTCTGGCGTTGAATGCCAGTTCTATGCTTGTTTCTGGCGTTCAACGCCAGATCCATGCTCTGTTCTGGCGTTGAATGCCAGCCAGATGCTCTGTTCTGGCATTGAACGCCAGCCAGATGCTCCTTACTGGCGTTTAAACGCCAGTAAGTCCTTCCTCCAGGGTGTGATTTTTCTTCTGCTATTTTTGATTCTGTTTTTTAATTTTAATATTTTTTTCGTGACTCCACATGATCATGAACCTAATAAAACATAAAAGAACAATGAAAATAAAATAAAATTAGATAAATAAAAATTGGGTTGCCTCCCAACAAGCGCTCTTTTAATGTCACTAGCTTGACAGTGGGCTCTCTTGGAGACACAAAGATGATCAAGTCAATGTTGTGGACTCCCAACACCAAACTTAGAGTTTGGATATGGGGGTTCAACACCAAACTTAGAGTTTTGTTGTGGCCTCCCAACACCAAACTTAGAGTTTGATTGTGGGGGCTCTGTTTTACTCTGCACTGAGAGAAGCTCTACATGCTTACTCTCCCTTGTTAAAGAAGGATAGCCGTGTGCCTTAAACACAAGGTAGTCCCCATTCAATTGAAGGACTAATTCTCCTCTATTAACATCTATCACAGCTTCTGCTGTGGCTAGGAAAGGTCTTCCAAAGATGATGCATTCATTCCCCTCCTTCCTAGTGTCTAAGATTATGAAATCAGTAGGAATATAAAGGCTTTTAACCTTTACCAACACGTCCTCTACCAATCCATAAGCTTGTCTTACAGACTTGTCTGCCATTTGTAATGAGAATATGGCAGGCTGTACCTCAATGATCCCTAGTTTCTCCATTACAGAGAGTGACATAAGATTTATGCTTGACCCCAGGTCACATAGAGCCTTGTTAAAGGTCATGGTGCCTATGGTACAGGGTATTAAGAATTTGCCAGGATCTTGTCTCTTTTGAGGTAATGTTTGCTGAACCCATGTATCTAGTTCACTAATGAGCAAGGGAGGTTCACCTTCCCAAGTCTCATTACCAAACAACTTGGCATTCAGCTTCATGATAGCTCCTAAATATTGAGCAACTTGCTCTCCAGTTACATCTTCATCCTCTTCAGAGGAAGAATAGTGTTCAGAGCTCATGAATGGCAGAAGGAGGTTTAATGGAATCTCTATGGTCTCTATATGAGCCTCAGATTCCTTTAAGTCCTCAATAGGGGACTCCTTCTTGCTCAGAGGACGTCCCAGGAGGTCTTCCTCACTAGGATTTTCGTCCTTTCCTCCCTCTCTGCATTCGGCCATATTGACTATATCAATGGCCTTGCACTCTCTCTTTGGATTCTCTTCTGTATTGCTTAGGAGAGTACTAGGAGGAGTTTCAGTTACTTTCTTACTCAGCTGGCCCACTTATGCCTCCAAATTTCTGATGGAGGACCTTGTTTCACTCAGGAAATTTAATGTCACTTTAGACAGATCAGAGACTATATTTGCTAAATTAGAGGAGCTCTGCTCAGAATTCTCTATCTGTTGCTGAGAAGATGATGGAAAAGGCTTGCTATTGCTAAACCTGTTTCTTCCACCATTATTAAAGCCTTGTTGAGGCTTTTGTTGATCCTTCCATGAGAAATTTGGATGATTTCTCCATGATGAATTATAGGTGTTTCCATAAGGTTCACCCATGTAATTTACCTCTGCCATTGCAGGGTTCTCAGGATCATAAGCTTCTTCTTCAGAAGATGTCTCTTTAGTACTGTTGGATGCATTTTGCCATCCATTAAGACTTTGAGAAATCATGTTGACTTGCTGGGTCAACACTTTGTTCTGAGCCAATATGGCATTCAGAGCTTCAATTTCAAGAACTCCCTTCCTCTGAGGCATCCTATTATTCATGAAATTCTTCTCAGAAGTGTACATGAATTGATTATTTGCAACCATGTCAATAAGTTCTTGAGCTTCTGCAGGCGTTTTCTTTAGGTGAATGGATCCACCTGCAGAATGGTCCAATGACATTTTGGAAACCTCAGATAGACCATAATAGAATATATCTAATATGGTCCACTCTGAAAACATGTCAGTAGGACACTTTTTGGTCATCTGCTTATATCTTTCCCAAGCTTCATAGAGGGATTCACCATCTTTTTGCTTGAAGGTCTGAACATCCACTCTAAGCTTGCTCAGCTTTTGAGGAGGAAAGAATTTATCCAAGAAGGCCGTGACCAGCTTATCCCAGGAGTCTAGGCTATCTTTAGGTTGTGAGTCCAACCTTGTTCTAGCTCTGTCTCTTACAGCAAAAGGGAAAAGCATGAGCCTGTAGACTTCAGGATCTACTCCATTAGTCTTAACAGTCTCACAAATCTACAAGAACTTAGTTAAGAACTGGTAAGGATCTTCAGATGGAAGTCCATGAAACTTGCAGTTATGTTGCATTAAAGCAACTAATTGAGGTTTCAGCTCAAAATTGTTTGCTCCAATGGCAGAAATTGAGATGCTTCTTTCATCAAATTTGGACGTTGGTTTAGTGAAATCACCAAGCATCCTCCTTGCATTATTGTTGTTGGGTTCGGCTGCCATCTCCTTCTCTTGTTCGAAAATTTCAGAAAGGTTGCCTTTGGATTGTTGTAATTTAGCTTCTCTTAGTTTCCTCTTCAGAGTCCTTTCAGGTTCAGGATCAGTTTCAACAAGAGTGCCTTTTTCCTTGTTACTGCTCATATGAAAGAGAAGAGAAAAAGAAAAGGAACAGAAATTCTCTATGTCACAGTAAAGAGGATCCTTATTATTAGTAGAAGAAGAAAGGGGATAAGGATTAAGAAGAAGGAATAATCCAAACACAAGGGTAAGGATAGAGGAAGTGATTGGAGATGAAGAGAGGTGAAGAGAAGTGTTAGTAAATAAATAAATAAATAGAAGAAGATGAAGAGAGAGAATTCAAAAATTAATTTTGAAAAGGAGTTAGTGATTTTCGAAAATTAAAGAGGAGATAGAATTAAAATTAAAATTTAAAACAATCAATTTTTTTTAAAAAAAAGAATTTTGAAAAAGGGATGAGATATTTTCGAAAATTAGAGAGGAAAAAGTAGTTAGGTGGTTTTGAAAAAGATAAGAAACAAACAAAAAGTTAATCAGTTAGTTGAAAAAGATATTAAATCAAATTTGAAAAGATAAGAAGATAAGAGGTTAGATAAGATATTTTAAAATCAAATTTTTGAAAAAGATAAAATTTTGAAAAAGATATGATAAAAAAGATATAAAAAATAGATATGATTTTTAAGAAAAAGATATTTTGAAAAAAAAATAGAATTTTTTAAAATTAAAATTAATTACTTAACTAACAAGAAACTAAAAGATATGATTCTAGAATTTAAAGATTGAACCTTTCTTAACAAGAAAGTAACAAACTTCAAATTTTTGAATCAATCACATTAATTGTTAGTGTAATTTCGAAAATTTGAAATAAAATTAAGAAAAAGGTTTTGAAAATAATTTTAAAATTTTCGAAATTAATAAGATAAAAATGAAAAAGATTTGATTTTTGAAAATTTTTTTTGAAAAGATAGGATTTTAAAATTGAAAATTTGACTTGACTTATGAAAAACAACTAATTTTTAAAAATTTTTGACTAAGTCAACTCAAAGTTTTGAAAATTAGGAGAGAAATAAGGAAAATATATATTTTTTTATTTTTGAATTTTTAATGATGAGAGAGAAAAACAACAAAAATGACTCACAACATGAAAATTATGAATCAAAACTCATGATGCATGCAAGAACACTATGAATGTCAAGATGAACACCAAGAACACTTTGAAGATCATGATGAACATCAAGAACATATTTTTGAAAAATTTTTGATGCAAAGAAAATATGCAAGACACCAAACTTAGAATTCTTTAATGCATGGATACTATGAATGCAAAAATGCATATGAAAAATAACAAAAGACACAAAACAAGAAAACATCAAGATCAAACAAGAAGACTTACCAAGAACAACTTGAAGATCATGAAGAACACCATGAATGCATGAATTTTCGAAAAATGCAACAGATTTTTAAAACATGCAATTGACACCAAACGTAAAAATTGACACAAGACTCAAACAAGAATCACAAAATATTTTTTTGATTTTTATGATTTTATGATTTTTTTGTATTTTCATTATTTTTTTTGAAAATAAATTTTGGGAAGAACGAAAACAGAGAAAAATTTTGAAAAAAAAAATTTTTTTGAAAACTTTTTTGAAAAGAAAATTACCTAATCTGAGCAACAAGATGAACCGTTAGTTGTCCAAACTCGAACAATCCCCGGCAATGGCGCCAAAAACTTGGTGCACGAAATTGTGATCATCAACAATGGCTCCAAAGACTTGGTGCTCTTAAACATGAATCACACTTTGTCACAACTCCGCACAACTAACCAGCAAGTGTACTGGGTCATCCAAGTAATACTTTACGTGAGTAAGGGTTGATCCCACAGAGATTGTTGGTATGAAGCAAGCTATGGTCATCTTGTAAATCCCAGTCAGGTGGATTTAACTAATTTAAGAGATTATTGATTTTTCGAATAATAATAATAAATAAATAGAAAATAGTTACTCATATAATTCACTGGTGGGAATTTCAGATAGGTGCATGGAGATGCTGTGTTTCTTCTGAATCTCTGCTTTCCTACTGCTTTTATCCAATCTTTGTCATTCCTTTCTATGGCAAGCTGTATGTAGGGCATCACCGTTGTCAATGGCTACATCCCATCCTCTCAGTGAAAATGGTCCAAATACTCTGTCACAGCACGGCTAATCATCTGTCGGTTCTCGATCATGTCGGAATAGAATCCCTTGATTCTTTTGCGTATGTCATTACGCCCAACAATCGCGAGTTTGAAGCTCGTCACAGTCATTCAATTCCGGAATTCTACTCGGAATACCACAGACAAGGTTAGACTTTTCGGATTCCCATGAATGCTGCCATCAATTCTAGCTTATACCACGAAGATTCTAATTAAGGAATCCAAGAGATATGCGCCCGGTCTAAGGTAGAACGGAAGTGGTTGTCAGTCACGCGTTCATAGGTGAGAATGATGATGAGTGTCACGGATCATCACATTCATCATATTGAAGTGCAACGAATATCTTAGAATAAGAACAAGCGGAATTGAATAGAAAATAGTAGTAATTGCATTGAAACTTGAGGTACATCAGAGCTCCACACCCTTAATCTATGGTGTGTAGAAACTCCACCGTTAAAAATACATAAGTGATGAAGGTTCAGGCATGGCCAAATGGCCAGCCCCCAAACATGGTCAAAAGATCAAAAATACAATCCCAGACGTCTAATACACTAGTAAAAAGTTCTATTTATACTAAACTAGCTACTAGGGTTTACATAAGTAAGTAATTGATGCATAAATCCACTTCCGGGGCCCACTTAGTGTAAGTTTGGACTGAGCTTGATCTTTACACGAGCTGAGGCTTATCTTGGAGTTGAACGGCAAGTTGTAACGTGTTTTGGGCGTTCAACTCTGGTTCCTGACGTGTTTCTGGCGTTTGACTCCAGAATGCAGCATGGAACTGGCGTTGTGCGCCAGTTTACGTTGTCTAATTACGAATAAAGTATTGACTATTATATATTGTTGGAAAGCTCTGGATGTTTACTTTCCAACGCCGTTGAGAGCGCGCCATTTGGAGTTCTGTAGTTCTAGAAAATCCATTTCGAGTGCAGGGGGGTCAGAATCCAACAGCATCAGCAGTCCTTTGTCAGCCTTCTTATCAGAGTTTTGCTCAGGTCCCTCAATTTCAGCCAGAAAATACCTGAAATCACAAAAAAACACACAAACTCATAGTAAAGTCCAGAAATGTGAATTTAGCATAAAAACTAATGAAAACATCCCTAAAAGTAACTAGATCATACTAAAAACTACCTAAAAACAATGCCAAAAAGCGTATAAATTATCCGCTCATCAATCAACAACCACCACCATACACCTATGAACCCCCTCATCAACATAATTTTGAACCACCATACTCGCAAGAACCTTACCACCAAACACCCCAATATGACCCTAATCCTCACCCACCATACCAAGAGCCTTATGAGCCATACTTAGAACCACCACCTCAATATACACCATCTTCGTATCCTTATCAAGATGAACCACCTTCCTATCTTGAACCCTTTCTCCCAACAAATGAACCCTCCTATCCACCCCAACCTCCATTAGATACCAACACTCTTAGAGTTATGTACCAAAGACAAACATCCATGGAGAACACATTTACCTCTCTCACTAGTTTAACCTCTACTCTCCAAGCTCTTATATCCCGCATGGACTAATCCTTTACCTCGAATACTCAACCCTCAAGCTCTAGTGCTCCACCACCCTCCATTGAAAAGTGATGAGAGAAACTTTTGCGTGGTCTAGAAATTTGCGGATAAATCCTCGTTGCAAGTATAGTTTCTAAACCTTCAAAAATCCTTTTATACAAACATTTTGGTTGTCACAAGTAACAAATCCCTTTTTAAAATTGATAACCGAGTATTGAACCTCGGGTCGTCTTCTCAAGGAATTGCAGGGAGGTATGTTCTTATTATTGGTTATAAAAAAGTGTGTTTGGGGTTTTGGATCAAGGTAAAAGGTTAGTTAGGCAGTGGGCACAGGTATATTCTCAAAGCAATAAAAATAAATAAATAACTGTAAAATAAACTCTTGGCAAGATATGGGAACTGGAGGTCCTGTCCTAGTTATCCTTATCAATTGTAACGAGAATTGGATTTTTCTTCCACTTTGTTAACCTCTAACTATGAAGGTAAGTTAAGTGGATGAATTCCAATTTTCAATTAACAATGAGTTTGATAACTCTAGAGTCACCAATTATTTAACCAAAGCCAAGAATGTAAAAAACTAAATTAAAATCATAAATATCTGGAATACCTTCAATTCATTCAAAGCAGTAAAATCTAAAACTAACAATATTCATAAGCCAATTGGGCAACAGGAAAATCCAAATTATTTATATAAATAAAAGACAGCAATCATCAATCTGAAATATCTCAAATAACATTAATTTAAAAGAGTAATCTGTAACATGGAAGAGTTCATAAATTAAATTGGGATAAATAAAAATAAAGAACCTGGGATTGAGAGTCACTCCTAAAACTAAGAGAAATCCTAAATCCTAAGAGAGAGAGGAGAGAACCTCCCTCTCTCTGAAAACTACATCTAAAATAATAGAAAGAGAATTATGAATGGCATGATTATGAATGGATGCATTCCTCCACTTTATAGCCTCTAATCTGTGTTTTCTAGGTCGAGAACTGGGTCAGAAACAGCCCAGAATTCGCTGGTCTCGAATTCAACCACGCTGGATTTCCGTCACTGCGACGCGGCCGCATGGAGCACGCGGTCGCGTCGCCTAGCATCAGGGCCACTATGGCATATTATATATCAAATCGAAGCCCCGGACGTTAGCTTTCCAACGCAATTGGAACCGCGTCGTTTGGACCTCTGTAGCTAAAGTTATAGCCATTTGAGTGCGAAGAGGTCAGGCTGGACAGCTTAGCAGTTTCTCCAACTTCTTTCATTCCTTCCACTTTTGCATGCTTCCTTTCCCTCCTGTGAGTCATTCCTGCCTTGTAATCTCTGAAAACACTTAACACATACATCAAGGCATCTAATGGTAATAAGAGAGGATTAATAATAAGCAAATATAAGTCCAAAGAAACATGTTTTCAATCAAAGCACATAATTAGGAAGGCAAATGTAAAACCATGCAAATAGTATGAATAAGTGGGTAAAGAGTTGATAAAAACCACTCAATTGAGCAGAAGATAATCCATGAAATATGGGTTTATCAACCTCCCCACACTTAAACACTAGCATGTCCTCATGCTAAGCTCAAGAGAAGCTATAAAGATGAAGAGGAATGGTAGGATGTATGAAATGCAATCCTATCTATATGAATGCAACTACATGCAAAATGTTTCTACCTACTTGGTTAAAAATAAGTTCTCCAAGACAGACATAAATCAGATTTCACTAATTCAAATCATAAAATAAAAATCAGGTAAACTTGTAAGAAGACAGCTCATGAAAGCAGGGAACATAGAATTAAGCACTGAACCCTCACTGGTAGTGTATATCACTCTAGTCTCTCAAGTGTATAGGGTAAATCACTATACTCTTCCCTAGTCATGCTTTCTAAACCTTGTTCTTCATCTAACCAATCAACAAAAATTTAGTGTACCAATACAAACATCATGAGGTCTTTTTCAAGGTTGTAATGGGGCTAAGGTAAGGGTAAAGGTATATATATGGCTAAGTAACTAAATGCACAAAGTCAAATAAATATGCAATCAAATATGCAGATGCAACAATGAACAAATAAAGAAAATAAGATTATTGGTGTTGAAAAGAAAGTACTAACCCACGGAGATCGGTATCGACCTCCCCACACTTAAAGGTTGCACCGTCCTCGGTGCATGCTGAGATTTGCAGGTGGATGGGTTGTTTCAACTGTTGCTTTTCTCTAAGGATTGTGCAGATGGGCTTGTTTGTCTCTCCCATTAAAAAGCTTTTCCTCTCCCTTTGTGGTGGCCATCCTGAAAGAAGAGGGAAAAGAAAAAAAAGTAACCCAAAAATAAAGATAGAAAATAAATAAAATATGGGTGTTAATGCCAAATAATAAGGGTCTCAATTACATGGTAGCTACAATATGCAAGTGAGAAAACAATAGAAATACATGGCAGATCAAAAAATTTGCAACATAGGGAAGAGAGTGGGTAATGAAAGACAATGTAAGTTCATGTCAATGCAAAAGGAATAGCAGTAATATAAAAATTAGCATTGATTTAAATAATATTACCCAATCAGAATAAAACAAGTTATAAAGCACCCAAATTAATTCAAGAGAAAATTGCAACAGTGAAATAAGAAAATTTTAACACCAAGAGAAAAATAATTAATTTTAGAAAATAAAATAAAAATATGCACAAAATTAAGATGCAATGAATGAAATATGCAAATAGAATGGAGGTGAAGGAAAATGAGGAAGGAAGAAGAAAAAATAAGAAAAGAGAAGAAAAATAAGGAATATAGAAGAAAGAATAAGAAAATTGGCTAATCTGGATATTCTGTGCGCCGCTTGTGACGCGGTCGCATGAGTGACGCGGTCGCGTGGTGCGCAAGAAGGTCAGGTGACGCGGACGCGTGGGTCACGCGATCGCGTGGCCTGTTTTGTGCGATTAGCGCGAGTGCAGCCTCGCGGCCGCACAACTCTCTGTTCAAAACGTCAGTATTGCCAAAATCCAGGGTGACGCGGTCGCGTGGTCGACGCGATCGCGCGGGTGGCCTTATTTCCAATATGACGCGGACGCGTGGGGCACGCGTTCGCGTGGTGAGGCTTGGGCTTCCAGCAACAGTCCAGCCCAACTCCAGCTCAACTTTCGGCCATGCACTCTTTGACGTCGAAATCCAGGTCACGCGGCCGCGTAGGGCACGCGATCGCGTGGGAGGCCAGTATTCCCCTGCGACGCGGACGCATCAGTGACGCGGTCGCGTGGAGTCAATTTGTGCTAATGGCGCGCCTCCAACCCTGCTCCTGTGTAACTCTCTGTTCAATTTATTATTCTCTTCTCTCCTTGCGACGCGGACGCGTCGCTGATGCGGTCGCGTCGCGTGCTCGTTTTTTTTTTTTTTTTTAATGCAGTATGCAGAATGCAATGCTTAATGTGAATGCTATGCATGATTCCAGGTTCAATAAAATAAGATAAATTTCAAAAACAAACAAACTAAATAAAATTAAAATTGCAAAATGAACGATCATACCATAGTGGGTTTTCTCCCACCTAGCACTTTTAGTTAAAGTCCTTAAGTTGGACATTTGGTGAGCTTCCTGTTATGGTGGTTTATGCTTGTACTCATCTAGGAATCTCCACTAATGTTTGTATCTCCAGTAACCTCCGGGGTCCCAAACAAGGCGCAGAAAGCCTTTAAGCAAGTTAAAGCAAGTGACAAGGCCCCAAGAGTGTTGATTTCTAGAGTGAATTCCGGGGTCCCAAATCTTGCTTTTGCACCCGTCTTCTTGTTGAGCAATACTGTTCCAGCCGGGTGACAAACAGTCTGAATTCTCATTGAAGCAGCCAGACAACTTCCTAGACCTATTCAGTTGAGCTCTACACCAACCTTTGCGTTTAAATGTTGAACACACAACCATGTTGAACCTTGCAGGATAAATCTTATCTCCGACCATCTTCTTCTTACTCTTAATGCCACAGAGAGCTCTAAGTTGACCATCCGTCTCCAGTAGCCCATATTCAAGTGGAATTAGAAAGCTAAGGGATATGAATTTTACCCACTTGAATGTTGTGAAGGATGATGGCAACTTAGGGGGAGGTGTTTCCAACAACTTTGGCAAGGTAAGTTCAAGCTCCACTCCCTTGTGCTCTTCCTTGACATCTTCTACCTCTTGATCAACCTCTTCAAAATCTTCAACCATGATCTGCCTTGGAGGTTGTACGCTCTTCTCAACATCAACATCAAACACCGTGGAAGGAGGCTCTGTGACTGGACTTTCCAATGGAGGTACAGCATCTTTTAAGTCTGTAACCACTTCTTCCTTTTTAATAATTGCTGCTTTGTCCAGGTATTTAAGTATAAAATCGTACTCATCCTCGATGTTTTTCTTTCTATGACAACTCCCTTCAACTATTCTTTCATCTTCAAGGGTCTCTCCTACCCTTACCCGTAGGGCCTCCTCTAGCTCTTTATGAAGTATGGATACGCGAAGATGATTCCTTCTTTCCTGTTCCATATCAATAGCATAATTGGGATCATCTTGCTCTTGGATTGATGGATGTGGGTGCTCTTCCATGGATGGTGGTGATGGGATGGAGAGATTATTCTGTGGTTGACAAGGAAGTGCACTAGAGCTTGAGGGTTGATTGTTGAAGGTATTTGGTGGTCTGATTTGGGTGAAGAGAGCTTGTATAGTAGAGTTTAGATCGGCAAGTGCTTTCTCCATGGAGGTTTGGGGTGGATCTATGTATGGTTCATTTGGTTCATAAGGTGGTTGGTATGGTGGATGTGGGTTAGGGTCATATGGAGGTGAATGGCGGAAAGGGGCTTGTGAGTGTGGTGGGTTGAGGTTGTGTTGAAAGGATGATCTCTGAGCATAGGGTGGGGCTTGTTGGTAGCTACAAGGTGGTCCACCATATCCATCAGCTTGGGATGCATTGTAGCCTGGTCTTTGTCCATGATATCTAGGATGGTGTTGTTGCCTAAAGGGTTGATTAGATCCTCTTGGCTCCATCCATCCTTGATTGGTCTGACCTTGATGCATATTCCTGCTGTGGATTCTATTTCCTTCAACAAAGTTAGAACCAAACTCAAAGCGAGAGGGGTGAGAATTCATAGTAGTAGGGGAAAATAAAAACAAAAATTAATAAAAAGAAAATATTTTGAAAAGGATATAATTTTTGAAAAAGATAGGAAAATAATTTTGAAAAATATATGATTTTAGAAAAAGATGAGATAAGATAAAAATTTTAAAATAAAAATCTGAATTTTTTTTTTTGAAAAATATTTACAATAACCAATAATAAGGCACACGTTTGCAATTCCCTGGCAACGGCGCCATTTTGATGAGAGAAACTTTTGCGTGGTCTAGTAATTTGCAGATAAATCCTCGTTGCAAGTATAGTTTCTAAACCTTCAAAAATCCTTTTATACAAACGTTTTGGTTGTCACAAGTAACAAACCCCTTTTTAAAATTGATAACCGAGTACTGAACCTCGGGTCGTCTTCTCAAGGAATTGCAGGGAGGTATGTTCTTATTATTGGTTATGAAAAAGTGTGTTTGGGGTTTTGGATCAAGGTAAAAGGTTAGTTGGGCAGTGGGCACAGGTATATTCTCAAAGTAATAAAAATAAATAAATAACTGTAAAATAAACTCTTGGCAAGATATGGGAACTGGAGGTCCTATCCTGGTTATCCTTATCAATTGTAACGAGAATTGGATTTTTCTTCCACTTTGTTAACCTCTAACTATGAAGGTAAGTTAAGTGGATGAATTCCAATTTTCAATTAACAATGAGTTTGATAACTCTAGAGTCACCAATTATTTAACCAAAGCCAAGAATGTAAAAAACTAAATTAAAATCATAAATATTTGGAATACCTTTAATTCATTCAAAGCAGTAAAATCTAAAACTAACAATATTCATAAGCCAATTGGGCAACAGGAAAATCCAAATTATTTATATAAATAAAAGACAGCAATCATCAATCTGAAATATCTCAAATAACATTATTTTAAAAGAGTAATCTGTAACATGGAAGAGTTCATAAATTAAATTGGGATAAATAAAAATAAAGAACCTGGGATTGAGAGTCACTCCTAAAACTAAGAGAAATCCTAAATCCTAAGAGAGAGAGAGGAGAGAACCTCCCTCTCTCTGAAAACTACATCTAAAATAATAGAAAGAGAATTATGAATGGCATGATTATGAATGGATGCATTCCTCCACTTTATAGCCTCTAATCTGTGTTTTCTGGGTCGAGAACTGGGTCAGAAACAGCCCAGAATTCGCTGGTCTCGAATTCAACCACGCTGGATTTCCGTCACTGCGACGCGGCCGCATGGAGCACGCGGTCGCGTCGCCTAGCGTCAGGGCCACTATGGCATATTATATATCAAATCGAAGCCCTGGACGTTAGCTTTCCAACGCAATTGGAACCGCGTCAATTGGACCTCTGTAGCTAAAGTTATAGCCATTTGAGTGCGAAGAGGTCAGGCTGGACAGCTTAGCAGTTTCTCCATCTTCTTTCATTCCTTCCACTTTTGCATGCTTCCTTTCCATCCTGTGAGTCATTCCTGCCTTGTAATCTCTGAAAACACTTAACACACACATCAAGGCATCTATTGGTAATAAGAGAGGATTAATAATAAGCAAATATAAGTCCAAAGAAACATGTTTTCAATCAAAGCACATAATTAGGAAGGCAAATGTAAAACCATGCAAATAGTATGAATAAGTGGGTAAAGAGTTGATAAAAACCACTCAATTGAGCACAAGATAAACCATGAAATATGGGTTTATCAACCTCCCCACACTTAAACACTAGCATGTCCTCATGCTAAGCTCAAGAGAAGCTATAAAGATGAAGAGGAATGGTAGGATGTATGAAATGCAATCCTATCTATATGAATGCAACTACATGCAAAATGTTTCTACCTACTTGGTTAAAAATAAGTTCTCTAAGACAGACATAAATCAGATTTCACTAATTCAAATCATAAAATAAAAATCAGGTAAACTTGTAAGAAGACAGCTCATGAAAGCAGGGAACATAGAATTAAGCACTGAACCCTCACTGGTAGTGTATATCACTCTAGTCTCTCAAGTGTATAGGGTAAATCACTATACTCTTCCCTAGTCATGCTTTCTAAACCTTGTTCTTGATCTAACCAATCAACAAAAATTTAGTGTACCAATGCAAACATCATGAGGTCTTTTTCAAGGTTGTAATGGGGCTAAGGTAAGGGTAAAGGTATATATATGGCTAAGTGAGCTATAAATTGAATCTTTGACTAGCCAAGCTCTCACCTAACATACATACACTCTATATAACTTTAAAATCATACCTAGCTACCCATAATTCCCACTTTTGTATAATTCCTATACTCATGTACCAAACTTTTCTTTTTAATTTATTACATGTGCATTGATTTTTTTTTCATTAACTTAACATTGGGGTAATTTTGTCCCGTTATATATATATATATATATATATATATATATATATATATATATATATATATATATGGAGAAATAAACATAACTTATCAATGCACATGGATTTTCTATTATTTTTCTATTTTGGTTTTTCATGAGTAGGTTCCCAAATTCCCAATATTCAAATAAGTTATAAACATGACACATTCCCTTATTAACCCAAGTTCCCACAATTTTCCCACACTTAGTTGATGCACAATCCCTATCTTAAGCTAACCAAAGATTCAATTGGGATATTTAATTATTTTTCTGCTTTAAGGCTAGTGATGTGGTAAAATACAGAACAAGAGGGGATTAAAAGGCTCAAAGTGGCTGACAAGGGTGATTTAAAGGGTAGGCTTATTTGGGATAAGTGAGCTTAAAACAAGTAATGACCTCAATCATATGTAAACATGTAAATATATTAAATAATGGACATATAGGTTGGAACAAAATATAGATTACAATCATAGAGAAGAAAACACACAGGAATAAAAATTTATGGTTAAATAATGTAACCATGTAAATAAGCTCAAAATCTCACAAGTTGTGTGTTCTTTAGCTCAAAAACCATGTTCCAAATACAACTTCCAAACAAGTTTAACAAAAAAAATTTTTAAAAATTTTTTTTATTTAAATTAGTGACATTTTTTCAAAAATAGGATCTTAAAAAGAGATTTATTATTTTAACCAAGTAGTAACTAAATGCACAAAATCAAATAAATATGCAATCAAATATGCAGATGCAACAATGAACAAATAAAGAAAATAAGATTATTGGTGTTGAAAAGAAAGTACTAACCCACGGAGATCGGTATCGACCTCCCCACACTTAAAGGTTGCACCGTCCTCGGTGCAAGCTGAGATTTGCAGGTGGATGGGTTGTTTCAACTGTTGCTTTTCTCTAAGGATTGTGCAGATGGGCTTGTTTGTCTCTCCCATTAAAAAGCTTTTCCTCTCCCTTTGTGGTGGCCATCCTGAAAGAAGAGGGAAAAGAAAAAAAAAGTAACCCAAAAATAAAGATAGAAAATAAATAAAATATGGGTGTTAATGCCAAATAATAAGGGTCTCAATTACATGGTAGCTACAACATGCAAGTGAGAAAACAATAGAAGTACATGGCAGATCAAAAAATTTGCAACATAGGGAAGAGAGTGGGTAATGAAAGACAATGTAAGTTCATGTCAATGCAAAAGGAATAGCAGTAATATAAAAATTAGCATTGATTTAAATAATATTACCCAATCAGAATAAAACAAGTTATAAAGCACCCAAATTAATTCAAGAGAAAATTGCAACAGTGAAATAAGAAAATTTTAACACCAAGAGAAAAATAATTAATTTTAGAAAATAAAATAAAAATATGCACAAAATTAAGATGCAATGAATGAAATATGCAAATAGAATGGATGTGAAGGAAAATGAGGAAGGAAGAAGAAAAAATAAGAAAAGAGAAGAAAATAAGGAATATAGAAGAAAGAATAAGAAAATTGGCTAATCTGGATATTCTGTGCGCCGCTTGTGACGAGGTCGCATGAGTGACGCGGTCGCGTGGTGCGCAAGAAGGTCAGGTGACGCGGACGCGTGGGTCACGCGATCGCGTGGCCTGTTTTGTGCGATTAGCGCGAGTGCAGCCTCGCGGTCGCACAACTCTCTGTTCAAAACGTCAGTATTGCCAAAATCCAGGGTGACGCGGTCGCGTGGTCGACGCGATCGCGCGGGTGGCCTTATTTCCAATATGACGCGGACGCGTGGGGCACGCGTTCGCGTGGTGAGGCTTGGGCTTCCAGCACGAGTCCAGCCCAAGTCCAGCTCAACTTTCGGCCATGCACTCTTTGACGTCGAAATCCAGGTCACGCGGCCGCGTGGGGCACGCGATCGCGTGGGAGGCCAGTATTCCCCTGCTCCTGTGTAACTCTCTGTTCAATTTATTATTCTCTTCTCTCCTTGCGACGCGGACGCGTCGCTGATGCGGTCGCGTCGCGTGCTCGTTTTTTTTTTAATGCAGTATGCATAATGCAATGCTTAATGTGAATGCTATGCATGATTCCAGGTTCAATAAAATAAGATAAATTTCAAAAACAAACAAACTAAATAAAATTAAAATTGCAAAATGAACGATCATACCATAGTGGGTTTTCTCCCACCTAGCACTTTTAGTTAAAGTCCTTAAGTTGGACATTTGGTGAGCTTCCTGTTATGGTGGTTTATGCTTGTACTCATCTAGGAATCTCCACTAATGTTTGTATCTCCAGTAACCTCCGGGGTCCCAAACAAGGCGCAGAAAGCCTTTAAACAAGTTAAAGCAAGTGACAAGGCCCCAAGAGTGTTGATTTCTAGAGTGAATTCCGGGGTCCCAAATCTTGCTTTTGCACCCGTCTTCTTGTTGAGCAATACTGTTCCAGCCGGGTGACAAACAGTCTGAATTCTCATTGAAGCAGCCAGACAACTTCCTAGACCTATTCAGTTGAGCTCTACACCAATCTTTGCGTTTAAATGTTGAACACACAACCATGTTGAACCTTGCAGGATAAATCTTATCTCCGACCATCTTCTTCTTACTCTTAATGCCACAGAGAGCTCTAAGTTGACCATCCGTCTCCAGTAGCCCATATTCAAGTGGAATTAGAAAGCTAAGCGATATGAATTTTACCCACTTGAATGTTGTGAAGGATGATGGCAACTTAGGGGGAGGTGTTTCCAACAACTTTGGCAAGGTAATTTCAAGCTCCACTCCCTTGTGCTCTTCCTTGACATCTTCTACCTCTTGATCAACCTCTTCAAAATCTTCAACCATGATCTGCCTTGGAGGTTGTACGCTCTTCTCAACATCAACATCAAACACCGTGGAAGGAGGCTCTGTGACTGGACTTTCCAATGGAGGTACAGCATCTCTTAAGTCTGTAACCACTTCTTCATTTTAATAATTGCTGCTTTGTCCAGGTATTTAAGTATAAAATCGTACTCATCCTCGATGTTTTTCTTTCTATGACAACTCCCTTCAACTATTCTTTCATCTTCAAGGGTCTCTCCTACCCTTACCCGTAGGGCCTCCTCTAGCTCTTTATGAAGTATGGATTCGCGAAGATGATTCATTCTTTCCTGTTCCATATCAATAGCATAATTGGGATCATCTTGCTCTTGGATTGATGGATGTGGGTGCTCTTCCATGGATGGTGGTGATGGGATGGAGAGATTATTCTGTGGTTGACAAGGAAGTGCACTAGAGCTTGAGGGTTGATTGTTGAAGGTATTTGGTGGTCTGATTTGGGTGAAGAGAGCTTGTATAGTAGAGTTTAGATCGGCAAGTGCTTTCTCCATGGAGGTTTGGGGTGGATCTATGTATGGTTCATTTGGTTCATAAGGTGGTTGGTATGGTGGATGTGGGTTAGGGTCATATGGAGGTGAATGGCGGAAAGGGGCTTGTGAGTGTGGTGGGTTGAGGTTGTGTTGAAAGGATGATCTCTGAGCATAGGGTGGGGCTTGTTGGTAGCTACAAGGTGGTCCACCATATCCATCAGCTTGGGATGCATTGTAGCCTGGTCTTTGTCCATGATATCTAGGATGGTGTTGTTGCCTAAAGGGTTGATTAGATCCTCTTGGCTCCATCCATCCTTGATTGGTCTGACCTTGATGCATATTCCTGCTGTGGATTCTATTTCCTTCAGAAAAGTTAGAACCAAACTCAAAGCGAGAGGGGTGAGAATTCATAGTAGTAGGGAAAATAAAAACAAAAATTAATAAAAAGAAAATATTTTGAAAAGGATATAATTTTTGAAAAAGATAGGAAAATAATTTTGAAAAATATATGATTTTAGAAAAAGATGAGATAAGATAAAAATTTTAAAATAAAAATCTGAATTTTTTTTTTGAAAAATATTTACAATAACCAATAATAAGGCACACGTTTGCAATTCCCTGGCAACGGCGCCATTTTGATGAGAGAAACTTTTGCGTGGTCTAGTAATTTGCGGATAAATCCTCGTTGCAAGTATAGTTTCTAAACCTTCAAAAATCCTTTTATACAAACGTTTTGGTTGTCACAAGTAACAAACCCCTTTTTAAAATTAATAACCGAGTACTGAACCTCGGGTCGTCTTCTCAAGGAATTGCAGCGAGGTATGTTCTTATTATTGGTTATGAAAAAGTGTGTTTGGGGTTTTGGATCAAGGTAAAAGGTTAGTTGGGCAGTGGGCACAGGTATATTCTCAAAGCAATAAAAATAAATAAATAACTGTAAAATAAACTCTTGGCAAGATATGGGAACTGGAGGTCCTATCCTGGTTATCCTTATCAATTGTAACGAGAATTGGATTTTTCTTCCACTTTGTTAACCTCTAACTATGAAGGTAAGTTAAGTGGATGAATTCCAATTTTCAATTAACAATGAGTTTGATAACTCTAAAGTCACCAATTATTTAACCAAAGCCAAGAATGTAAAAAACTAAATTAAAATCATAAATATCTGGAATACCTTTAATTCATTCAAAGCAGTAAAATCTAAAACTAACAATATTCATAAGCCAATTGGGCAACAGGAAAATCCAAATTATTTATATAAATAAAAGACAGCAATCATCAATCTGAAATATCTCAAATAACATTATTTTAAAAGAGTAATCTGTAACATGGAAGAGTTCATAAATTAAATTGGGATAAATAAAAATAAAGAACCTGGGATTGAGAGTCACTCCTAAAACTAAGAGAAATCCTAAATCCTAAGAGAGAGAGGAGAGAACCTCCCTCTCTCTGAAAACTACATCTAAAATAATAGAAAGAGAATTATGAATAGCATGATTATGAATGGATGCATTCCTCCACTTTATAGCCTCTAATCTGTGTTTTCTGGGTCGAGAACTGGGTCAGAAACAGCCCAGAATTCGCTGGTCTCGAATTCAACCACGCTGGATTTCCGTCATTGCAACGCGGCCGCATGGAGCACCCGGTCGCGTCGCCTAGCGTCAGGGCCACTATGGCATATTATATATCAAATCGAAGCCCCGGACGTTAGCTTTCCAACGCAACTAGAACCGCGTCATTTGGACCTCTGTAGCTAAAGTTATAGTCGTTTGAGTGAGAAGAGGTCAGCCTGGACAGCTTAGCAGTTTCTCCAACTTCTTGCATTCCTTCCACTTTTGCATGCTTCATTTCCATCCTCTGAGTCATTCCTGTCTTGTAATCTCTGAAAACACTTAACACACACATCAAGGCATCTAATGGTAATAAGAGAGGATTAATAATAAGCAAATATAAGTCCAAAGAAACATGTTTTCAATGCAAATAGTATGAATAAGTGGGTAAAGAGTTGATAAAAACTACTCAATTGAGCACAAGATAAACCATGAAATATGGGTTTATCAAAGAGTATCCACATCCAGCAATCCAAGAGCAACACGATCCCAATTATGCTAGTGACATGGAACAAGAAAGGGATCATCTTAGGGACGCAATGGATCGATTGCACGTAGCCTTTTTTTCAGAGGAGCAAGAGGAGGCCCAAAATGTGGAGGTAGTAGAGACCCTTTGAAGATGAAGGAGTAATTGAAGGGAGTTGTCATGGAAAGAAAATCATCAAGGAGGAGTACGATTTTATACTAAAACAACTGGACGAAGCCGTAATAGTTGAAGATGAAGAAGTGGTTGAAGACTTAGGAGATGCAGAACCTTCAAGGGAAAGTCAAGTCATAGAGCCTCCTTCCAAGGCATATCATGGTTGAAGACTTGGAAGAGGTTGATCAAGAGATGGAGATTCAAGAAGAAGAAGCACAACCTCCCATGCCCTTGGTAAGCAATGAAGAATAGATTGAATTGGGAGAAAGCTACCAAGAGGAAGAGGTTGAAATTGAAGAAGCTTGCAAAGAGGTGGAAGTTGTCAAGGAAGAGCACAAGGGAGTGGCGCTTGCAAGATTATCAGAAACACCTCTCCTAAACCTATTACCATCCAATACAACATTCAAGTGGATAAAATCCTTAACCTTCTCCTTTACTTTCCCACTTGAATATGGTTTGCTTGAGACGGATGGTCAACTTAGAGCTCTTTGTGGCCTTAAGAGTAAGAGGGAGATGATTAGTGGTAGGATTTGTCAGGCAAAGTTTGATATGGTTGCATGCTCCAAATTGAAGTGCAAAGGTTGGTGTAGAGCTCAATTGAATGGGTATAGAAAGTTGTTTGGACGCTTCAGTGAGAATTCAGGTTGCTTGCCACCCTGTTGGAATAATGGTGAGCAACACAAAGACAAGTGCAAAAGGAAGGTTTGGGACCCCAGAATTCAGTCTAACAATCAACACTCTTGGGGCCTTGTGACTTGCTTTAACTTGCTTGAAGGCTCTTTGCGCCTAGTTTGGGATCTCGGAGGCCATTGGAATTACAAACATTGGTGGAGATTTCTGGATGAGTTCAAGCACAAGCCACCATGACAAGGAGCTCACCCTGTCCAACTTAAGGACAATAACTAAAAGTTCTAGGTGGGGGACAACCCACCATGGTAGATTCTTCCATTTTTTATTAGTTTCATTTTATTCACATTAGTGTTAATTTTTAGTTCTGCATATTTACTTTTACTTTGCTAGATTTGAAAGAGAGAGAGAGAGAGAGAGAGAGAGAGAGAGAGAGATAGAGAGAGAGAGAGAGAGAGAGAGAGAGAAAAGCGCGTTTCACGCGTGCGCATGAACCACGCGCACGCGTCACATGCGACGCTAAACCTTACAGAAGGTTACACGGGAGCTATGCAGGAAGGGTGCCTTACGCACGAGCCAACCCACGCGTACGCGT
This sequence comes from Arachis stenosperma, assembly GCF_014773155.1. Lineage (NCBI taxonomy): Eukaryota > Viridiplantae > Streptophyta > Magnoliopsida > Fabales > Fabaceae > Arachis > Arachis stenosperma. The sequence continues at coordinate 61,281,415 of NC_080386.1, forward strand.
GCGCGTCACCTGTATTTTAGTCAACCCACGCGTAAGCGTCAGTGACGCGTACGCGTGGATTGCCAAATCGGTGTCAATGGGTGATTTGGCCGAGAGTTGTGCTGCCTTGGTGCTGGTATTGTGCATTTAGCACAACCAGTGGTCACGGGTATGCGTGACTGAAGCTTATGCGTCACTTGGATTCTTGCTCACCCACGCGTAAGTATGACCGACGCTTACGCATCGCCTGTTCTCTTGCACACCCACGCGTAGCCGATTCCATTCTTCTACTTTTCTCTCTCCTTTCTAATTATTCCCTCCTCCTTTCCTACTTTCATCTCCTTCATTTTCCCTCTCATTTTCTTTTCCTCATTTCATTTACATACTTTCATTCATTGCATTTCAACTGTATGCATGTTTCTATTTTCTTTTCTATGTTTATTATTTTTCTATTGGTGTTAAATGTTCTTATTCCACTGTTGCATTTCTCTTGCTTTCTTTTGGTGCTTCGTGACTTGTTTCCATTGTTGGGTAATATTATTTAGATGTCAATGCTACTCTTTTATGACATTTGTATTCCATTTGCATTGATATGCACTTATATTGTCTTTCATTACCCACACTCTCTCCCCCATTATTGCAATTTTTGCACTATTCATATGCCATTTGCTTCTACTGTTTTCTCACTTGCATGCGGTAGCTACCATGTAATTGAGAACCTTATTATTTGGCACTAGCCTACATATGTTTTATTTCTTTTCATATCTTTGCTTGTGGGTTATTTCCCGTCCTTTTTCTCTTCTTTCAGGATGGCCATCAAGAAAGGAAATGGAAAAGCTTCTCAATGGGGGCAACCGACAAGTCCATCTGCACAACTTTTGGTGAAAAGCATCAGTTGTAGCCACCCGTCCACTTGCACATCTTAGCATGCACCGAAGACGGTGCAATCTTTAAGTGTGGGGAGGTCGATACCGACTTCCGTGGGTTAGTTAGTCCCCTCTCAACACCAATGTTTAATTTCTTTTGTTAGTTCATTGTTGCATTTGCATGTTTGATTGCATGTTTGTTACATTTTGTACATATTTTACCACTACCTGGCTGAAGTAATATTTTCTTTTTCAAGAAACTATTTTATAGCATTTCACTAATTTGAATTAAAATTCTTGTTAAACTTGTTTGAAGAAATTTATTTTTGGAACATGGTTTTAGAGCTCGAACACACAAAACCAGTGAGATTTTGAGCCTATTTGATTGGTTGCATTTTATCAACCAATATTTTGTTTTAGTGTGTGTTGTTCTCTCTAAAATTGTGATATTTGTCTTGCTTAATTCTATATTTCCATTATTTGATGTATGCATACACTTACATGATTGAGGCCTTGTTTCACTTAGCTTACATACCCATATGGCCTTACCCTTTCATTATCATTTGCAAACCAATTTGAGCCTATTTTACCCTATTTGTTCTTTACTTTAGCTCATCACTAACTCTAAGCGGAAAATAATAATGTCCTTAATTTGAATCCTTGGTTAGCTTAGACTAGTGAGAGTGCTCATGAATTAAGTGTGGGAAAAGTGGGTTTGGAAATGTTTGGTTTAGGAATTGAGTATGTTAGACTTTTTGTGAAAATGTGAAAAATGTTGAGGACATGTTTATGCATTCAATACTTTAATCATATGCATTGAGAAAAACAAAAGAAAAGAAAAGAAAAGAAAAATAAAAAAAGTAAAAAAAATAGAAAAAAGAAAAAAAAAGAGCAAACAATAAAAAGGGGGACAAAATGCCCCAAAGTAAATGTTGGTAGCAATGTATATGAGTTGTACTCAATTTGGGATGCATGAATATGTGAAAAAATTAGTTAATGGGTATTTAGATTTTATATTTTGATTACATGGATTGTTTTAAGTTAGATGGTAAGTTTAGGTTAATCAAGGATTCAGATTTTAGTCCACTTGACCAAATACAATGCTACCTTGACCTTGACCCCATTACAACCCTTAAAAGACCTCTTGATATGTGTATTTGTGCATTAATTCTTTGTTGATTGGTAGAAGAAGAGCAAGTCTTAGAAAGTAAGGTTAGTAGAGAATTCAGAGAATCAAATCTTAAACACTTGAGTAATTAGAGTGTATACACTTCTGGTGAGGGTTCGATGCTCGATTCTTTGTTCCCGGCTTTCATGAGCTATTTTCTTCTTGCAAGTCTACTTGTACTTCATTTTTATTATTCGAATTAGTGAAATCTAGTTCATATTTGATCTTGAAAGGTTTATTTACTTTTCACCAAGTTGGTAGAAACATTTTGCATTTAGCTGCATTCATACAATTGGGTTGCATCTCAGACTTTCTACCCTTCCTCTTCACTCTTTTAGTTTCTCTTGAGCTTAGCCTAAGGACATGTTAATGTTTAAGTGTGGAGAGATTTGATGCACCACTATTTTGTGGTACATCTTGTGCTTAATTGAGTGGATTTTATCCACTATTCTCACACCTATTCATAGAATTCGCATGTTTTACATTTTCCTTCATGATTTTGTGCTATGATTGAAAACATGCTTCTTTAACATTAAATTTGCTAATTTTAATCATCTCTTATTACCATTCGATGCCTTGATATGTGTGTTAAGTGATTTCAGGGTTTATAGGGTATGAATGGCTTAGAGGATGGAAAGGAAGCATGCAAAAGTGGAAGGAATACAAGAAATTGAAGGAATTGCTGAGCTGTCAGCCCTGACCTCTTCGCACTCAATCAGTCATAACTTGAGCTACAGAGGTCCAAATAAGGCGGTTCTAGTTACGTTGGAAAGCTAATGTCTGGGGCTTCAAAATGATATATATTTTTTCCATAGTAGCCATACAGCTAGGCGACGCGCATGCGTGCATATGAAAAAATTCAGCGTATCAGAATTCGCCCCCAGCGATTTCTGGGCTGTTTTTGAGTGGACTAATTCGTTGTACATCTTGTGCTTAATTGAGTGGATTTTATCCACTAATCTCACACTTATTCATATAAATCGCATGTTTTACATTTTTCTTCCTGATTTTGTGCTATGATTGAAAACACGCTTCTTTGGCCTTAGATTTGTTAATTTTAATCCTCTCTTATTACCATTCAATGCCTTGATATGTGTGTTAAGTGATTTCAGGATTTATAGGGTAGCAATGGCTTTGAACATGGAAAGAAAACATGTAAAAGCAGAAGGAATGCAAGAAGATGAAGTTGTGAGGAACGAGCAGCAACGCGTACGCATGGACGAAGCGTACGTGTGACTAGCGCAGAGGAGAAGCGACGTGTACGCGTAACTGACGCGTATGCGTGATAAGGAATCTCGCCAAATGACGCGCACGCATGACCTACGCGTACGTGTGACATGCGCGACGTACAGCAATTGCAGAAATCGTCCCCAGCGATTTCTGGGCTCTTTTGACCCAGTTTTTGGCCCATAAAATATAGATTAGAGACTGTAGAGTGGGAAAATCAGATTCATAGATCATATTTAACTCATTATTCACAATTTTAGGTTTTAGATGTAGTTTTCTAGAGAGAGAGGCTCTTTCCTCTCTCTTAGGTTTTAGCATTTTAGGATTAGCTTTTCTTAAATTCAGATTTCTATGATGCTTTAATTTAGTTTTTTTCTACTCCTATTTGTTCGAGTAGTTTAGTTTATCTATCTTCTCTTGTTGATCTATTTATTCTTCAATTTAGTTTATGAATGTTTCAAGTTAGATTGATTTTCTCTTTAATGCAATTTGAGGTATTTTATATTTATGATTGCTTTCTTCAATTTGTGTTATTGATGCTTTCAATTGATTGTTTGGATTTAATATTCTCGTATTAATTTTCTATGTTTTTATGTTATGCCCTCCAAGTACTTGAAAAAATGCTTAGAAGGATGTTAGAGAAGGATTCTATGTTCTTGGCTTGGTTGAGTAATTGGTGACACTTGAGTTATCAAACTCCTTTGTTGATTGATAATTGAAAGTTGCTGATTGATTTGGATTCCACTAAAGCTAGTCTTTCCTTAGGAGTTGACTAGTGATGAGCAGATATTTTATACGCTTTTTGGGGGTAATTTCATGTAGATTTTAGCATGTTTTAATTAGTTTTTAGTTAAATATTATTAGTTTTTAGGCAAAAATCATATTTCTGGACTTTACTATGAGTTTGTGTATTTTTCTGTGATTCCAGGTATTTTCTGGCTGAAATTGAGGGAGCTAAGCAAAAATCTGAGTTAGGATGAAAAAGGACTGCTGATGCTGTTGGATCCTGACCTCCCTGCACTCGAAATGGATTTTCTGGAGCTACAGGAGTCCAATTGGCGCGCTCTTAACGGCGTTGAAAGGTAGACATCCAGGGCTTTCCAGCAATATATAATAGTCCATACTTTCCGCGAAGATAGACGACGTAACTTGGCGTTGAACACCAAGTATATGCTGCTGTCTGGAGTTAAACGCCAGAAACACGTCATGATCCGGAGTTGAACGCCCAAAACACGTTATAACTTGGAGTTCAACTCCAAGAAAAGCCTCAGCTCGTGGATAGCTTTAGTCTCAGCCCCAGCACACACCAAGTGGGTCCCAAAAGTGGATTTCTGCACCAATTATCTTAGTTTACTCATATTCTGTAAACCTAGGTTACTAATTTACTATTTAAACAACTTTTAGAGAATTATTTTGAACCTCATGACATTTTCAGATCTGAATTACATACTTTTTAACGGCATGAGTCTCTAAACTCCATTGTTGGGGGTGAGGAGCTCTGCAGCGTCTCGATGAATTAATGCAATTACTTTTGTTTTCCATTCAAACATGCTTGTTCTTATCTAAGATGATCATTCGCACTTAATTCTGGAGAAGGTGATGATCCGTGACACTCATCACCTTTCTCAATCCATGAACGTGTGCCTGACAACCACCTCCGTTCTACATCAGATTGAATGAGTATCTCTTAGATTCCTTAATCAGAATCTTCGTGGTATAAGCCGGATTGATGGCGGCATTCATGAGAATCCGGAAAGTCTAAACCTTGTCTGTGGTATTCCGAGTAGGATTCTGGAATTGAATGACTGTGACGAGCTTCAAACTCCTGAAGGCTGGGCGTTAGTGACAGACGCAAAAGAATCAATGGATTCTATTCCAACCTGATTGAGAACCGACAGATGATTAGCCGTGCTGTGACAGAGCATTTGGACCATTTTCACTGAGAGGATGGGAAGTAGCCATTGACAACGGTGACACCGTACATAGAGCTTGCCATGGAAGGAACCTTGCGTGTGGGAAAAGGATTTCAAGGAAGAGTTGAAGTTCAGAGGACAAGGCATCTCCAAAACCCCAACATATTCTCCATTAATAAAGTAACAATTCCTTATTCCAAATACTTTGACTTCTTACAATTAAAACCAAATAACCTTATTGGTATCCTGACTAAGGTTAATAAAATAAACATAGCTTGCTTCAAACCAATAATCTCCGTGGGATCGACCCTTACTCACGTAAAGTATTACTTGGACGACCCAGTGCACTTGCTGGTTAGTTGTACGGATTGCAAATTCGTGCACCAAGTTTTTGGCGCCGTTGCCTGGGATTATTCGAATTTGAACAACTAAAGGTTTATTTTACTTCTTAGATTAGGAATAATTTATTTTTTTTATTGTTATAGAGTCATTAAATTCTGATAGGATAGTTTCTTGTTCTAAGTTTGGTGTCAATTGCATCTTTTATATTTTTCTTTAAATTTTCGAACTTGTGCTCTTTGTTCTTCATTGATCTTCAAGTTGTTCTTGTTTATTTTTCTTGTTTGATCTTGAGTTTTTCTTATTTTGTGTCTTTTCTTGTTTTTCTTGTGCTTTTTCAAAACATTAACTTTCAAAAATTATACTTTTATCCATAAAAATAATACATCTTTAAAATACGTTACATTTTTAGCTCAGTTGGTTATAGCGTGGGTTTATGTTCTTAGCAATTGGGCACCTTCTTTTTAAAATCCTTTTTCAAAAATTATTTTTCTTGATTTAATCTTGTACCAAACTTTAAGTTTGGTGTTTTCTTGTTAATCTTTTCATAATTTTCGAAAATTTTATTAAAGTTTTCTAAAAATTTTAAGTTTGGTGTTCTTCCTTTTGTTCTTGGTGTTCTTGTGAATCTTCAAGGTGTTCTTAAGTTTTTCTTGTGTCTTGATCTTAAAATTTTTTAAGTTTGGTGTTCTTTGGTGTTTTCCCTCCAAAATTTTCAAAAATAAGGAGCATTAGATCTAAAAAAAATTTTAAGTCTTGTGTCTTTTATGTGTTTTTCTCTTTCATCATAAAATTCAAAATTCAAAAAAATATATTTTCTAACTAATTTTAAAACTACATTTTCAAAATTTTTATATAAAATTCAGATTTCAATTTCAAAATTTTTCAAAAAAAAAAAATTTTCACAAAATATTTTCAAATTTTTTTATATATTCCGTTTTTATTTATTCCACTTCTATAAAATAAATAATATCAACATACATATCATCTCCCTTGTTCCATCATGGAATTAAGTGGAAATGAACAGTCCAGGAGGACTCTGGGGTCATATGCTAACCCTACTACTGCTTCATATGGGAGTAGTATCTGTATACCCTCCATTGGAGTTAGTAGCTTTGAGTTGAACCCTCAGCTCATTATCATGGTGCAGCAAAACTTCCAGTATTCCGGTCTTCCATAGGAAGAACCTACAGAGTTTCTGGCACAATTTTTACAAATTGTTGACACAGTACATGATAAGGAAGTAGATCAGGATGTCTACAGATTATTACTGTTCCCATTTGCTGTAAAAAATCAAGCTAAGTGGTGGTTAAATAACCAACCTAAGAACAACATAAAGACATGGAAACAGCTGTCAGAAAAATTCCTGAATCACTATTTCCCTCCAAAACGGATGACACAGCTAAGGCTAAGCATCCAAGGCTTCAAACAAGGAGATAATGAATCCCTTTATGATGCCTGGGAGAGATACAGAGAGATGCTAAGAAAATGCCCCTCTGAAATGTTTTCAGAGTGGGTGCAATTAGACATCTTCTACTATGGGCTTACAGAAAAAGCTCAGATTTCTCTAGACCACTCAGCCGGTGGATCTATACATATAAGAAAAATAATTGAAGAAGCTCAAGAGCTTATTGATACAGTTGCTAGAAATCAGCATCTGTACCTAAGCAGTGAATCTTCCATGAAAGAAGAAGCTAAAACAGTAACTGCTGAACACAGTCCTGTAGATCAGGCTAATGAATTCAATCAGCAATTAGACCTTCTAACTCAGCAGCTAGCCGAATTCAAGGAAATACTACAGGAAACAAGAATGGCTAACAGGAATATGGAAGTACAGTTAAGGCAAACAGAAAAGCAACTGTCAAAATAAATAGCAGAAGAATGCCACGCAGTTCAATTAAGAAGTGGGAAGACATTAAATACCTCACTTCAAAGCAGCAGGAAGCCAAGAAATGAACAAATGGCTACTCAAAATCCCTCTGAGGACAATCAGAGCCCAGAGAGGAATAAGGCTGGCGCTGAATGCCCAGACCATGCTCATTTCTGGCGTTTAACGCCAGAAACAAGCATGAATCCGGCGTTAAACGCCCAAGGGAAGCATAGTTCTGGCGTTCAGACGCCAGTAACAGATAAGGAGTTGGCGTCTAACGCCACTCCAGCTTCCACCCCTGGCATTCAAACGCCAGTGGGAAATCAGTCACATACAAGTGCTGACAACAACCCTTCTAAAAAGGCTTCCCAACCCACTTCTACAGGTAATAAACCTGCAGCAACTAAGGTTGAGGAATACAAAGCCAAAATGCCTTATCCTCAAAAACTCCGCCAAGCGGAACAGGATAAACAATTTGCCCGCTTTGTAGACTATCTCAGGACTCTTGAAATAAAGATTCCGTTTGCAGAAGCACTTGAGCAAATACCCTCTTATGCTAAGTTCATGAAAGAGATCTTAAGTCATAAGAAGGATTGGAGGGTGACTGAAAAAGTTTACCTCACTAAAGAATGCAGTGCAGTCATTCTGAAAAGCTTACCTGAGAAGCTTAAAGATCTTGGGAGCTTCATGATACCATGCACATTAGAGGGTAACTGCACCAAGACAGCTCTATGTGATCTTGGGGCAAGCATCAACCTAATCCCTGCATCCACTATCAGAAAGCTTGGCTTGACTGAAGAGGTCAAACCAACCCGGATCTGTCTTCAACTTGCTGATGGTTCCATTAAATACCCATCAGGCATAATTGAGGACATGATTATCAAGGTTGGGCCATTTGCCTTCCCTACTGACTTTGTAGTGCTGGAAATGGAGGAGCACAAGAGTGCAACTCTCATTTTAGGAAGACCATTCCTAGCAACTGGACGAACCCTCATTGACGTCCAAAAAGGGGAGATAACCCTGAGAGTCAATGAGGATGAGTTTAAGTTGAATGTTGTCAAAGCTATGCAGCATCCAGACACATTAGACGACTGCCTAGGTGTTGATATTATTGACTCCCTGGTGGAAGAGGTCTATATGACTGAGAGTCTCGAATCAGAGCTAGAGGACATTTTTAAAGATGTTCAGCCTGATCTGGAGGAACCAGAGGAAATAAAAGAACCTCTGAAAACTCCTCAGGAAGAGGAGAAACCTCCTAAACCCGAGCTCAAACCACTACCACCATCCCTGAAATATGCATTTCTAGGAGAAGGTGACACTTTTCCTGTAATCATAAGCTCTGCTTTAGGGCCACAGGAAGAGAAAGCATTAATTCAAGTGCTAAGGACACACAAGACAGCTCTTGGGTGGTCCATCAGTGATCTCAAGGGCATTAGCCCAGCCAGATGCATGCACAAGATCTTACTGGAGGGTGACGCCAAGCCAGTGGTTCAACCACAAAGGCGGCTGAATCCAGCCATGAAGGAAGTTGTGCAGAAAGAGGTCACTAAGTTACTAGAGGCTGGGATTATTTATCCTATTTCTGATAGCCCCTGGGTAAGCCCTGTCCAAGTCGTCCCTAAGAAAGGTGGCATGACAGTGGTTCATAATGAAAAAAATGAACTGGTTCCTATAAGAACAGTTACAGGGTGGCGTATGTGTATTAATTATAGAAGGCTCAATACAGCCACCCGAAAGGATCATTTTCCTTTACCATTCATAGACCAGATGCTAGAAAGACTAGCAGGTCATGAATACTATTGCTTCCTGGATGGATATTCAGGTTATAATCAAATTGTAGTAGATCCCCAGGATCAAGAGAAAACGGCATTCACATGTCCATCTGGAGTATTTGCATACAGAAGGATGCCATTTGGCTTGTGCAATGCACCTGCAACCTTTCTAAGGTGCACGCTCTCCATCTTCTCTGATATGGTGGAGAAGTTTCTGGAAGTCTTCATGGATGACTTTTCAGTATTTGGAGACTCATTCAGCTCCTGCCTTAACCATTTAGCACTTGTTCTGAAAAGATGCCAAGAGACCAACCTAGTTTTAAATTGGGAAAAATGTCACTTTATGGTGACTGAAGGGATTGTCCTTGGGCACAATTTCAAACAAGGGAATAGAGGTGGATCAAGCTAAGGTAGAGGTAATTGAAAAATTACCACCACCTGCCAATGTTAAGGCAATCAGAAGCTTTCTGGGGCATGCAGGATTCTATAGGAGGTTTATAAAGGATTTTTCAAAAATTGCCAAACCTCTGAGCAATCTGCTAGCTGCTGACACGCCATTTGTGTTTGACACAAAGTGTCTGCAGGCATTTGAGACCCTGAAAGCTAAGCTGGTCACAGCACCAGTTATTTCTGCACCAGACTAGACATTACCCTTTGAACTAATGTGTGATGCTAGTGACCATACCATCGGTGCAGTATTGGGACAGAGGCATAACAAGCTTCTGCATGTCATTTATTATGCTAGTAGTATTTTAAATGATGCCCAGAAAAGTTACACAACCACAGAAAAAGAATTACTTGCAGTGGTTTATGCCATTGACAAGTTTAGATCCTACTTAGTAGGATCAAAAGTGATTATGTACACTGACCATGCTGCTCTTAAATATCTACTCACAAAGCAGGATTCAAAGCCCAGGCTCATAAGATGGGTGTTGCTTCTGCAAGAGTTTGATATAGAAATAAGAGACAGAAAAGGAACAGAGAATCAAGTAGCTGATCACCTGTCCCGGATAGAACCAGTAGCAGGAGCATCCCTCCCTCCTACTGAGATCTCTGAAACCTTTCTGGATGAGCAATTGTTTGCTGTTTAGGAAGCTCTGTGGTTTGCAGACATTGCAAACTATAAGACACAAGGTTCTCCTTTTGTAACAATGGAGAGGAAGCATGAAAAGCTTCTCTCACTGCAGAGTCAACCAAAGCCCCCACAGTCCAACTCTAAGTTTGGTGTTGGGAGGCCACAACCAAACTCTAAGTTTGGCGTTGAACCCCCACATTCAAACTCTAAGTTTGATGTTGGGAGGTCCCTACCTTGCTCTGATTATCTGTGAGACTCCATGAGAGCTCACTGTCCAGCTAAGGACAATAAAGAAGCGCTTGCTAGGAGGCAACCCAGCCTATCACAAAATTTAATTTTATTCGTTTTGATTAATTAATTGATTTTTATAGGTATATGTCAAAGTATCTTCAAGGTAAAATAGCAATTGATTGGATTCACAGAGTTACAAGGGAATTTGGAAGCTCACTGGCGTGAAAAAGCCAGCAAGAAACATTTTGGGCGTTGAACGCCCAAAAGAAGCACCCACTGGGCGTTCAACGCCAGGAAGGGTAGCCATCTGGGCGTTAAACGCCAGAAAAGAGCATCTTCTGGGTGTTGAACGCCAGAAAGAAGCACCTTCTGGGCGTTTAACGCCAGATTGACAGCATCCTGGGCGTTCAGAAAAACGCCCAGTGACAAAGGACTTCCTGGCGTTCAACGCCAGAAAGAAGCAACAGCTGGGCGTTGAACGCCCAGGAGAAGCAGCATTTGGGCGTTAAACGCCCAAAACATGCAGCATTTGGGCGTTTAACGCCAGGATGGTGGGGAGGAGGTAAAATTCATTTTTCTTCACAAATTTTCTAATTTTTATGTTTCAATTCATGATTTCTTGCATAAACATGTTTCCAAATATCATCCTTCAATTTCAAAAATTTTAATTCTAATTTCTAAGAACCCTAATTTCAAAAATTCCTTTTTCAAAAATATTACATGCATCTTAATCCATAAAAACAAATTGTTTTCCAATCCAATCCAACTCTTTTTTTTAAAAGTTCTTCAACACTTAATTATCTTCTAAAATCTTTTTCAAATTAAAAATTCAGATTTATTTTTAAATATCATTCATATCTTTTTAAATTATATCTTTTTCTTATCATATTTATCTTTTATAAATCATATCTTTTATCTTATATCTTTTTTTTTAAATCTTTTTCAACTCATCATATCTTTTGAATTTCGAAATTGCCTCTCCCTCTATTCCTCTCTTATCCTTTCTTTTGCTTGAGGACAAGCAAACCTCTAAGTTTGGTGTGATTTGCCATGATCATTGAGCTAAAACTCATCAAGATCATGGCACCTAAGGAAACAGGAAGAGCAAGGATGTAACTTGAAGGAACTGAAGCGTCAGAAATTATATCTTGAAGGACCAAGCACCCCACAGACTAGAGAAACATCCACTTCCCAAAATAAAGGTCGTTGAGTTCTAATCTTTGCCTTAACTCTGTGATAACTGTTCTTATTAGAAATTTACCTTAGAAGTTATATATTAGTGGTAGTAATTAGTATCTCTACTTTGATTTTAATTCCAATTAAGTTATAATTTATTTTTCTCATCATCATCGAACATAAATAAAATAGTAGATTTTTGGAATAAAGAGGCAATATTTTTTTCGAGTTCTTAATAAGAAAAATTCTAATTATTTATATGTGGAGGCAATACTTTTTGTCTTCTGAATGAATGCCTGAATAGTGCATATTTTTGATATTGAATTTTATGAATGTTAAAATTATTGGCTCCTGAAAGAATGATGAACAAGAGAAATGTTATTGATGATCTGAAAAATCACAAAATTGATTCTTGAAGCAAGAAAAAGCAGTGAAAAACAAGCTTGCAAAAAAAAAAAAGCAAAAGAGGTAGAAAAAGCCAATAGCCCTTTAAACCAAAAGGCAAGGGTGAAAAGGATCCAAGGCTTTGAGCATCAATGGATAGGAGGGCCCAAGGAAATAAATCCAGGCCTAAGCGGCTAAATCAAGCTGTCCCTAACCATGTGCTTGTGGCATGCAGGTCCAAGTGAAAAGCTTGAGACTGAGTGGTTAAAGTCGTGATCCAAAGCAAAAGAGTGTGCTTAAGAACTCTGGACACCTCTAATTGGGGACTTGAGCAAAGCTAAGTCACAATCTGAAAAGGTTCACCCAGTTATGTGTCTGTGGCATTTATGTATCCGGTGGTAATACTGGAAAACAAAGTGCTTAGGGCCACGGCCAAGACTCATTAAGTAGCTGTGTTCAAGAATCAACATACTAAACTAGGAGAATCAATAATACTATCTGAATTCTTAGTTCCTATGGATGCCAATCATTCTGAATTTCAAAGGATAAAGTGAGATGCCAAAACTGTTCAGAAGCAAAAAGCTACTAGCCCCGCTCATCCAATTAGAATCTGAGCCTCACTTAAAACTCTGAAATATTGTTGCCTCTTAATTTCTTGTTATCCTATTTTATTTATCTAGTTGCTTGAGGACAAGCAACAGTTTAAGTTTGGTGTTGTGATGAGCGGATATTTTATACGCTTTTTGGGGGAAATTTCATGTAGATTTTAGCATGTTTTAATTAGTTTTTAGTTAAATATTATTAGTTTTTAGGCAAAAATCATATTTCTGGACTTTACTATGAGTTTGTGTGTTTTTCTGTGATTTCAGGTATTTTCTGGCTGAAATTGAGGGAGCTGAGCAAAAATCTGAGTTAGGCTGAAAAAGGACTGCTGATGTTGTTGGATCCTGACCTCCCTGCACTCGAAATGGATTTTCTGGAGCTACAGGAGTCCAATTGGCGCGCTCTCAACGGCGTTGGAAAGTAGACATCCAGGGCTTTCCAGCAATATATAATAGTCCATACTTTGCGTGAAGATAGACGACGTAACCTGGTGTTGAACGCCAAGTATATGCTGCTGTCTGGAGTTAAACGCCAGAAACACGTCATGATCCGGAGTTGAACGCCCAAAACACGTTATAACTTGGAGTTCAACTCCAAGAAAAGCCTCAGCTCGTGGATAGCTTTAGTCTCAGCCCCAGCACACACCAAGTGGGCCCCAAAAGTGGATTTCTGCACCAATTATCTTAGTTTACTCATATTCTGTAAACCTAGGTTACTAATTTACTATTTAAACAACTTTTAGAGAATTATTTTGAACCTCATGACATTTTCAGATCTGAATTACATACTTTTTGACGGCATGAGTCTCTAAACTCCATTGTTGGGGGTGAGGAGCTCTGCAACGTCTCGACGAATTAATGCAATTACTTTTGTTTTCCATTCAAACACGCTTGTTCTTATCTAAGATGTTCATTCGCACTTAATTATGGAGAAGGTGATGATCCGTGACACTCATCACCTTCCTCAATCCATGAACGTGTGCCTGACAACCACCTCCATTCTACATCAGATTGAATGAGTATCTCTTAGATTCCTTAATCAGAATCTTCGTGGTATAAGCCGGATTGATGGCGGCATTCTTGAGAATCCGGAAAGTCTAAACCTTGTCTGTGGTATTCCGAGTAGGATTCTTGGATTGAATGACTGTGACGAGCTTCAAACTCCTGAAGGCTGGGCATTAGTGACAGACGCAAAAGAATCAATGGATTCTATTCCAACCTGATTGAGAACCGATAGATGATTAGCCGTGCTGTGACAGAGCATTTGGACCATTTTCACTGAGAGGATGGGAAGTAGCCATTGACAACGGTGACACCCTACATAGAGCTTGCCATGGAAAGAACCTTGCGTGTGGGATAAGGATTTCAAGGAAGAGTTGAAGTTCAGAGGACAAGGCATCTCCAAAACCCCAATATATTCTCCATTAATAAATAACAATTCCTTATTCCAAATACTTTGACTTCTTACAATTAAAACCAAATAACCTTATTGGTATCCTGACTAAGATTAATAAAATAAACAAAGCTTGCTTCAAACCAATAATCTCCGTGGGATCGACCCTTACTCACGTAAGGTATTACTTGGACGACCCAGTGCACTTGCTGGTTAGTTGTACGTATTGCAAATTCGTGCACCAACTAGGACTTGAGTAATCAAATTGATTAGTCCACTTGACTTTCCTTCATTCGTTGAGGGTTAACTAAGTGGGAGCAATGAACAATTCTCATCACAATTTATAACGATAACTAGGATAGAATTTCCAGTTCTCATACCCTGCCAAGAGCTTTTCTAGTCATTTTGATTTTCATTACAGTTTACTATTCTTGCTTCTTATCTTAAAAACCCCAAAATAGACCTTTACATAACCAATAACAAGAACACTTCCTTGCAATTCCTTGAGAGACGACCCGAGGTTTAAATACTTCAGTTATTATTTATTAGGAGTTTGTTACTTGTGACAACCAAAACTTTTGTACGAAAGGACTCTAGTTGGTTTAGAAACTATATTTTCAACAAGAATTTATTTGTAAAATTCTAAACCGTCAAAAATCCATTCGTCAGTGGGCGCAGGTCCTATGCGTGTGCACAGGTCCTATACGGACGCATAAGTTCTGATTTGCATTCTGCCCTGAGCATGGGCATAGTCTGTGCATGGGTATAGGTCCTGATTTTGATCCGTTGGCATGGGCACGGATGGTGTGCGGACGCACAGGTCCTGATTTTGACCCCTGTGCGTGGGCACAAGCTGAGATGCTTTTCTCCTTTGTTTTCTTCATGTTTTCTCCCTTTTTGCATGCTTTCTTCCACTTCTACCAACCCATTCTTATCTCTAGGACCTGAAATCACTCAACAAACATATCATGGCATCGAATGGAATAAAAGTGGGATTAAATTGCTCAATTTAAGCACAAAAATGCTTGTTTCACATTTAGGTTCAATTTAGGGATCAAACATAAAAGTATGCTATTATGGTGCTTAAGTGTAGGTTTATATGATGAAATCCACCCAAATCAAACTAAAATATATCGAAAAATATGGACTCATCAATTTTTTCACACTTAAACAATAGCATGTCCTCATGCTAAACCAACAAGGAGAATGATCAAAAGGGAAATAACTTATTGAATGCAACTACCTATGTGCATGCAAGTATGTATATACTATGTATATCTATCCATCTATAATGTCCTATTGATTTGGTGAAAGCAACAATCAAATTCCAAGCAAGTATATAGACATATAGGGCTAGGCAAAGAAATAACTCGATGCAATCAAAATCTTAAGAATTGTTTCAAGTTTCAAAATGAAGCAACTTGCAAGAATACATGATAAGTAAGGTGGAAACATAGAATTGAGTAATTGAACCCTCACTAGGTGTGTATACACTCTAAACGCTCGGTGTTTAGGGTCAATTCACTCAAGTCTCCTCCTAATCATGCTTTCAAGGATTTGCTTTTTATCTAACAATAAAAAAATATGTGATGCGTGAGTGCAAGTATCATGAGGTCTTTAGAGGGTTGTAATGGGGTTAGGGTTAAGGTAGGATAAATATGACTAAGTGGACTAAGGAATTGGATCTTTGATTAGCTCAAGTGTCCAACTCAACCAAATAACAAAATATGCAACCTAACTTCCCGTAATCACACTTTTTATACACATTCATGCATCTTTTTCATCCAAGTCCACATATGCATTTCTTATTTATTTTTTTTGGGGCAACCTTTGTCCCTTCTTATTATATTATATTTTTTTTCTTTTTCTATGACAAATGCATATAGTTAAACCAAATTGATACATGAATGTGCACCCATTTTCCAAAATTTTTTTTTCAATGCATACCCAATACAAACTTTTCATTCACTACCAATGTTTCCCACAAGTTCCCCTACACTTAAATAAAACACACACCTTAACCTAAGCTAATCAAAGAAGTAATTCAAGGTTATTCATGTTTTTTAGCTTAAGATTGTGATGTGGTGATATTAAAAACAATGGGGTAAATAAGGCTCAAAGGAGTTAACAATGGTAGATGCAAGGGCAGGGCTATATGGGTAAGTGAGTTTAATTCAAAAATAGCCTCAATCATGCTAAATGCATTCAAAACATCAAACATTGGAAATAAAGAATTGAGCAAAACCAAGATTACAATCATAGAAGGAGCATAGCACACAATGAACAAAAATAGTGGTTAAAAATTGTAACCACTCATTAAAGCTCAAAAACTCACAAGGTATTTTGTTCTATCTCCCTTCTATGTTCCATAAAAATCATTCAAGCAAGTTTTAAAAACGATTTTCCAAATCAATTCAATAGAATGTCCCAAAAAAAAATTCTAGAAAATTTTTGTTGTTTTTTACCAAAATTATTTCCTATACGTATGTATGTATGTATGTGATGGATGCAATTTTTAAAATATTTCCTAGTTCTGTCCTAATTTTTAACAAGCAAAAATGAACATGAACAATTAGGACAAAATTGAACTAGACACATGCTATTCACAACATCCAATCACAACCAATATCTATACTATATATACCATGAAAATGCAATATATATATATATATATATATATATATATATATATATATATATATATATATATATATATAAACTAGAGTAAAGATGCAATAATAAAAAATACTAACAGATATCTACAAGAAACATAATAAAAGAAAACAAAAAAATGAAGTGCAAAGTGTTCGGTAAAAAAATTTACACCCCAAAAATGGTGAATCCTCCCCCACACTTAAGCATTGCACGGTCCTCCGTGCACGAACACAATCCTGGAAGAATGGCTCTACGGTCCTTCACTTTCAGCTGGTAGATGCGGGGGCTCGGGTTGTCGCGAAATCTCCAAGTCTAATGCGGGCTTGGCATCTCCATCCTTGGTGTCCTCCTCCTCTCCCGGCTCCTTGCCGGTATGTCTCCTCCTCAAAAAGAAACGAATGAGGTATAATTAGGAATCATAGGGCAAGTAGCACAAACGGGTAAAAGGGGAAAAGCCAATAAGCATCTAATTGAGGAGTTTGCATAGCGGTGTGGTATGATGAAAATGAGCCGTGTGTGTATTTCAATTATGCGCGCGGTTAGAACACACACAACGGCCGGTTAAAATGGCATCCACACAATCAAAAATTAAGCATGTGTTTCTCAATTCGATGGCCTAGGTTGCAATTAAAGAATGAGCAACAGATGAGGTACAAACAAACCTAGGTAACCACACAAGTGAATTGAGTATTTGATATTGGATATTGAAATTGTGCGAGTGAAAGTGCAAATTGGAATAGAAGCACAATAACAATAACCAATCCAACGATGAAAAGAAAACCGCTTATTCATCATGAAACATTAAGAAAAAGTCACATGGTAAAGTACTTGTTACAAAAAGTGACAAGCTTGATAAAAATCAAGTTGAGTCACTCAAACAAATGCAAAGCATTAACAAGGAGTAAGTACCGGTCATGTGATGAATTTAATATGGAAATCATGATGAACAAGTAATTTTAACTCAAATCACTATGTTCAATGCACTTACATAATTTGTCCTAGTGGTACAATTAAAACATGAGTATTCAAACCAACTAGGTACTAGTAAACTTGATGCATGGAAACTTGTCTCTCAACAAATTTTCCTTCGGCAAGTATACCGAATTATCGTCAAGTAAAACTCACTGTAGAGTGAGGTCGAATCCCACAAGGATTGATTGGTCAAGCAACTTTAGTTAGAAGAATATGCTAGTTGAGCTAAACAGAATTTAGATTGAGATGCAGAAATTTAAATGACTAGAAAGTAAATAGCAGAAATTAAAGTGTAGAATCTTAAATGGAGAATTGGGGTAATGCTCATAAAAGTAAATAGCAGAAATTAAAGAGAACGGGTAAGATCAGAAATGGGGAGATCATTGGGTTTAGGAGATGTTGCAATTCTCCGGATCAAGTTCATTCTCATCTCTTCCTCAATCAATGCATTCATTGATCTCCTTGGCAATCTTAAGTGATTGAATCCCAATTCCTTGGTAATCCAATCTCTCAAATCTTGATCAATAGCCAATTCCTTGGTCAATTGCTCATGAGAAGAGATGAAGTATGGTCACTGATTATACCACATACGTTTCCCAATTCAAGTATTGAGGGGATTATAGTCACATATCCATCCCAACCCAAATTGGTCCAGCATGAGAAAGCAATTCTAGCATGATCTCTTCATTCCTCTTCCATGGTTCCGAAGAGATCCAATTATGGAGAGTTTCTTTTCCAAGATAACTAACCAATTGAATTAAGATTGAAAGCTTTCTAGTAAAATCAAGAGAAAAGATAGAAGAAGAAGAGTGAAAACTCATATTGATCTGATGAGCGGATAATTTATACGCTTTTTGGCATTGTTTTTAGTATGTTTTTGGTAGCTTTAGTTGAGTTCTTAGTATATTTTTATTAGTTTTTAGTTAAAATTCACTTTTCTGGACTTTACTATGAGTTTGTGTGTTTTTCTATGATTTCAGGTATTTTCTGGCTGAAATTGAGGGACCTGAGCAAAAATCTGATTCAGAGACTAAAAAGGACTGCAGATGCTGTTGGATTCTGACCTCCCTGCACTCGAAGTGGATTTTTTGGAGCTACAGAAGCCCAATTGGCGCGCTCTCAACGGCGTTGGAAAGTAGACATCCTGGGCTTTCCAGCAATATATGATAGTCCATACTTTGCCCAAGATTTGATGGCCCAAACCGGTGTTCAAAGTCACCTACAGAAATTCCAGCGTTAAACGCCGGAACTGGCACCTAAATGGGAGTTAAACGCCCAAACTGGCATAAAAGCTGGCGTTTAACTCCAAGAAGAGTCTCTACACGAAAATGCTTCATTGCTCAGCCCAAGCACACACCAAGTGGGCCCGGAAGTGGATTTTTATGTCATTTACTCATCTTTGTACACCCTAGGCTACTAGTTTGCTATAAGTAGGACCTTTTACTATTGTATTTTAAACATCGGACATCTAGTTCTTAGATCAGATCTTAGTTCTTCTGGTTCCCTCTCTGGGGCCGAAACCAATGATCACTTTTGTTCTTATGTATTTTCAACGGTGGAGTTTCTACACACCATAGATTAAGGTGTGGAGCTCTGCTGTACCTCGAGTATTAATGCAATTACTATTGTTCTTCTATTCAATTCCGCTTGTTCTTTGTCCAAGATATCACTTGTTCTTCAACTTGATGAATGTGATGATCCGTGACACTCATCATCATTCTCACTCATGAACAAGGTGACTGACAACCACTCTTGTTCTACAAGCATACGAGGCCCTAGTGTTTATCTCTTGGATTCCTGATAACACGATGCATGGTTGATCGCCTGACAACCGAGTGCTCGCCTGACAAACGAGCCAGCCATTCCGTGAGATCAGAGTCTTCGTGGTATAGGCAAGAACTGATGGCGGCATTCAAGAGAATCCGGAAGGTCTAACCTTGTCTGTGGTATTCTGAGTAGGATTCAATGACTGAATGACTGTGACGTGCTTCAAACTCCTAGCAGGCGGGGCATTAGTGACAGACGCAAAAGAATCAATGGATTCTATTTCGGCCTGACCGAGAACTGACAGCTGATTAGCCATATGCTGTGACAGAGCATGGGAACATTTTCACTGAGAGGATGGGAGGTAGCCACTGACAACGGTGAAACCCTACATGAGCTTGCCATGGAAAGGAGTAAGAAGGATTGGATGAAGACTGTAGGAAAGCAGAGAGACGGAAGGGAAGGCATCTTCATTCGCTTGTCTGAAGCTCTCACCAATGATATACATAAGTATCTCTATCTTTATCTTTATGCTTTATTCGTTTATCACTATACCCATTTGAGTCTGCCTGACTGAGATTTACAAGGTGACCATAGCTTGCTTCATAGCAACAATCTCCGTGGGATCGACCCTTACTCGCGTAAGGTTTATTACTTGGACGACCCAGTGCACTTGCTGGTTAGTTGTGCGAAGTTGTAGTGATCACAATTTCGCCCACCAAGTTTTTGGCGCCGTTGCCGGGGATTGTTCGTGTATGGACAACTGACGGTTTATCTTGTTGCTTAGATTAGGTATTTTTTTTTTCTTCAGAGTTCTTAAGAATGAATTCTAGTGTTTCATGATGATCTGTTGAAATCTGGCTGGCTGAGAAGCCATGTCTAATCTTATTGGACCGAGGTTTCAACTAATCATCACAATAGCTTGTTGATCTCTATCAATCTTGCTATTGGAGTGATGATCTGCTAAGGCTTGGCTGGCCATTGGCCATGTCTAGTGTTTTGGACCGAAGCTTTCTTTGAAAGCTTGGCTGGCTGTGAAGCCATGTCTAATTCCTGGACCGGAGTCTTAGACTAGCATTGCACTGATTCCTGGAAATTCAAACTGAGAATTCTGAAACCTTTATTTTCTTCTTCATATAATTTTCGAAAAAAAAAGCACAAAAAAAATTCACAAAATCATAAAAACCAAAAATATTTGATGTTTCTTACTTGAGTCTAGTGTCTCATCTTAAGTTTGGTGTCAATTGCATGCATTCATTCATGTGTCTTAAGGATCTTTAAGTAATTCTTGATGATTTCTTACTCTGATCTTTGAATTCTTTTGACTTGAGTGTTTATGTGTCTCATATAGTGTCAGTAGTATACAAACTGCTAAGTTTGGTGTCTTGCATGCATTGTTATTTGATTCTTGTTGCATTTTGATTATTAAAAATCCAAAAATATTTTTAATTTGTGTCTTTTCAAGTCAATAATACAAAGAATTGAAGATTCAGAACATACTGCATAGGAATTATACAGAAAAAGCTGGGCGTTCAAAACGCCCAGTGAAGAAGGACAGACTGGCGTTTAAACGCCAGCCAGGGTACCTGGTTAGGCGTTTAACGCCCAAAAAGGTAGCATTTTGGGAGTTAAACGCCAGAATGGATACCATTCTGGGCGTTTAACGCCAGGATGGCACAAGGGGGAAGATTTTGTTTTTCAAATCAATTTTTTTTTAAGTTTTCAAAGTTTTTCAAAATCAAATCTTTTTCAAATCAAATCTTTTCAATCAAATCTTTTTCAAAATTAATTTCTTTCCTTTTTCAAAGATACTTACTAACAATTAATGATTTGATTGAACATTTCAAGTATGTTGCCTTTTCTGTTGAGGAAGGTTTAATGTTTGAATCATATCTTTTCTTGTTAGGCAAGTCATTAATTTTTAAAATCAAATCTTTTTTAAAAATTGTTTTCAAATCATATCTTCTCAATCATATCTTTTTTAAAACCATAACTTTTCAATCAAATCTTTTTAATCACATCTTTTTCAAAATAGTTTTCAATCAAATCTTTTTTATTTCTAATTTCAAAATCTTTTTCAAAAATCACTTGATTTCTTTTCCACTCTTATTTTCAAAAATTAATTAGTATTTTTCAAAATGTTTTTAAAATCTTTTACTTTATTTTCGAAAATTACTTCCCTTCTTCTCATATCCTTCTATTTATGGACTAACACTATCCCTTAATGCAAAATTTGAACTCCATCTTCTTTGATAAGTTCGAATTTTCTACCTCTGTCTTCCATTTTTCTTTTCCTCTGACACCTCCAGGAATCTCTATGCTGTGACATAGAGGATTCCATATTTTCTTGTTTTCTTCTCTTACATATGAGCAGGAGCAGAGACAAAGGCATTCCTGTTGAAGCTGACCCTGAACCTGAAAGAACCTTGAAGCAAAAGCTAAGAGAAGCTAAGGCACAAATCTCTATGAACGGAGGTGGTTGTCAGGCACACGTTCATAGTTGAGGACCTAACAGAAATCTTCAAGGAAGAAGAAGCCATGGCAGCCGAAAACAACAAACAATGCAAGGAAGGTGCTGGGTGACTTTACTGCACCTACTCCCGATTTCTATGGGAGAAGCATCTCTATCCCTGCCATTGGAGCAAATAACTTTGAGCTTAAGCCTCAATTAGTTTCTCTAATGCAACAGAATTGCAAGTTCCATGGACTTCCATTGGAAGATCCTCATCAGTTCTTAGCTGAATTCTTGCAAATCTGTGACACTGTCAAGACTAATGGGGTAGACCCTGAAGTCTATAGACTTATGCTATTCCCTTTTGCTGTAAGAGACAGAGCTAGGATATGGTTGGACTCACAACCTAAAGAGAGCCTGGACTCTTGGAAAAAGCTAGTCAATGCCTTCTTGGCAAAGTTCTTTCCACCTCAAAAATTGAGTAAGCTTAGAGTGGAAGTCCAAACCTTCAGACAGAAGGATGGAGAATCCCTCTATGAAGCTTGGGAAAGATACAAACAATTAATCAGAAAATGTCCTTCCGACATGCTTTCTGAATGGAGCATCATAGGTATTTTCTATGATGGTCTCTCTGAACTATCCAAGATGTCTTTGGATAGCTCTGCTGGAGGATCTCTTCATCTGAAGAAGACGCCTACAGAAGCTCAAGAGCTAATTGAAATGGTTGCAAATAACCAATTCATGTACACTTCTGAGAGGAATCCTGTGAACAATGGGACAAGTCAGAAGAAAGGAGTTCTTGAGATTGATGCTCTGAATGCCATACTGGCTCAGAACAAGATATTGACTCAACAAGTCAATTTGATTTCTCAAAGTCTGTATGGAATGCAAAATGCACCAAGCAGTACTAAGGATGCTTCAACTGAAGAAGAAGCTTATGATCCTGAGAACCCTTCAATGGAAGAGGTGAATTACCTAGGAGAACCCTATGGAAACACCTATAATTCTTCATGGAGAAATCACCCAAAATTTTTCATGGAAGAATCAAGAGAGACCTCAACAAGGTTTCAACAACAACAATGGTGGAAGAAACAGGTTTAGCAATGGCAAGCCTTTTCCATCATCTTCTCAGCAACAGACAGAGAATTCTAAGCAGAACCCCTCTGACTTAGCAACCATGGTCTCTGATCTAATCAAAACCACTCAAAGTTTCATGAGTGAAACAAGGTCCTCCATTAGGAACTTGGAGGCACAAGTGGGACAGCTGAGCAAGAAAGTTACTGAACTCCCTCCTAGTACTCTTCCAAGTAATACAGAAGAAAACCCAAAAGGAGAGTGCAAAGCCATAACCATGGCCGAATCTGGAGAGGAAAGAGAGGAGGTGGACGCCACTGAGAAAAGCCTCAATGGGCGTGCACTGACCTCCATAGAGTTCCCCAATGAGGAACCATGGGAATCTGAGGCTCAAAATGAGACCATAGAGATTCCATTGGACTTACTTCTGCCTTTCATGAGCTCTGATGAGTATTCTTCCTCTGAAGAGGATGAGTATGTCACTGAAGAGCAAGTTGCTAAATACCTTGGAGCAATCATGAAGCTAAATGACAAGTTATTTGGAAATGAGACTTGGGAGGATGAACCCCCTTTGCTCACCAAAGAACTGGATGACTTGTCTAGGCAGAAATTACCTCAAAAAAGACAAGATCCTGGGAAGTTTTCCATACCTTGTACCATAGGCACCATGACCTTCAAGAAGGCTCTGTGTGACTTAGGGTCAAGTGTAAACCTCATGCCTCCCTCTGTAATGGAGAAGCTAGGGATCTTTGAGGTACAAGCTGCAAGAATCTCACTAGAGATGGCAGACAACTCAAGAAAACAAGCTCATGGACTTGTAGAGAATGTTTTGGTAAGAGTTGAAGACCATTACATCCCTACTGATTTCATAGTCTTAGAGACTGGGAAGTGCATGGATGAATCCATCATCCTTGGTAGACCCTTCCTAGCCACAGCAAAGGCTGTGATTGATGTTGATGGAGGTGAACTGATCATTCAAGTGAATGAAGAATCCTTTGTGTTTAAGGCTCAAGGATATCCCTCTGTCACCATGGAGAAAAAGCATGAAGAGCTTCTCTCAAATCAGAGACAAACAGAGCCCCCACAGTCAAACTCTAAGTTTGGTGTTGGGAGGCCACAACCAAACTCTAAGTTTGGTGTTGAACCCCCACATTCAAACTCTAAGTTTGGTGTTGGGAGGTTCCAACATTGCTCTGAGTATCTGTGAGGCTCCATGAGAGCCCTCTGTCAAGCTACTGACATTAAAGAAGCGCTTGTTGGGAGGCAACCCAATGTTATATTTTATATATTTTCTTTTGTTATTTTATGTTTTTTGTAGGTTGATGATCATAAGAAGTCACAAAATCAATTGAAAAAGCAAAAACAGAATGAAAAATAGGAAGAAAAATAGCACACCCTGGAGGAAGAACTCACTGGCGTTTAAACACCAGTGAGGGTAGCAGTTGGGCGTTTAACGCCCAGTCTGGCACCATTCTGGGCGTTTAACGCCAGAAAGGGGCACCAGACTGGCGTTAAACGCCAGGAAAGGGCAAGAACCTGGCGTTAAACGCCAGGAATGGGCACCAGCCCGGTGTTTAACGCCAGAAATGGGTCAAAACGTGATTTTGCATGCCATTTGGTGCAGGGATGACTTTTCCTTGACACCACAGGATCTGTGGACCCCACAGGATCCCCACAAACCCCTCACCTATCAAATCCCATCTTTCTATTCACCACTCACCTCCATAAAACCCCACTTACCTCACCATCCAAATTCAAACCACTACTTCTTCCCCTTTTGGCCGAACCACAAAGCCATCTCCCCTTCCTCCATTTCTTCTTCTTCTACTCTCTTCTTTCTTCTTTTGCTCGAGGACGAGCAAACCTTTTAAGTTTGGTGTGGTAAAAGCATTGCTTTTTGTTTTTCCATAACCATTTATGGCATCCAAAGCCGGTTCAACTGAGAAGGCATGACCTCAAACCCATCACTAAGAAAAAGATGGAGCAAACAAGAGACCCCTCTCATCATGAGATCCCTGAGACACCTCAAGGGATGCACTTTCCTCCACAAGACTATTGGGAGCAACTGAACACCTCCCTAGGAGAATTAAGTTCCAACATGGGACAACTAAGGGTGGAGCAACAAAGACAAGGAAGAGACATTGAGGAGCTCAAGCACTCCAGAGGACCTTCAAGAGGAAGAACAAGCCGCCATCACTAAGGTGGACCCGTTCTTTAATCTCCTTGTTCTTTATTTTCTTGTTTTTCGAAATTTTCATGCTTATGTTTATCCATATTTGTGTCTTATGATCATTAGTGTCTTAGTGTCTATGCCTTAAAGCTATGAATATGAATCCATCACCTTTCTTAAATGAAAACTGTTTTTATCACAAAAGAACAAGAAGTACAGGATTTCAAATTCATCTTTAAAACTAGCTTAATTAGTTTGATGTGGTGACAATACTTTTTGTTTTTTGAATGTATGCTTGAACAGTGCATATGTCTTTTGAATTTGTGGTTCATGAATGTTAAAATTATTGGCTCTTGAAAGAATGATGAAAAAGGAGACATGTTACTGAGGATCTGAAAAATCATAAAAATGATTCTTGAAGCAAGAAAAAGCAGTGAATATAAAAAAATTCAAAAAAAAAAGAGAAGAAAGAGAAAAACGAAAAAAAAGAGAAAGAGAAAAAGAAAGAAAAAAGAAAGAAATAAAGTTGTGATCCAAGGCAAAAAGAGTGTGCTTAAGAACCCTGGACACCTCTAATTGGGGACTCTAGCAAAGCTGAGTCACAATCTGAAAAGGTTCACCCAATTATGTGTCTGTGGCATGTATGTATCCGGTGGTAATACTGGAAGACAGAGTGCTTTGGGCCACGGCCAAGACTCAATAAGTAGCTGTGTTCAAGAATCATCATACTTAACTAAGAGAATCAATAACACTATCTGGATTCTGAGTTCCTAAAGAAGCCAATCATTCTGAATTTCAAAGGATAAAGTGAGATGCCAAAACTGTTCGGAGGCAAAAAGCTACTAGTCCCGCTCATCTAATTTGGAGCTAAGTTTCATTGATAATTTGGAGTCTATAGTATATTCTCTTCTTTTTATCTTATTTGATTTTCAGTTGCTTGAGGACAAGCAACAATTTAAGTTTGGTGTTGTGATGAGCGGATAATTTATACGCTTTTTGGCATTGTTTTTAGTATGTTTTTGGTAGTTTTAGTTGAGTTCTTAGTATATTTTTATTAGTTTTTAGTTAAAATTCACTTTTCTGGACTTTACTATGAGTTTGTGTGTTTTTCTGTGATTTCAGGTATTTTCTGGCTGAAATTGAGGGACCTGAGCAAAAATCTGATTCAGAGACTAAAAAGGACTGCAGATGCTGTTGGATTCTGACCTCCCTGCACTCAAAGTGGATTTTCTGGAGCTACAGAAGCCCAATTGGCGCGCTCTCAACGGCGTTGGAAAGTAGACATCCTGGGCTTTCCAGCAATATATGATAGTCCATACTTTGCCCAAGATTTGATGGCCCAAACCGGCGTTCAAAGTCACCTACAGAAATTCCAGCGTTAAACGCCGGAACTGGCACCTAAATGGGAGTTAAACGCCCAAACTGGCATAAAAGCTGGCGTTTAACTCCAAGAAGAGTCTCTACACGAAAATGCTTCATTGCTCAGCCCAATCACACACCAAGTGGGCCCGGAAGTGGATTTTTATGTCATTTACTCATCTTTGTACACCCTAGGCTACTAGTTTCCTATAAGTAGGACCTTTTACTATTGTATTTTAATCTTCGGACATCTAGTTCTTAGATCAGATCTTGGTTCTTCTGGTTCCCTCTCTGGGGCCGAAACCAATGATCACTTTTATTCTTATGTATTTTCAACGGTGGAGTTTCTACACACCATAGATTAAGGTGTGGAGCTCTGCTGTACCTCGAGTATTAATGCAATTACTATTGTTCTTCTATTCAATTCCGCTTGTTCTTTGTCCAAGATATCACTTGTTCTTCAACTTGATGAATGTGATGATCCGTGACACTCATCATCATTCTCACTCATGAACAAGGTGACTGACAACCACTCTTGTTCTACAAGCATACGAGGCCCTAGTGTTTATCTCTTGGATTCCTGATAACACGATGCATGGTTGATCGCCTGACAACCGAGTGCTCGCCTGACAAACGAGCCAGCCATTCCGTGAGATCAGAGTCTTCGTGGTATAGGCAAGAACTGATGGCGGCATTCAAGAGAATCCGGAAGGTCTAACCTTGTCTGTGGTATTCTGAGTAGGATTCAATGACTGAATGACTGTGACGTGCTTCAAACTCCTAGCAGGCGGGGCGTTAGTGACAGACGCAAAAGAATCAATGGATTCTATTCCGGCCTGACCGAGAACCGACAGCTAATTAGCCATATGCTGTGACAGAGCATGGGAACATTTTCACTGAGAGGATGGGAGGTAGCCACTGACAACGGTGAAACCCTACATGAGCTTGCCATGGAAAGGAGTAAGAAGGATTGGATGAAGACTGTAGGAAAGCAGAGAGACGGAAGGGAAGGCATCTTCATTCGCTTGTCTGAAGCTCTCACCAATGATATACATAAGTATCTCTATCTTTATCTTTATGCTTTATTCGTTTATCACTATACCCATTTGAGTCTGCCTGACTGAGATTTACAAGGTGACCATAGCTTGCTTCATAGCAACAATCTCCGTGGGATCGACCCTTACTCGCGTAAGGTTTATTACTTGGACGACCCAGTGCACTTGCTGGTTAGTTGTGCGAAGTTGTGTTTATGCCATGGTATTGAGCACCAAGTCTTTGGAGCCATTACTGGGGATTATTTGAATATGGACAAAGTAGTGATCACAATTTCGTGCACCATGATCCATCAAATTACAACAGAGCTCCCTAACCCAATGAAAGGGTTTTAGTTGGTCATAGCTCTAGGAATCAAAAATGGAAGAAAAGAAGAATCCATGCTAGAAGTACAGAAAAGTAAATATGCAGAGAGTAGTTCTCCAAGATGCAAAAGTCCCTAGCTAGTTCAAAACTACTCCTATATATACTACTCTTCATGATCTTCTAGTGAGTTCTTCAAGTCTTGGATGTGGGCTTTGGACCTTGAGGTGAAGCAATTCTCATCTTTAGTGGGCCCAGCTTGCAGAGAAATATGAATTAGGCTTGGGCATTTAGTGAGATTAATCGTGGAATACATTTCTGGGTGCGAGAACGTTAGTGGCATTCACCTTTTCCACTAACGTTCCACCCTTATATGCCCACGTTATTCTCAACGTTAGAAGTCTTAACGTGACTTCTAATGTTCCTTCTCAATTCTTGGCCAACGTTATTGGGACTCACTTTTCCCATTAACGTTGGCTTGTGCCCCTTTTCGCAAACGTTAATGGGAATCACTTTTCCCATTAACGTTGCTTGCCTTTTGCCTCCTACGTTAGGTCTTACGTTAGCTTAGCTAACGTAGCTCTCAACGTGGGCACCTATCTCCTTCGAGAGCGTTAGTGACACTCACCTTTGTCACTAATGCTCTAATTACCTTAATCCCCTACGTTAGAACACACGTTAACTAAGTTAACGTGGCTCTTAACATAGTAATGAAGCCATCTTCCAAAGTTAGTGACAAAAGTGAGTGTCACTAACGTTGGTTCTTTGAACCCCACTCCACGTTAACTTTCACGTTAACAATCTTAACATGAGAGTTAACATAGGCAATGAAAATGATTCAACATTAGTGACAAAAGTGAGTGTCACTAACGTTGGCATTGTTGATCCTTGTCCACGTTAGAGTTCACATTAACTTAGTTAACGTGACTCTTAACGTGGGGCATTGCCTAGTTTCCCAACATTAGTGGTGTTCACTTTTACCACTAACGTTGAGGAGAAACGTTATTGGAGTTCACGTTTCTCATTAACGTGGAGTCCTCCTTTCCTTCTACGTTAAGTACCACGTTAACTTAGTTAACGTGGCTCTTAACGTAGGCTATGAATGGCTTCGCAGGCATTATTGGTGATAACTTTTCTAATTAACGTTGCAAGCCAATTGCCATCCCACATTAGTAGTCACGTTAACTAAGTTAACGTGAATGCTAACGTGATTCTTCCATGCTTCATTTGTCCTGAAATCAAGCAATTAAAGTGCATCAAAGCTCTAGCCAAAATCATGAGATTATGCATCATTAAAATATCATGTAATTCTGGCAAAAAGCTCATGAAATCATGCAAAATTCACAATAGTGGCTTGAATGAAGGTGTAAGTGTATTTTCACCCAAAACTTGCCTTGTTTACTAGGAAAATGCATGAAACTACCCTAAAACAGTAAAGAAAAGGTCAGTGAAACTGGCCTAGATGCCTTGGCATCACAACACCAAACTTAAAGCTTGCTTGTCCCTAAGCAAGTATTGAAGCATAAGAAAATTGAAATAAAAGAACAAGAAGATAAGATGGAAATAGCATTCATGGTTCATGGAGTTTCATGCATAGCAACTTAGGTTCTTTCCTTTTAGGTTTCAAGCCTTTATCAAATCCCTAGTCACTCTCTTAATTGCATCCCTTGAGGCTTCTTTCTTATTGATCCTTCTTTTTTTTTCTTTTCAAAGTTTATTTTTCTTTTTGCTAGGTGCTTTGTAAGAGGGCCACTTTTTATGATAAGCTTTCAGCCAACACTCCCAAACCAGTTGGTTTTAAGGTGCTAGGTGTTAAGACACCCCTAAGGACTTACTCCCTCAAGTCTCTTTCCCTCATACATACACACCACTGACACATGGTTTGTTATTCTTTCTTTCTTGAGACCTTGGTGTCCAGCACCTCTTTGGGTTACTAAATGCTCTGTAATAAGGGTTACTCTTATAGTGGACTTTCAGCTTATAATCCCGGATTAGTTAATCCAAGTTACCAAGTGATAAGGCACCCCTAAGAGCTTATTCATCCAAGTATATCCCTTGTACATAAACACCATAGACACATGCCTCAGTTTCAAAACCCTTGGTGCCTAGCATTGTTCCTTTTTGTATTCCTTTTCTTATTTTCACTTGTATTACTCTTTTTCTTTTCTTGTTGGGATCTTATTATTTAGCTAGCCTCAAGGAATGTGTCTCATACTTATGACTTAGGATGGATAGTTGCTTTCTTTCCTTTCTTGGTGAACCAACTTAGCTTACTAATCATCCTACCACAAACACTTAGAATGCACTTCACAAAATGACTCCATTCTTGTTCTTTCCATAACATTTTCTTTTTGATTAACTTAAAGAGACAAGCATACAAGTAGGCAAGATGACAGTGTGTATTCAAGACATTAGGCTCAATAACATAGACCTAAGCAATGAAACTTAAATGCATAATTGAAAATCCTAAGCTACCATGGAAGCATGTTCTATTTCATACATGATTTTCCTTATTTAAAGCTTTAAAAAGGAAGGTAAACTAAGAAGGAACTTCACCACCTTTCACTTGTTGGTCTGCTCATTCTCTTATGCTCCCTTGCCATTTTTAGATTTGCTTTGTCCACTTGTGCTTCCTCTCATCCGATTTGCTCTAGCTAATTTCCAATCCTCTAGTGCCTTCCTTACCGATTCATGACTTTGTTCAACCCTTTCGCGCTCCACTCGTGATAGTTCATCCTTTACATCCTCATATTTTGTGATTCCTAGATGCAAATTAGGCAATTGTCCGACTAGATATCCAGGCCTGGCTTGGGTATTCACATGGTATCCAGTCTCACTCATGTAGACTCCTTCCGAGAATGTTCTAAGTTCATCGAGAAGATCTGCTTGTTCTCTTTGTTTCCTTTGCATCTCATGAATGTGGACTCCTTGATGTGCTTAGATGTTGATTAGCCTTTGGATGGCTTCTTGTTGTTGATCATGTTTCTGATTCAAATTGTGGAAGGATTCACTCCATTGTCTTCCTTGCTCCAATTGCTGATCCATCAGTTGTTTTTGCCATTCCCCTTGTTGATTCATCCATCTGGAAAGTGACTCTTCATGGCGATCCCTTGATTGTATTTAGAGCTCCCTTTGCGCCTCTTGGTTTTCCATGCATTGCCTAGATAAAACATCAATAGCCTCTTGCAGTTCGTGCATGCTTAAGGTGGCTGGGGGTTGCTCTTGTGGAGGTTGTTCTTCTTCAGTTTGAAGGGCTGGCCTCTTTCGTCTCTTCCGTGGAGGTAGTGGAGCTACAGCTGCATGCATCCGACGATAAGTGATTGGAAGACCAACCGTTACCCACACGGGGTCCGCATCCTCGAATATCACCCTGGCCAGTCTGCAAAGAAGAAAAATAGTGCTGGGATAACCCAACTTTCCTCCCGAATCACTTTTCTCAGTAAACTTCCGAATGCCTTGGGATATGATTTCATGAACTTTGATCTCTCCTCCTTTCATTATACATTGTAACATCGTTGCTCTCTTGAGATTTACCTCTGAGTTATTTCCAGCTGGGAGGATGGATCTCCTTACAATTTCGAACCAACCTTTAGCCTCTAGGAGGAGATCTCCTCTTTTTATAAATTTGGGTTTTCTCTTGGGACCTCTTTCCCAATCGGCTCTTGGCACACATATATCTTGTATAATCTGGTCATAATTGGGAGGTTTGTCCATTCTTGAGTGATAGCTCTCCTCTTCAAAAGAGATGCTTCTCAACTTCAGCACTCTCATGATAGTCATAGGACTAAAATCCACCATGACCCCTCTCACAAAACTTGTGTATGAGTCATCCGCCTTGTCTTGCCTAACTGCATTTGCATAGAACTCTCTTACTAGAGTTGTATTCACCCTTGTGATCGGATCGGTAAGGAGATCCCAGCGACGTTGCTCCACCTTCTCTATGATATCCGGACACTCGGTTTTTGTTACTTGGAAGCCCAGTTCATAAATGATTTCTTTGTCAGCCATCCACCCATATTGAAGTGCATGATTAAATGTTCTAAACCGCACTTCATCAAAAGGAGGATGTTCTATGGGTCCCTTCCCTTTTTGTCTCTTGGAGCTTGATGATGCCATGTAAGATAGTTGCTATGTTGATTATTCTCAAGACGGCTATGAGGGTGTATGTGAAGCTTTGGTGAGGAGTGATGTGTGTAGTGTGTGTAGAACCGAATGGAGAGAGTGGGAATGGTGAGTATAAGTGTGCATGGAGAGGTTGTGTGAAGAGGTTTAAATAGGAAAATGGCAATTGATTGAAGGGTGTGGATTGATGATGGTGTTTGATAGTGGACGGTTGGGGTTTTAGGATTGAAGGAGCACAAGGATCAGCTCCTTTATGGGGTCTTGATTTGGTCCCCAAAGCCATCCATTCCCAATGTTGCATGGCAACACTTCCAAGGGCATTCCCTATAAGGACAAGTGTGAGATTCCCTTAGTGTAGTGGCCGAACCTCTTGTCCTATCAAGTACCATCAATGTCCTTTTTGATTCCCTATATATGACAAAGAGAGAATGTGAAGATTAGTTGTACAATTGGTGGGAAAATTCCAAAGCTGGAGTTTAACTCCAAGAGAAGTCTCTACACGTGTAAAGCTTAATGCTCAGCCCAAGCACACACCAAGTGGGCCCGGAAGTGGATTTCTGCATCATTTACCTATTTCTGTAAACCCTAGCTAGTCTCATTATAAATAGGACCTTTACTATTGTATTTTCATCTTTGGATCATTGGTCTTTTTCCCTATTTTCGAATTCATATGCTATTTGGGGAGGCTGGCCATTCGGCCATGCCTAGACCTTGTTCTTATGTATTTTCAACGGTGGAGTTTCTACACACCATAGATTAAGGTGTGGAGCTCTGCTGTTCCTCGAGTATTAATGCAATTACTATTGTTCTTCTATTCAATTCAAGCTTATTCTTGTTCTAAGATATTCACTCGCACTTCAACCTGATGAATGTGATGATTCGTGACACTCATCATCATTCTCACCTATGAACGCGTGACTGACAACCACTTTCGTTCTACTTAAGATTGAGCGTGTATCTCTTGGACTCCTGGTCCACGATGCATGACTGCCTCACCTGACAACCGAGCTTTCCATTCCGTGAGATCAGAGTCTTCGTGGTATAAGCTAGAATCCATTGGCGGCCATTCCTGAGATCCGGAAAGTCTAAACCTTGTCTGTGGTATTCCGAGTAAGATTTGGGAAGGGATGACTGTGACGAGCTTCAAACTCGCGAAGGTTGGGCGTAGTGACAGATGATAAACCACTATTTTATGGTTTATCTTGTGCTCAATTGAGTGGTTTTTATCAACTCTTTACCCACTTATTCTTACTATTTGCATGGTTTTACATTTGCCTTCCTAATTATGTGCTTTGATTGAAAACATGCTTCTTTGGCCTTAAGTTCCCTATGTTTAATCCTCTCTTATTACCATTAGATGCCTTGATATGTGTGTTAAGTGATTTCAGAGATTACAGGGCAGGAATGGCTCAGCGGATGGAAAGGAAGCATGCAAAAGTGGAAGGAATACAAGAAGTTGGAGAAATTGCTAAGCTGTCCGGCCTGACCTCTTCTCACTCAAACGGCTATAACTTTAGCTACAGAGGTCCAAATGACGCGGTACTAATTGCGTTGGAAAGCTAACGTTTGGGACTTTGATTTGATATATAATTTGCCATAGCTGCCCTGAAGTTAGGCAACGCGAACGCGTGAATAATGCGCCCGCGTCGCATGTGCGAACTTCAATACGCGTGGACGTGTTGACGACGCCTCCGTGTCACTTTGCCACGACCTGTACGGACCAGATTTCACAATCAGCGACTTCTGGGCTGTTTCTGACCCAGTTTTTGGCCCAGAGAACACAGATTAGAGGCAATAGAGTGGGAGAATGCATCCATTCATAATTATGCTTTCATAATTCATAATTTTTAGTTTTAGATGTAGTTTTTAGTGAGAGAGGCTCTCTCCTCTCTTAGGATTAGGATTAGGATTAGAATTTATTTTAGGATTAGGATTTCTTTTCACTTCAGGGTTATTTCATCTTCATATCAGGTTCAATGTTCCTTTTATTTATTTCCTCAATTTAGTTTATGGATTTCTATGTTTAACTCAACTTCTTTACTTGGCTACAACTGCCCATGTTACTTTTGATACTTTTATTAATTCATGATTTTGAGGTATTTCAGATCTAAGTTTCTTACTTAGCTTTTTATATTATTGGCTTTAATTGATTAACTGGAAGCTCTTGAGTTATCAACTATTCATGATTGATTGTTATGTCGGCTAATTAACTGGAATTCCACTAACTTTAGTCTTTCCTTAGGATTTGACTAGGACTTGGGAAATCTAACCAATTAGTTCACTTGACTTTTCCTTGCTTACGCAAAGGTTAACTAAGTGGGATTAACTTCCATTCTTATAGGAGTAACTAGGATAGGACTTCTGAATTTTCATATCTTGCCAAGAGTTTATTTTATAGTTAATTATTTATTTTATTTGTCATTTAATTTACTTGTTCCTCACTTTTAAAACCCCAATTTACAAAACCCATAACCAATAATAAGAACATACCTCCCTTAAATTCCTTGAGAAGACAACCCGAGCTTTGAATACTCGGTTATCAATTTTAAAAGGGTTTGTTACTTGTGACAACCAAAACATTTGTAAGGAAGGTTGATTGCTTGGTTTAGTAACTATACTTACAACGAGAGTCTACTATAACTTCTAAATCATCAATCTTCAGTTCTTCAAAATGGCGCCGTTGCCGGGGAATTGGAAACGTGTGCCTTGGTATTGGTTATTGTAAATATTTTTCAAAAAAAAATCAGATTTTAAAATTTTTATCTTGTCTTATCTTATTTTTCAAAATTCAAATCTTTTTCAAAAAAAATTATATCTTTTTCAAAATCTTATCTTATCTTATTTCAAAAATCATATCTTTTTTCAAAATATTTTTCTTATCTTTTTCTTTTTCATATCTTTTTCAAAATATTTTTTTTGTTAGTTTTTGTTTTTATTTTGTCTCACTACTATGAACTCTCACCCCTTTGGCTATGAGTCTGGTTACAACTATGTTGCAAGTAGAGGAAGCTATTACAGGAATATGCATCAAGGTCAAAGCAATCAAAGATGGACGGAGCCCAGAGGATCTGATCAACCCTCTAGGCAACAACACCCTCCTACATATCACAGACAAAGACCATTCTACAATGCATACCAAGCTGATAGATATGGTGGACCGCCTTGTAGTTACCAACAAGCACCATCATATGCCAATGAACCACCTCCTCAATATAGCTTTGAACCACCACACTCACAAGCCCCTTTCCACCATTCACCTCCATATGACCCCAATCCTTATTCACCACACCAACCACCATATGAACCATACCCAGAATCACCACCTCAATATACACCATCTCCATATCCTTATCAAGAGGAACCACTTCCGTGTTATGAACCTTTTCTCCCAACAAATGAACCCTCATATCCACCCCAAACCTCCATGGAAAGCAAACTTGCCACTATCACTAGTCTCACCTCTACTCTTCAAGCACTTATATCCCGCATGGGCCAACCCTCTACACCCAATATTCAACCCTCAAGTTCCACTGCACTTCCATCTCAACCACATAATGATCCACCCATCCCATCACTACCATCCATGGAAGAGCGCCAACATCCATCAATCCAAGAGCAACATGATCCCACTGATACTATTGACATGGAACAAGA
The DNA here is from genome assembly GCF_014773155.1 of Arachis stenosperma. Classification (NCBI taxonomy): domain Eukaryota; kingdom Viridiplantae; phylum Streptophyta; class Magnoliopsida; order Fabales; family Fabaceae; genus Arachis; species Arachis stenosperma. The sequence goes on from NC_080386.1 coordinate 61,316,988, forward strand.
GAGAGAAGATCATCTTCGCGAATCCATACTTCATAAGGAGCTAGAGGAGGCACTAAAGGTGAAGTTAGTAGAGACCCTTGAAGTTGACAGCGCAGTTGAAGAACTAGTGAAAGAAGACAACAAGGAGGATTTTGTACTTGAAGGTGAAGAAATAGTTGAACAGGAAATCATCAAGAATGAATACGATTTCTTACTTAAACACCTGGATCAAGCACTAAATCGATTACCTTTCTGACGTTCGGACATTCAAGGAACCCCCATGGCTTCATGTGAAGAATCTACTGAAGAACGTAACAAGAAGGAGAAGTTAGGCACTCCGGTGGATAGTGAGCAGCACGATTTGGTATTGGAACAAGTGGAGGAAGCCAGAATTATTGAAGAAGAAGAGGAGGCAGTAGTTGAAGACTTAGGAGATGCTGAACCTCCATAGGAAAGTCAAGTTATAGAGCCTCCTTCAAAGACGTTTGCAACTGATGTTGAGGAGGGTGTACAACCTCCAAAGCATATCATGGTTGAAGACTTTGAAGGAGACGATCAAGAGATGGATTCAATCATTAATGAATTCTTATCTACATTTGAATCCTCTCCCATTGGACTTGACATGGAGATTAAAGAAGAAGAAGCACAACCTCCCATGCCCTTAGTGAACAATGAAGAAGAGATTGAATTGGAAGAAATCCACCAAGAAGAAGAGGTTGATATTGAAGAAGATTGCAAAGAGGTGGAAGTTATCAGAGAAGAGCACAAGGGAGTGGAGCTTCCACGTTCATTCCAAACACCTCCCCCTAAGTTGCCATCATCCTTCACAACATTCAAGTGGGTAAAATTCATATCCCTTAGCTTTCTAATTCCACTTGAATATGGGCTACTGGAGATGGATGGTCAACTTAGAGCTCTTTGTGGCATTAAGAGCAAGAGGAAGATGATCAGTGGTAAGAATTGTCCTGCAAAGTTTATTATGGTTGGAAGCTTTAAGTTTAAATGCAAAGGTTGGTGTAGAGCTCAACTAAATGGGTCTAGGAAGTTGTTTGGCCGCTTTAGTGAGAATTCAGATTGCTTGCTACCCGGATGGAACAATATTTCTCAACAAGAAGACGGGTGCAAAAGCAATGTATGGGATCCTGGAACCCGCTCTGACATTCAACACCCCGGAAGCCTGAGAACCTGTTTGAAACTGCTCAAGGGCTTTACATGCCTTGTTTGGGACCCCGGAGGATATTGGATTTGCAAACATTGGTGGAGATTCCTGGATCAGTACAAGCATAAGCCACCATGACAAGGAGCTCGCCAAATGTCCAACTTAAGGACTTTAACTAAAATTGCTAGGTGGGAGACAACCCACCATGGTATGATCGTCCCTTTTCAGTTTTAATTCTAATATGTTTTGTTTGTTTTGAATTTTTTTTGAACCTGGAATCATGCATAGCTTTCATATTAAGCATTGCACTCTGCATACTGCATAATCATAAAAAAAAAGTACGCACGCGACGCGTAAGCGTCGCCCACGCGTCCGCGTCATAAGTGCGTTGAGAAGAAAACAAAATTGAACAGAGAGTCACGCGAGAACGTGGCTGGAGGCGCGCCTTTGGCACAAATTGATCCACGCGACCGCGTCGCTGACGCATCCGCGTCATATGGGAAAAATGCCTCCCATGCGTCCGCGTCACCCACGCGAACGCGTGCCCTGAAATCGATGTAAAAAGGGTGTATGGCCAAAAGTTGAGCTTGAATTAGGCTGGACTTGTGCTAGAAGCACATGCCCTGCCACGCGTACGCGTGCCCCACGCGTCCGCGTGCCCCACGCGTCCTCGCCGTTTTCAAAATTTGGTCATCCACGCGACCGCATCACCCTAAATTTTGGCAATATGCATATCAAACAGAGAGTTGCGCGTGCGCGAGGCTACTCTCGCGCCACTAGCACAAATCGAGTCACGCATCCGCATGCCCCACGCGTCCGCGTCACTTGAATTCATCATACCCCATGCGATCGCATACACCACACGTCCGCGTCGCCTGCGCCGCACAGCTTATCCAGATCAGCCAAGATATCTTCTCTTTTCTTCCCCAAATCTAAATATTTTCTTTCCCTTCTTATTTCTTTCTTCCTTCCTTTCTTTTTCTTTCTTTTTTCTTTTAATTGGTGTTGGAAATTTATTTGGGTCATTATTTCCCATATTTTGCTTATGGATTATTTGGGATTTGTTTAAACAATTATATATTATTATAAGGGTGCTTGCATGTTCGAATTAATATTTTCCATACCTTATTTAATATGCATGCTTTGTGTTTGTGAAAATGCCCGTATGGCATTTTGCACTATTTTTAGATTTCTTTTAAATCTACTACTCTAAATGCTTGCTTTTCACATAACCCCTTCTCTATTTTATTATTTAAATATAATTGCTTTTACAAACATATTATTAATTTGAGAAACTTGGTAATCTAATTTGAACATTGAATGCTTGACCTATGCTACTCATGCCCTTTGCCGGCATGCCAATAAACACCTTGCATTCAATTTTCTTCACATGCACTTACTATATTTCCATTGTTCATTTGCCACATGTAGTCATAACCATGTGTTCACATCATTATCCATACCTGTGCATTGATTACCACCTCTCTTATTCTTTTCCTTGCTATAACCCTTGAATGCTAATGTCTCCCTCGTTTCCTTTCAGGATGGCCACCAAGAAAGGTAACGAGAAAGCTACTCCCATACCACTGGCGAGGAAAGGAACAAAAGAGCACTAGCTGAGGAACCACAACCCCCGCCACCTGCACATCTTTACATGCACCGTGGACGGTGCAATCTTTAAGTCTGGGGAGGTCGATACCGATTTCCATGGGTTAGTTAGTCCCTTCTCAACACCAATTTTTGTTTTTCATTGTTGCATTTGCATGTTTGATTGCATGCTTGTTTTTTGTGCATATTTTACTACTTGGTTAAAGTAATATTTTCTTTTTCAAGAAATTTTTATAGTATTTCACTAATTTGAATCGAAAAATTTATGTTAAACTTGTTTTGAAGTTGTATTTGGAACATGATTTTTGAGCCAAAGAACATACAACCTGTGAGATTTTGAGCTTATTTACATGGTTACATTATTTAACCATAAATATTTTATTCTTGTGTATTTTCTTCTCTATAATTGCAATCTTTACTTTGTTTCAGTCTATATGTCCATTGTTTAGTATATTTACATGCTTGCATATGATTGAGGCCATATTTGATTATTAACTCACTTATCCCAAATAAAACCTACCCTTTTATGTCATCCTTGTTATCCCCCTTGAGCATTTTAATCCCCTCTTGTTCTATAAACCACATTACTAGCCTTAAGCAGAAAAATAAAATAAAAATCCAAAGTTGAATCCTTGGTTAGCTTAAGATAGAAATTGTGTAATTGTTTAAGTGTGGGGAAACTTTATGGGAACATGGATGATAGAAACAAGTTAGAAAGTTGAAAAGAATAAAGATATTTCAAAATAAAAATTTTTGGGAAGCATGCTCATGTGGAATCAAAGTAATTAAATTACCATGTGCATAAAAAAAAATTTCAGTATTTAAATAAAGGGGATACAAAAGAATTCCCCAAATGCAAAATAAAGCAATGCACATGGGACAAAAATTCAAAAATAAGTTTGATACATGAGCATGTAATACAAAAGTGGAAAAAAATTTTGGTAGCTAGGTAAAGTATTTTAAAATTGTATAAAGTATGTATATGTTAGGTGAGATCTTAGACTAATCAAGGATTCACTTTGTTAGCTCACTTAGCCTTATATATATATATATATCCTTACCTTTACCTCAGCCCCATTACAACCCTGAAAAGACCTCATGATGTTTGCATTGGTATACTAAATTTTGTTGATTGGTTAGATGAAGAACAAAGTTTAGAAAGCATGACTAGAGAAGAGTAGAGAGATTAACCCTAGACACTTGAGAGATTAGAGTGCATATACACTACCAGTGAGGGTCCAATGCTTAATTCTATGTTCCCTGCTTTCATGAGCTATCTTCTTACAAGTTTACTTGTCTTTTTTATTGTATAATTTGAATTAGTGAAATCTGATTTATGTTTGTCTTGAAAAGCTTATTTACTTTTAACCAAGTAGGTAGAAACATTCTGCATGTAGTTGCATTCATATAGATAGGTTGCATTTCATACATTGTACCATTCCTCTTCACTCTCTTATAGCTTCTCTTGAGCTTAGCATGAGGACATGCTAATGTTTAAGTATGGAGAGGTTGATAAATCACTATTTTATGGTTTATCTTGTGCTCAATTGAGTGATTTTTATCAACTCTTTACCCACTTATTCATACTATTTGCATGGTTTTACATTTGCCTTCCTAATTATGTGCTTTGATTGAAAACATGCTTCTTTGGCCTTAAGTTCCCTATGTTTAATCCTCTCTTATTACCATTAGATGCCTTGATATGTGTATTAAGTGATTTCAGAGATTACAGGGCAGGAATGGCTCAGAGGATGGAAAGGAAGCATGCAAAAGTGGAAGGAATACAAGAAGTTGGAGAAATTGCTAAGCTGTCTAGCCTGACCTCTTCGGCCTCAAACGGCTATAACTTTAGCTACAGCGGTTTAAATGACGCAGTTCCAGTTGCGTTGGAAAGCTAACGTCCGGGGCTTCGATTTGATATATAATTTGCCATAGCTGCCCCGAAGTTAGGCGATGCGAACACGTGAATGACGCGCCCGCGTTGCATCTGCGAACTTCAATCCGCGCAGACGCGTAGACGACGCCTCCGTGTCACTTTGCCGAGAACACATATTAGAGGCTATAGAGTGGAAGAATGCATCCATTCATAATTATGCTTTCATAATTCATAATTTTTAGTTTTAGATGTAGTTTTTAGTGAGAGAGGCTCTCTCCTCTCTCTTAGGATTAGGATTAGGATTATAATTTATTTTAGGATTAGGATTTCTTTTCACTTCAAGATTATTTCATCTTCATATCAGGTTCAATGTTCCTTTTATTTATTTCCTCAATTTAGTTTATGGATTTCTATGTTTAACTCAACTTCTTTACTTGGCTACAACTGCCCATGTTACTTTTGATACTTTTTTTAATTCATGATTTTGAGGTATTTCAGATCTAATTTTCTTACTTAGCTTTTTATATTATTGGCTTTAATTGATTAACTGGAAGCTCTTGAGTTATCAACTATTCATGATTGATTGTTATGTCGGCTAATTAATTGGAATTCCACTAACTCTAGTCTTTCCTTAGGATTTGGCTAGGACTTGGGAAATCTAACCAATTAGTTCACTTGACTTTCCCTTGCTTACGCAAAGGTTAACTAAGTGGGATTAACTTCCATTCTTATAGGAGTAACTAGGATAGGACTTCTGAATTTTTATATCTTGCCAAGAGTTTATTTTATAGTTAATTATTTATTTTATTTGTCATTTAATTTACTTGTTCCTCACTTTCAAAACCCCAATTTACAAAACCCATAACCAATAATAAGAACATACCTCCCTGCAATTCCTTGAGAAGACGACCCGAGGTTTGAATACTCGGTTATCAATTTTAAAAGGGTTTGTTACTTGTGACAACCAAAACGTTTATAAGAAAGGTTGATCGCTTGGTTTAGTAACTATACTTACAACGAGAGTCTACTATAACTTCTAAACCATCAATCTTCAGTTCTTCAACAGACGCAAAAGGATCACGGGATTCTATTCCAACATGATCGAGAACCGATAGATGATTAGCCGTGCGGTGACAGCGCATTTGGACCATTTTCACTGAGAGGACGGGAGGTAGCCATTGACAACGGTGATGCCCGAACATACAACTTGCCATTGAAAGGAGTATGAAAGATTGGATGAAGGCAGTAGGAAAGCAGAGATTCAATAGGAACACAGCATCTCTATACACTTATCTGAAATTTTCACCAATGAATTACATAAGTATCTCTATCTTTACTTTATGTTTTATTTATCTTTTTAATTATTAAAACTCCATAACCATTTGAATCCGTCTGATTGAGATTTACAAGGTGACCATAGCTTGCTTCAAGCCGACAATCTCCGTGGGATCGACCCTTACTCACATAAGGTATTACTTGGACGACCCAGTGTACTTGCTGGTTAGTTGTGCGGAGTTGTGACAAAGTGTGATTCACGTTTGAGAGCACCAAGTCTTTGGCGCCATTCTTGATGATCACAATTTCGTGCACCAAGTTTTTAGCGCTATTGCTGGGGATTGTTCGAGTTTGGACAACTGACGGTTCATCTTGTTGCTCAGATTAGGTAATTTTCTTTTTGTTTTAACCATTATTTTATTTTCAAAAAGTTTTCAAAAATCTTTCAAAAATTTTTCTTTGCTTTCGTTTTTCCACAATTAATTTTCGAAAAAAAATACAAAAAAAAAAATCATAAAATCATAAAAATCTAAAAATATTTGATGATTCATGTTTGAATCCAGTGCCAAATTTTAAGTTTGGTGTTAATTGCATGATTTTAATTGTCTTGCAATTTTCGAAAGACATGCATAATGTTCTTGATGATCTTCAAGCTGTTCTTGATGAATTGCCTTGTTTGATCTTCATGATTTCTTGTTTTGCACTGCATGATATTTTACATGTGCATTCTTGAAAAGCATATGGCCCAAACAGGAGAAAATTCAAATCTTGGTGTCTTGCATGTTTTCTTTTATTGAAAACTAAGTTCTTGATGTTCATCTTGATCGTGAGATTATTCTTGGTGTTCATCTTGACATTCATAATGTTCTTACATATATCTTGTGTTTTGATCCAAGAATTATATGTTTTGACTCATTTTGCTATTTTTCAAAATTGAAAATATATCTTCTTGAATAAAGGATATTAGCAAAATGAAGATCCAAGAACATAAAGCAGAGGATTTACAGAGAAAAAGCTGGGCGTGCAAAACGCCCAGTGAAAAAAGAAAACTGGCGTTCAAACGCCAGCCAGGGTACCTGGTTAGGCGTTTAAACGTCTAGTAAGGAAGGAAAACTGGCATTTAAACGCCAGCCAGGGTACCTGGCTGGGCGTTTAAACGCTCAAACCATGCAGCAATTGGGCGTTAAACGCCCAAAACATGCAGCTCCTGGGCGTTTAACGCCAGGATCACACCAGGAGAGGAATTTCGTTTTCAAATCAAATCTTTTTCAAATCTTCATAATTTTTCAAAATCAAATCTTTTTCAAAAATCATATCTTTTCAAACATATCTTTTTTAAAAAAAAATCAAATCTTTTTAATTTCCTTTTCAAATCTTTTTCAAAATAAATTTCAATCATATCTTTTTCAAAACCAATTTTAAAATCTTTTCTAACTTCTTATCTTTTCAAAATTGATTTTCAAATCTTTTTCTACTAACCAATTGACTTTTGTTTGTTTTACTATTTCTTATCTTTTTCAAAACCACCTAACCACTTTTTCACTTTTAATTTTTGAAAAACATTAACTTTTTTTCTTTTACTAATTGTTTTGAACTTTAATTAAAATTTTCGAAAAGTTCTTTCCCCCCTCTCTTATCTTTTTCTATTTAAACACTAACATTCCTCATCCATTGTCAATTCGAACTCCATCTCTCTTTGTGTGTTCGAATTCTTCCTTACCTACATCATCCTTCCATTCTTGTTTTCCTCTGACACCTCAAGGTATCTCTATACTGTGACATAGAGGATTCCATATTTTCTTTGTCTTCTTCTCTTTCATATAAGCAGGAACAAAGATAAAGGCATACTTGTTGAAGCTGATCCTGAACCTGAAAGGACTCTGAAGAGGAAGCTAAGAGCAGCTAAAGCACAAAACTCTGAAGAGGACCTCACTGAAATTTTCAAAAAAGAGGCAGCAAAAGAAACAATTATGGCCGAACCAAACAACAATGCAAGGAAGATGCTTGGTGATTTTATTACACCAACTTCCAACTTTTATGGAAGAAGCATCTCAATCCCTGCCATAGGAGCAAACAATTTTGAGCTAAAGCCTCAATTAGTTTCTCTACTGCAACAGAACTGCAAGTTTCATGGACTTCCATCAAAAGACCCTTATCAGTTCTTAATTGAGTTCTTACAGATCTGTGATACTGTTAAGACCAATGGAGTTGATCCTGAAGTCTACAAGCTTATGCTTTTCCCTTTTACTGTAAGAGACAGAGCTAGAACATGGTTAGACTCACAACCTAGAGATAGCCTGGACTCTTGGGATAAGCTGGTCACGGCTTTCTTAGCTAAGTTCTTTCCTCCTCAAAAGCTGAGCAAGCTTAGAGTGGATGTTCAAACCTTCAGACAAAAAGATGGTGAGTCCCTCAATGAAGCTTGGGAAAGATACAAGCAACTAACCAAAAAGTGTCCTTCTGATATGCTTTCAGAATGGACCACATTAGATATATTTTACGATGGTCTGTCTGAATTTTCCAAGATGTCACTGGACCATTCTGCAAGTAGATCCATTCACCTAAAGAAAACGCCTGCAGAAGCTCAAGAATTCATTGAGATGGTTGCAAATAACCAATTCATGTACACCTCTGAAAGGAATCCTGTGAGTAATGGGACGCCCCAGAAGAGAGGAGTTCTTGAAATTGATGCTCTGAATGCCATACTGGCTCAGAATAAAATATTGACCCAACAAGTCAATATGATCTCTCAGAGTCTGAATGGATTGCAAAATGCATCCAACAGTACTAAAGAAGCATCTTCTGAAGAAGAAGTCTATGATCCTGAGAACCTTGCAATGGTAGAGGTGAATTACATAGGTGAAGTCTTTGGCAACACCTATAATCCTTCATGGAGAAATCATCCAAATTTTTTATGGATGGATCAACAGAAGCAAGGCTTCAATAATAACAATGGTTGAAGAAACAGGTTTAACAATAGCAAACCTTTTCCTTCATCATCTTAGCAACAGACAGAGCATTCTGAGCAGAATCCTTCTAGCTTAGCAAACATAGTCTCTGATCTATCTAAGGCCACTCTCAGTTTCATGTCTGAAACAAGGTCTTCCATTAGAAACTTGAAGGCACAAGTGGGTCAGCTGAGTAAAAAGGTCACTGAAACTCCTCCCAATACTCTCCCAAGCAATACAGAAGAAAATCCAAAAGGAGAGTGCAAGGTCATTGATAGGATCAACATGGCTGAAACCTTGGGGAAGGAGGAGAAAAAAATCCCAATGAGGAAGACCTCAGGGAACGTCCACTGAACAGTAAGGAGTACCCTAATGAGGAACCAAAGGAATCTGAGGCTCATACAGAGACCATAAAGATTCCATTGGATTTCCTTTTACAATTCATGAGCTCTGATGATTATTCATCTTCTGAAGAAGATGAAGACATTGTTGAAGGGCAAGTTGCCCAGTATTTAGGAGCAATCATGAAGCTGAATGCCAAATTATTTGGTAATGAGACTTGGGAAGGTGAACCTCCCTTGCTCACCAATGAACTGAATACATTGGTTCAGTAAAATTTACCTCAAAAGAAATAGGATCCTGGTAAATTCTTAATACCCTATACCATAGACACTGGTGCACAAAATTGCAATCACACTTTTGCAATCCGCACAACTAACCAGCAAGTGCAATGGGTCGTCCAAGTAATACCTTACGTGAGTAAGGGTCGAATCCCATGGAGATTGTTGGTTTGAAGCAAGCTATGTTTATTTTATTATTCTTAGTCAGGAGATCAATTATAATTATCAGTTTGAATTACTAAAAAATAAAAGAGCGTGAAATAATTACTTGTTGTGCAATAATAGAGAATATGTTGGAGTTTTGGAGATGCTTTGTCTTCTGAATTCCTGTAACATAATATTCCTCTCATGCAAAAGTGCAAAGTTCCTTCCATGGCAAGCTCTATATAGGGTGTCGCCGTTGTCAATGGCTACTTCACATCCTTTCAGTGAAAATGATCCAAATGCTCTGTCACAGCACGGCTAATCAGCTGTTGGTTCTCGATCATGTCGGAATAGAATCCATTGATTCTTTTGTGTTTGTCATCATGCCCAACACTCGCGAGTTTGAAGCTCGTCATAGTCATCCAATCCCAGAATCCTACTCGGAATACCACAGACAAGGTTTAGACTTTTCGGATTCTCATGAATGCCGCCATCAATTCTAGCTTATACCACGAAGATTCTGATTAAGGAATCTGAGAGATACTCATTCAATCTGATATAGAACGGCGGTGGTTGTTAGACACACGTTCATGGATTGAGGAAGGTGATGAGTGTCACAGATCACCACCTTCTCCATAGTTAAGTGCAAATGAACATCTTAGATAGGAACACGCATGTTTGAATGAAAAACAGAAATAATTGCATTAATTCATCGAGACGCTGCAGAGCTCCTCACCCCCAACAATGGAGTTTAGAGACTCATGCCGTTAAAGAGTATAAAATTCAGATCTAAAAATGTCATGAGATACAAAATAAGTCTCTAAAAGTTGTTTAAATACTAAACTAGTAACCTAGGTTTACCGAAAATGAGTAAACTAAGATAATTGGTGCAGAAATCCACTTCTGGGGCCCACTTGGTATGTGCTGGGGCTGGGACTTAAGCTTCTCACGTGCCTGGGCTGTTTCTGGAGTTGAACGCCAGGTTGTAACATGTTTTTGGCATTGAACTCCAACTTGTAACCTGTTTTTGGCGCTGGACGCCAGACTGCAACATAGAACTGGCGTTGAACGCCAGTTTACGTCGTCTATCTTCACGCAAAGTATGGACTATTATATATTGCTGGAAAGCCCTGGATGTCTAATTTCCAAGGAAATTAAGAGCGCGCCAATTGGACTCCTGTAGTTCCAAAAAATCTATTCCGAATGCAGGGAGGTCAGAATCGAACAGCATTAGCAGTCCTTTTTCAGCCTAAATTAGATTTTTGCTCAGCTCCCTCAATTTCAGCCAGAAAATTCCTGAAATCACAGAAAAACACACAAACTCATAGTAAAGTCCAGAAATATGATTATTGCTTAAAAACTAATAAAATTCTATTAAAAACTAATTAAAACATGCTAAAATCTACATGAAATTACCCCCAACAAGCGTATAAAATATCCGCTCATCACAACACAAAACTTAAACTGTTGCTTGTCCCCAAGCAACTAGATAAATAAAATAGGATAAAAAGAAATTAAGAAGCAATAATATCTCAGAGTTTTAAGTGAAACTCAGATTCCAATTTTAGATGAGCGGGGCTAGTAGCTTTTTGTTTCTGAACAGTTTTGGCATCTCACTTTATCCTTTGAAATTCAGAATAATTGGCATCCATAGGAACTCAGAATTCATATAGTATTATTGATTCTCTTAGTTTAGTATGTTGATTCTTGAATACAGCTACTTTATGAGTCTTGGCCGTGGCCCTAAGCACTTTGTTTTCTAGTATTACCACCGGATACATAAATGCCATAGACACATAATTGGGTGAACCTTTTCAGATTGTGACTTAGCTTTGCTAAAGTCCCCAATTAGAGGTGTCCAGAGTTCTTAAGTACACTCTTTTGCCTTGGATCACGACTTTAACCACTCAGTCTCAAGCTTTTCACTTGGACCTGCATGCCACAAGCGCATGGTTAGGGACAGCTTGATTTAGCCGCTTAGGCTAGGATTTACTTCCTTGGGCCCTCCTATCCACTTATGCTCAAAGCCTTGGATCCTTTTTACCCTTGCCTTTTGGTTTTAAGGGCTATTGGCTTTTTTTTTTCTTTTTCTTGATCCAATGATTCCTTGTAAATTTTTTTTTCACTGTTTTTTCTTGCTTCAAGAATCAAATTCATGATTTTTCAGATCAGCAATAATATTTCTCGTGTTCCTCATTCTTTCAAAATCCAATAATTTTAACATTCATAAAATTCAAGATAAAAAATATGCATTGTTCAAGCATTCATTCAGAAGACAAAAAGTATTGCCACCACATATAATTAGTTATAATTTTTCTTATTAAGAACTCGAAAGATATAAATTACCTCTTTATTCTAAAAATCTACTATTTTATTCATGTTTGATAATGATGAGAAAAATAAATTATAACTTAATTGAAAATAAAATCAAAATAGATATACTAATTACCACTACTCCTATATAACTTCTAAGGTAAATTCCTATAGTAACAACTATCACAGAGTTAAAGCTAAGATTAGAACTCAACAACCTGTATTTTGGGAAGTGGATGTTTCTCTAGTCTGTGGGGTGCTTGGTCCTCCAAGAATTAATTTCTGACGCTTCAATTCCCTCAAGTCATGCCCTTGCTCCTCTTGTTCCCTAAGCAATTTGCAAAGCATGCTATTTTGATTATTCTGTTCTTCCTTTATTTGGTCCATAGCTTCTTGCAACTTGGAAATAGATGCCTCAAGATGCTCCCAGTATTCAAATTGAGGGACTTCTGGGAGGAATTCCTGTGCTCTCCTCTTGATGGGGTCATCCTGTAACTGTTGTTTTTCCATTGATATTTTAGTGATTGGCCGCTCAACTGAGATATACTCAGTTATTCCCATCCTCACTCCAGCATCTTTGCAGAGCATAGAAATTAAGCTTGGATAAGCCAATTTGGCATCCTTGGAGTTTTTGTTTGCTATTTTGTAAAGTTCACACGAGATTAGTTGATGAACTTCTACTTCTCTTCCCAACATGATGCAGTGAATCATCACTGTTCTTTTAACAGTGACTTCAGAACGGTTGCTAGTGGGCAATATAGAACGCCTAATGAAGTCCCGCCAGCCTCTGGCGACTGGTTTGAGATATTCTCTCTTGAGTTGAATTGGGAAGCCAGTGGTGCTGGTGGTCCACCTAGTTCCAGGGATGCATATATCCTCTAGAATCTTGTCCAGGTCCTTGTTTGTTCTCATCATTTTTCTATTAAAGGAGTCTGGGTCATCTTTCAGCTGAGGCAGCTTAAAGATCTCCCTGATTTTGTCAGGGTGGATGTGAACAATCTTTCCTCTGATCAAGGTCCGATAGTCATAGAGGGCAGTTCCAGATATTCTCTGCCTGTCTATTTGCCACAAATTAGCGTAGAACTCCTGAACCATATTCCTTCCTACTTTTGTTTTAGGATTAGCTAGGATTTCCCAGTTCCTGTTTTGAATATGCTCTTGGATCTCCGGATATTCATCTTCTTTCAGATCGAACTTGACTTCCGGGATCACTGATTTTAGACCCATTATTTTATAGTAATGGTCTGAATGTTCTTTGGTTAAGAACTTCCCTTGATTCCAAAGTGGTTTTGGAATACTCTCTTTCTTGCCTCTTGGAGTGGATTGTTTTTCTTTAGGAGCCATGATCTTAGTGAGTATGTTTTTGTGATCACGGAAAAACACAGCAAACTTAGAGGTTTTCTTGTCCTCAAGCAAAAGAAAAGAAACGAGAGGGATAGAAGGAGAGCTAATGGCGAATGGTGGATGAGAGGAGGGAGGCCGAATGTGGATTTAAAAGGGAGGGGGTGGGTTTCGAAAAAATTTTAAAAAGATAAGATAGAAGATATGATTTATGAAAGATAAAATATGATAAGAAAAAGATATAATTTAAAAAAAATGGTGAATGATGTTTGAAAAAGATAAATCTGAATTTTTATTTTGAAAATAATTTTAAAAGATAATTGAGTGTTGAAAAATTTTGAGAAAAGAGTTGGATTGGATTGAAAAATTTGTGTTTATGAACTAAGATACATTTTATAATTTTGAAAAGGGGATTTTAGAAATTAGGGTTCTTAGAAATTAGGATTAAAATTTTTGGAATTTAAGGATGAGAATTTGTAACATGTTTATGTAAGAAATCGTGAATTGGAACATAAAAATTAAAGATTGAAGTAAAAATGAATTTACCTCCTCCCCACCATCCTGGCGTTAAACGCCCAAACGCTGCATGTTTTGGGCGTTTAACGCCCATGTGCAGCTTCTCCTGGGCGTTCAATCCCCAGCTGTTGCTTCTTTCTGGTGTTGAACACTGGTGCACGAAATTGCAATCACACTTTTGCAATCCCGCACAACTAACCAGCAAGTGCACTGGGTCGTCCAAGTAATACCTTGCGTGAGCAAGGGTCGATCCCACGGAGATTGTCGGCTTGAAGCAAGCTATGGTTATCTTGTAAATCTTAGTCAGGATATCAGAGATTATCAGGATTGATTGTGAAAAGCAAAAGAACATGAAATAAGTACTTGTTTTGCAGTAATGGAGAATAGGTTGAGGCTTTGGAGATGCTCCATCTTCTGAATCTCTGCTTTCCTACTGTCTTCTTCATCAAACACGCAAGTTTCCTTCCATGGCAAGCTGTATGTAGGGTTTCACCGTTGTCAGTGGCTACCTCCCATCCTCTCAGTGAAAATGTTCCTATGCTCTGTCACAGCATGGCTAATCAGCTGTCGGTTCTCGGTCAGGCCGGAATAAAATCCATCGATCCTTTTGCGTCTGTCACTAACGCCCCGCCTGCTAGGAGTTTAAAGCACGTCACAATCATTCAGTCATTGAATCCTACTCAGAATACCACAGACAAGGTTTAGACCTTCCGGATTCTCTTGAATGCCGCCATCAGTTCTAGCTTATACCACGAATATTCTGGTTAAGGAATCCAAGAGATATCTACTCAATCTAAAGTAGAACAGAGGTGGTTGTCAGGCACATATTCATAGTTGAGAATGATGATGAGTGTCACGGATCATCACATTCATCCGGGTTAAGAGCAAGTGATATCTTAGAATGGAAGCAAGCATGATTGAATAAGAAACAGTAGTAATTGCATTAATCCATCAAGACACAGCAGAGCTCCTCACCCCCAAGCATGGGGTTTAGAGACTCATGCCGTGGAAAGTATACAATGAAACGTGTAAAAGTGTCATGAGGTACTGATACAATGTCAAAAGATCCTATTAATAGTAAACTAGTAACCTAGGGTGTACAGAAATGAGTAAATGACGTAAAAATCCACTTCCGGGCCCACTTGGTGTGTGTTTGGGTTGAGCAATGAAGCATTTTCGTGTAGAGACCTTTTCTGGAGTTAAACGCCAGCTTTCATGCCAGTTTGGGCGTTTAACTCCAAGTTTTATGCCAGTTCCGGCGTTTAACGCTGGAATTTCTGAGGCCGAATTGCTACGCCGGTTTGGGCCATCAAATCTTGAGCAAAGTATGGACTATCATATATTGCTAGAAAGCCCAGGATGTCTACTTTCCAACGCCGTTGAGAGCACGCCAATTGGGCTTCTGTAGCTCCAGAAAATCCACTTCGAGTGCAGGGAGGTCAGAATCCAACAGCATCTGCAGTCCTTTTCAGTCTCTGAATCAGATTTTTGCTCAGAACCTTCAATTTCAGTCAGAAAATACCTGAAATCACAGAAAGACACACAAACTCATAGTAAAGTCCAGAAAAGTGAATTTTAACTAAAAACTACTAAAAATATAATAAAAACTAACTAAAAGATACTAAAAACATACTAAAAACAATGCCAAAAAGCGTACAAATTATCCGCTCATCACAACACCAAACTTAAATTGTTGCTTGTCCCCAAGCAACTGAAAATCAAAATAGGATAAAAAGAAGAGAATATACTATAGACTCCAAAATATCAAAGAAACATAGCTCCAATTAGATGAGCGGGACTAGTAGCTTTTTGCCTCCGAACAGTTTTGGCATCTCACTCTATCCTTTGAAGTTCAGAATGATTGGCATCTATGAGAACTCAGAACTCAGATAGTGTTATTGATTCTCCTAGTTAAGTATAATGATTCTTGAACATAGCTATTTTATGAGTCTTGGCTGTGGCCCAAAGCACTCTGTCTTCCAGTATTACCACCGGATACATACATGCCACAGACACATAATTGGGTGAACCTTTTTAGATTGTGACTCAGCTTTGCTAGAGTCCCCAACTAGAGGTGTCCAAGGTTCTTAAGCACACTCTTTTTGCCTTGGTTCACAACTTTATTTCTTTCTTTTTCTTTTCTCTTTTTTTTTTTCGAAATTTTTTTTTTTGCTTTTTCTTGCTTCAAGAATCAATTTGATGATTTTTCAGATCCTCAATAACAGTTCTCTTTCTCCTCATTCTTTCAAGAGTCAACAACTTTAACATTCTTAAAGCAACAAATTCAAAAGACATATGCACTGTTCAAGCATTCATTCAGAAAACAAAAAGTATTGTCACCACATCAAACTAATTCAACTAGTTTCAGAGATAAATTCGAAATCCTGTACTTCTTGTTCTTTTGTGATTAAAGCATTTTTCATTTAAGAGAGGTGATGGATTCATAGGACATTCATAACTTTAAGGCATAAACTCTAAATTTTATTAATTATGAATTAAGACAAAGACTCAGAAAATAAATATAAGACAAAACTAAAAATAGAAAAACAAAACAAAAACGAAAAAATTAGGCTCCTAATGATAGAGGTTTTCACAGAGTTAGGACTCAACAACCTTGATTTTGAGAAGTGGATGCTCCCTCAGCTTGAGAGGAGAGCTTTTGGCATTTCAACTTTTGGAGTTCACGCCCCTGCTCCTCTTGCTCCTTCCATTGACTTCTTGGTGATTGGATGTTCAATGGGTATGAATTCATCTGCTCCTATCTTCACCCCAGCCTCTTTACAGAGCAAGGAGATCAAGCTTGGGTAGGCCAGTTTGTTTACAGTGGAATTCTTATTTGCAATTGTGCAGATCTCACAAGCAATCACATGATGCACCTCCACTTCTTTTCCAAGCATAATGCAATGAATCATCACTGCTCTCTTGATGGTGACCTCAGAACGGTTGCTAGTGGGCAATATGGAATGCCCAATAAAGTCTAGCCAACCTCTTGCAATTGGTTTGAGGTCTCCCCTCTTGAGTTGGTTTGGGACACCCTTTGAATTGGTTATCCACTTAGTTCCAGGGAGGCATATGTCCTCTAGAACTTGATCCAACCCTTTATCTGCTCTCACCATTCTCCTATTAAAGGAGTCAGGATCATCTTGCAGTTGAGGCAGCTTGAAGATTTCTCTTATTTTGTCCAGATGGAAATACATAACTTTCCCTCTGACCATGGTTCTGTAGGTATGGTAAGCGGTTCCAGTCATTCTCTGCTTATCTGTCAGCCACAGATTTGAGTAGAATTCCTGAACCATGTTCCTTCCAACCTTTGTCTCAGGATTGGTTAGGACTTCCCATCCTCTGTTTCAAATTTGCTCTTGGATCCCCGGATATTCATCTTCTTTCAGATCAAATTTTACTTCCGGGATCACTGACCTCAGCCCCATTATTTTGTGATAATGGTCTTCATGTTCTTTGGTTAAGAACTTCTCTTGATTCCAAAGATTCTTTGGATTATTCTCTTTCTTGCCTCTTAAATTGGTTTGTTTTCCCTTGGGAGCCATGATATTGATAAATCTTGGCTTAGTGATCACGGAAAAGCACACCAAACTTAGAGGTTTGCTTGTCCTCAAGCAAAAGAAAGGAAAGAAGAGAGAGAGGAGCAAATTCGAATGGTGTGGGCAATGAGGGGTTCAAACGTGTATTTATAAAGTGGGGGGGAGAAGAAAATTCGAAAAAAATAAGAATTTGAAAGAAAATTTGAGAAGATATGGAAAGGATTTGAGAAAAGGGTGAGTTTTTGAAGAAGATTTGGGATTAATTTGAAATAGATTTGAAGAATGGTTTTGATTTGTGAAGATTTGAAAGTGAATGATGAAAGGTTGAAGTGCATTTATGTAGAAGAGTATGGGTAAGAAAAGGAAAGTTTGAAAAAATCTGAGTTGAAAACGAAATTGTGGTCCCCCCACCTTTCTGGCGTTAAACGCCCAGAATGGCACCCATTCTGGCGTTTAACGCCCAATTGTTGCCCCTTTTGGGCGTTTAACGCCCAGCCAGGTGCCCTGGCTGGCGTTAAACGCCAGAAAGCCTTTGTCACTGGGCGTTTTTCTAAACGCCCAGGATGCTGCACACCTGGCGTTAAACGCCCAGAATGGTGCCCATTCTGGCGTTTAACGCCCAAAATGGCACCATTCTTGGCGTTAAACGCCCAGAATGATACCCATTCTGGGGTTTAACGCCCAAAATGCCCCTTACTGGCGTTTTTTCGCCAGTAAGCTCATTTTTTCTGCTTTTTGAGCTGAATCCTTCTGTAACTCTGTGAATTCCTTCATTTTTGATACTTGCCTCTGTAAAAACAATTCATACACCCTTCCAATGACTGGGTTGCCTCCCAGCAAGCGCTTCTTTACTGTCTTTAGCTGGACCTTCACTGAGAATCACTCAAGTCTCAGTTTTGAGCATTCCTGCTCAAAATTGCCTTCAAGATAATGCTTGATTCTCTGTCCATTAACAATGAACTTTTTGTCAGAATCAATATCCTGAAGCTCAACATATCCATATGGTGACACTCCTGTAATCACATACGGACCCCTCCACCGGGATTTAAGTTTTCCTGGAAACAATTTGAGCCTGGAGTTGAAGAGCAAAACTTTTTGTCCTGGCTCAAAGACTCTGGTTGACAATCTCTTGTCATGCCACTTCTTTGCCTTTTCCTTATAAATTTTTGCATTTTCAAAGGCATTGAGTCTGAACTCCTCTAGCTCATTTAACTGGAGCAATCTTTTTTCACCAGCTAACTGAGCATCCATGTTTAGGAATCTGGTTGCCCAGTAGGCTTTATGTTCCAGTTCCACAGGCAAATGACAGGCCTTCCCATACACCAATTGGTATGGAGAGGTTCCTATAGGAGTCTTGAATGCTGTTCTGTATGCCCACAGAGCATCATCCAAGCTCTTTGCCCAATCCTTTCTCCGGGCTATCACAGTCCGTTCTAGGATTCTTTTTAGCTCTCTGTTAGAGACTTCAGCTTGCCCATTTGTCTGTGGATGATACGGAGTTGCCACTTTATGGCTGATTCCATATCTAACCATAGCAGAGTATAGCTGTTTATTGCAGAAATGAGAGCCCCCATCACTGATTAGTACTCTGGGAACACCAAATCTGCTGAAGATGTGTTTCTGGAGGAATTTTAGCACGGTCTTGGTATCATTGGTGGGTGTAGCAATTGCCTCTACCCACTTAGATACATAGTCCACCGCCACCAGAATGTAAGTGTTTGAGTATGATGGTGGAAATGGCCCCATGAAGTCAATTCCCCATACATCAAACAATTCTATCTCTAATATCCCTTGTTGAGGCATGGCATATCCGTGAGGCAGGTTACCAGCTCTTTGGCAACTGTCACAGTTACGCACAAACTCTCGGGAATCTTTATAGAGAGTAGGCCAGTAGAAGCCACACTGGAAGACTTTAGTGGCTGTTCGCTCACTTCCAAAATGTCCTCCATATTGTGATCCATGGCAGTGCCATAGGATCCTTTGTGCTTCTTCTCTGGGTACACATCTGCGGATCACTCCGTCAACACATCTCTTAAAGAGATATGGTTCATCCCAGAGGTAGTACTTGGCATCTGAAATTAATTTCTTTCTTTGCACATTGCTGTACTCCTTGGGTATGAACCTCACAGCTTTATAGTTTGCCATATCTGCAAACCATGGAGCTTCCTGAATGGCAAAGAGTTGCTCATCTGGGAAAGTCTCAGAGATCTCAGTAGAAGGGAGGGACGCCCCAGCTACTGGTTCTATTCGGGACAGATGATCAGCTACTTGGTTCTCTGTCCCTTTTCTGTCTCTTATTTCTATATCAAACTCTTGCAGAAGCAACACCCATCTTATAAGCCTGGGTTTTGGATCCTGCTTTGTGAGTAAGTATTTAAGAGCAGCATGGTCAGTGTACACAATCACCTTTGATCCCACTAGGTAGGATCTAAACTTGTCAATGGCATAGACCACTGCAAGTAATTCTTTTTCTGTTGTTGTGTAATTCTTCTGTGCATCATTTAGAACACGGCTAGCATAATAAATGACGTGCAAAAGTTTACTATGCCTCTGTCCCAACACTGCACCAATGGCATGATCACTGGCATCACACATTAATTCAAATGGCAATGCCCAATCTGGTGCAGAGATGACTGGTGCTGTGACCAGTTTAGCTTTCAGGGTCTCAAACGCCTGCAGACACTGTGTGTCAAACACAAATGGTGTGTCAGCAGCTAGCAGGTTACTCAGAGGTTTTGCAATTTTCGAAAAATCCTTTATAAACCTTCTATAAAATCCTGCATGCCCCAGAAAGCTTCTGATTGCCTTAACATTGGCAGGTGGTGGTAATTTTTCAATTACCTCTACCTTTGCCTTGTCCACCTCTATTCCCCTGCTTGAAATTTTGTGCCCAAGGACAATTCCTTCAGTCACCATAAAGTGACATTTCTCCCAGTTTAAAACCAGGTTAGTCTCTTGGCATCTTTTCAGGACAAGTGATAGGTGGTTAAGACAGGAGCTGAATGAGTCTCCATATACTGAGAAGTCATCCATGAAGACTTCCAGAAATTTCTCTACCATATCTGAGAAGATAGAGAGCATGCACCTCTGAAAGGTTGCAGGTGCATTGCACAGACCAAAAGGCATCCTTCTGTAAGCAAACACGCTAGAAGGGCAAGTAAATGTTGTTTTCTCTTGGTCTTAAGGATCTACTGCAATTTGGTTGTAGCCTGAATAGCCATCCAAAAAGCAGTAGTAATCATGACCAGCTAGTCTTTCTAGCATTTGGTCTATGAATGGTAAAGGGAAATGATCCTTTCTGGTGGCTGTATTGAGCCTTCTGTAGTCAATACACATGCGCCACCCTGTGACTGTTCTTGTAGGAACCAGTTCATTTTTTTCATTATGAACCACTGTCATGCCTCCCTTTTTGGGAACAACTTGGACAGGGCTCACCCAGGGGCTATCAGAAATAGGATAAATAATCCCAGCCTCTAGTAATTTAGTGACCTCTTTCTGCACCACCTCCTTCATGGCTGGATTTAGCCTCCTCTGTGGTTGGACCACTGGTTTGGCATTATCCTCCAACAGGATCTTGTGCATGCATCTAGCTGGGCTAATGCCCTTAAGATCACTTATGGACCACCCAAGAGCTGTCTTGTGTGTCCTTAGCACTTGAATCAGTGCTTCCTCTTCCTGTGGATTCAAAGCAGAGCTTATAATCACTGGAAAAGTGTCACCCTCTCCCAGAAATGCGTACTTCAGGGATGGTGGTAGAGGTTTGAGTTTAGGTTTGGGAGGTTTATCCTCCTCCTGAGGAATTTTTGAAAATTCCTTTGCTTCCTCTAGTTCTTCTTGATCAGGTTGAGCATCTTTGAAGATGTCCTCAAGCTCTGATTCTAGGCTTTCAGCCACATTGATCTCTTCTACCAGAGAGTCAATAATGTCAGCGCCCATGCAGTCATTTGGTGTGTCTGGATACTGCATAGCTTTTACAGCATTCAACTTGAACTCATCCTCATTGACTCTAAGGGTTACTTCCCCTCTTTGTACATCAATGAGAGTTCGTCCAGTTGCTAGGAAAGGTCTTCCTAGAATGAGAGTTGCACTCTTGTGCTCCTCCATTTCCAGCACCATGGTGCACGAAATTGCAATAACACTTTTGCAATCCCGCACAACTAACCAGCAAGTGCACTGGGTCATCCAAGTAATACCTTGCGTGAGCAAGGGTCGATCCCACGGAGATTGTCGGCTTGAAGCAAGCTATGGTTATCTTGTAAATCTTAGTCAGGATATCAGAAATTATCAGGATTGATTGTAAAAAGCAAAAGAACATGTAATGGTTACTTGTATTGCAGTAATGGAGAATGGGTTGAGGTTTGGAGATGCTCCATCTTCCGAATCTCTGCTTTCCTACTGTCTTCTTCGTCAAACACGCATGTCTCCTTCCATGGCAAGCTCGTGTAGGGTCTCACTGTTGTCAGCAGCTACCTCCCATCCGCGCAGTGAAAGCTAATGCACACACTCTGTCACAGTGCTGCCAATCACCGGTTTGGTTCCCTCCCCTACGGAATAGAATCACTCTTTTGCGTCTGTCACTAACGCCCAGTAGGTTACAGGTTTGAAGCACGTCACAGTCATTCAATCATTGAATCCTACTCAGAATACCACAGACAAGGTTTAGACCTTCCGGATTCTCTTGAATGCTGCCATCAGGTCCTGCCTATACCACGAAGATTCCGATTAAAGAACCTAAGAGATAACTACTCAATCTAAGATAGAACAGAGGTGGTTGTCAGGCACGTGTTCATGGTTGAGAATGATGATGATTGTCACGGATCATCACATTCATCCGGATTAAGAACAAGTGTTATCTTAGAATGGAAGCAAGCATGATTGAATAAGAAACAGTAGTAATTGCATTAATCCATCAAGACACAGCAGAGCTCCTCACCCCAACCATGGGGTTTAGAGACTCATGCTGTGGAAGAAAATGTGTACAATGTCATAAGGTCACATCCGGTACTGATTACAATGTAAAAAGGTCCTATAAGTAGTAAACTAGTATCCTAAGGTTTACAGAAATGAGTAAATGACAGAAAAAATCCACTTCCGGGCCCACTTGGTGTGTGCTTGGGCTGAGCAATGAAGGAATTTCGTGTAGAGACCTTTTCTGGAGTTAAACGCCAGCTTCCATGCCAGTTTGGGCGTTTAACTCCAAATTTTATGCCAGTTCCGGCGTTTAACGCTGGAATTTCTGTAGGTGACTTTGAGCGCCGGTTTGGGCCATCAAATCTTGGGCAAAGTATAGACTATTATATATTGCTGGAAAGCCCAGGATGTCTACTTTCCAATGCCGTTGAGAGCGCGCCAATTGGGCTTCTGTAGCTCCAGAAAATCCACTTCGAGTGCAGGGAGGTCAGAATCCAACAGCATCTGCAGTCCTTTCAGTCTCTGGATCAGATTTTTGCTCAGGACCCTCAATTTCAGTCAGAAAATACCTGAAATCACAGAAAAACACACAAACTCATAGTAAAGTCCAGAAAAGTGAATTTTAATTAAAACTAATAAAAATATACTAAAAACTAACTAAAAGATACTAAAAACATACTAAAAACAATGCCAAAAAGCATACAAATTATCCGCTCATCACAACACCAAACTTAAATTGTTGCTTGTCCCCAAGCAACTGAAAATCAAAATAGGATAAAAAGAAGAGAATATACTATAGACTCCAAATATCAAGAAACACAGCTCCAATTAGATGAGCGGGACTAGCAGCTTTTTGCCTCCGAACAGTTTTGGCATCTCACTCTATCCTTTGAAGTTCAGAATGATTGGCATCTATAAGAACTCAGAACCAGATAGTGTTATTGATTCTCCTAGTTAAGTATATTGATTCTTGAACATAGCCAGTGTATGAGTCTTGGCTGTGGCCCAAAGCACTCTGTCTTCCAGTATTACCACCGGATACATACATGCCACAGACACATAATTGGGTGAACCTTTTTAGATTGTGACTCAGCTTTGCTAAAGTCCCCAATTAGAGGTGTCCAGGTTCTTAAGCACACTCTTGTTGCCTTGGATCACAACTTATTTCCTTCTCTTTTTTTTTTCTTTTCTTTTCTTTTCTTTTCTTTTCTTTCTTTTTTTTCGAAATTTTTTTTTCACTGCTTTTCTTGCTTCAAGAATCAATTTGATGACTTTTCAGATCCTCATAACAGTTCTCTTTCTCCTCATTCTTTCAAGAGCCAACAATTTTAACATTCTTAAAACAACAAATTCAAAGACATATGCACTGTTCAAGCATTCATTCAGAAAACAAAAAGTATTGTCACCACATCAAACTAATTCAACTAGTTTCAGAGATAAATTCGAAACCCTGTACTTCTTGTTCTTTGTGATTAAAGCATTTTTCTTTTAAGAGAGGTGATGGATTCATAGGACATTCATAGCTTTAAGGCATAAACTTTATTAATTTATTAATTAGAACAGGACTCAAATATAGATATAAGATGAGACTAAAAATAGAAATAGAAAATAAGACAAGAAAAACGAAAAAAAAAATAGGCTCCTAATGATAGAGGTTTTCACAGAGTTAGGACTCAACAACCTTGATTTTGAGAAGTGGATGCTCCCTCAGCTGAGAGGAGAGCTTTTGGCGTTTCATCTCTTGGATTTCACGCCCCTGCTTCTCTTGCTCCTTCCATTGTCTTCTTGGTGATTGGATGTTCAAGGGTATGAATTCATCTTCTTCTCTTCACCCCAGCCTCTTTACAGAGCAAGGAGATCAAGCTTGGTAAGCCAATTTGGTTACAGTGGAATTCCTATTTGCAATTGTGTAGATCTCACAGGCAATCAGATGATGAACCTCCACCTCTTTCCAAGCATAATGCAATGAATCATCACTGCTCTCTTGATGGTGACCTCAGAACG
The DNA here is from genome assembly GCF_014773155.1 of Arachis stenosperma. Lineage (NCBI taxonomy): Eukaryota > Viridiplantae > Streptophyta > Magnoliopsida > Fabales > Fabaceae > Arachis > Arachis stenosperma. Next base: position 61,341,221 of record NC_080386.1, read on the forward strand.
GTTGCTAGTGGGCAGTATGGAATGCCCAATAAAGTCTGCCAACCTCTTGCAATTGGCTTGAGGTCTCCCCTCTTGAGTTGGTTTGGGACACCCTTAGAATTGGTTATCCACTTAGTTCCAGGGAGGCATATGTCCTCTAGAACTTGATCCAACCCTTTATCTACTCTCACCATCCTCCTATTGAAGGAATCAGGATCTCTTGTAGTTGAGGTAGTTTGAAGATTTCTCTTATTTTGTCCAGATGGAAGTACATAACTTTCCCTCTGACCATGGTTCTGTGGGTATGGTAAGCGGTTCCAGTCATTCTTTGCTTATCTGTTAGCCACAGATTTGAATAGAATTCCTGAACCATGTTCCTTCCAACCTTTGTCTCAGGATTGGTCAGAACTTCCCAACCTCTGTTTCGAATTTGCTCTTGGATCTCCGGATATTCATCTTCTTTCAGATCAAATTTAACTTCCGGGATCACTAACCTCAGACCCATTATTTTGTGATAATGGTCTTCATGTTCTTTGGTTAAGAACTTCTCTCATTCCAAAGATTCTTGGATTAGTCTCTTTCTTTCCTCTTGAGTTGGTTTGTTTTCCTTGGGAGCCATGACATTGATGAATCTTGGCTTAGTGATCACGGAAAAAGCACACCAAACTTAGAGGTTTTGCTTGTCCTCAAGCAAAAAGAAAAGAAAGAAGATAAGAGAGAGAGAGGGGGAAAAATTCGAATGGTGTGAGGAAGGAGGGGTGAGGAACGTTCATTTATAGAGTGGGGGGAGGAGAATTTCGAAAACAAAAGAGAGATTTGAAAGAAAATTTGAAAAGATATGAAAATATTTGAGAAAAGGGTGAGTTTTTGAAGAAGATTTGAGATTATTTTGAAATAGATTGAAGAATGGTTTTGATTTTTGAAGATTTGAAAGTGAATGATGAATGATTGAAGTGTGATTTTGTAGAAAAGTATGGGTGAGAAAAGGAAAGTTTGAAAAAAATCTGATTTGAAAACAAAATTGTGGTCCCCCCACCAAGCTAGCGTTAACGCCCAGAATGGCACCCATTCTGGCGTTTAACGCCCATCTGTTGCCCCACTTGGCGTTTAAGCCCAGCCAGGTACCCTGGCTGGCGTTAAACGCCAGAAATTCTTCCTCACTGGGCGTTTTTCTAAAACGCCCAGGATGCTGCACACCTGGCGTTAAACGCCCAGAATGGTGCCCATTCTGGCGTTTAACGCCCAAAATGGCACCATTCCTGGCGTTAAACGCCCAGAATGGTACCCATTCTGGCGTTTAACGCCCAAAATGCCCCTTACTGGCATTTTTTTGCCAGTAAGCTCATTTTCTCTGCTTTTTGAGCTGAATCCTTCTGTAACTCTGTGAATTCCTTCATTTTTGATACTTGCCTCTGTAAGAACTAATCATACAACTTCCTAATGACTGGGTTGCCTCCCAGCAAGCGCTTCTTTACTGTCTTTAGCTGGACTTTCACTGAGAATCACTCAAGTCTCAATTTTGAGCATTCCTGCTCAAAATTTCCTTCAAGATAGTGTTTGATCCTCTGTCCATTAACAATGAACTTCTTGTCAGAATCAATATCCTGAAGCTCAACATATCCATATGGTGATACTCCTGTAATCACATACGGACCCCTCCACCGGAACTTGAGTTTTCCTGGAAACAGTTTGAGCCTGGAGTTGAAGAGCAGAACTTTCTGTCCTGGCTCAAAGACTCTGGTTGACAATCTCTTGTCATGCCACTTCTTTGCCTTTTCCTTATAAATTTTTGCATTTTCAAAGGCATTGAGTCTGAACTCCTCTAGCTCATTTAGCTGGAGCAGTCTTTTCTCACCAGTAACTGTGCTCCATGTTTAGGAATCTGGTGCCCAGTAGCTTTATGTTCCAGTTCCACAGGCAAATGACAGGCCTTCCCATACACCAATTGGTATGGAGAGGTTCCTATAGGAGTCTTGAATGCTGTTCTGTATGCCCACAGAGCATCATCCAAGCTCTTTGCCCAATCCTTTCTTCGGGCCATTACAGTCCGTTCCAGGATTCTTTTTAGCTCTCTGTTAGAGACTTCAGCTTGCCCATTTGTCTGTGGATGATACGGAGTTGCCACTTTATGGCTGATTCCATATCTAACCATAGCAGAGTATAGCTGTTTATTGCAGAAATGAGTGCCCCCATCACTGATTAGCACTCTGGGGACGCCAAACCTGCTGAAAATGTTTTTCTGGAGGAATTTCAGCACAGTCTTGGTATCATTAGTGGGTGTAGCAATTGCTTCTACCCATTTAGATACATAATCCACTGCCACCAGAATGTAAGTGTTTGAGTATGATGGTGGGAATGGCCCCATGAAATCAATTCCCCATACATCAAACAATTCTATCTCTAGTATTCCTTGTTGAGGCATGGCATATCCGTGAGGCAGGTTACCAGCTCTTTGGCAACTATCACAGTTACGCACAAACTCTCGGGAGTCTTTATAGAGAGTAGGCCAGTAGAAGCCGCACTGGAGAACTTTAGTGGCTGTTCGCTCACTTCCAAAATGTCCTCCAAACTGTGATCCATGGCAGTGCCATAGGATCCTTCGTGCTTCCTCTCTGGGGACACACTGCGGATCACTCCGTCAGCACATCTCTAAAGAGATATGGTTCATCCCAAAGGTAGTACTTGGCATCTGAAATTAGTTTCTTTCTGCACATAACTGTACTCTTTGGGTATGAACCTCACAGCTTTATAGTTTGCAATATCTGCAAACCATGGAGCTTCCTGAATGGCAAAGAGTTGCTCATCTGGGAAGGTCTCAGAGATCTCAGTAGAAGGGAGGGACGCCCCAGCTACTGGTTCTATTCTGGACAGATGATCAGCTACTGGTTCTCTGTCCCTTTTCTGTCTCTTATTTCTATATCAAACTCTTGCAGAAGCAAACCCTCTTATAAGCCTGGGTTTTGAATCCTGCTTTGTGAGTAAGTATTTAAGAGCAGCATGGTCAGTGTACACAATCACCTTTGATCCCACTAAGTAGGATCTAAACTTGTCAATGGCATAGACCACTGCAAGCAACTCTTTTTCTGTGGTTGTGTAATTCTTCTGTGCATCATTTAGAACACGGCTAGCATAATAAATGACATGCAGAAGTTTGTTATGCCTCTGTCCCAACACTGCACCAATGGCATGATCACTGGCATCACACATTAATTCAAATGGTAATGCCCAATCTGGTGCAGAGATGACTGGTGCTGTGACCAGCTTAGCTTTCAGGGTCTCAAATGCCTGCAAACACTGTGTGTCAAACACAAATGGCGTGTCAGCAGCTAGCAGGTTACTCAGAGGTTTAGCAATTTTCGAAAAGTCCTTGATAAACCTTCTGTAGAATCCTGCATGCCCCAGAAAGCTTCTGATTGCCTTAACATTGGTAGGTGGTGGTAATTTTTCAATTACCTCTACCTTGCCTTATCCCCTCTATTCCCTGCTTGAGATTTTGCCAAGGACAATTCCTTCAGTCACCATAAAGTGACATTTCTCCCAGTTTTAAAACCAGTTAGTCTCTTGGCATCTTTTCAAGACAAGTGATAGGTGGTTAAGACAGGAGCTGAATGAGTCTCCATACTGAAAGTCATCCATGAAGACTTCCAGAAATTTCTCTACCATATCTGAGAAGATAGAGAGCATGCACCTCTGAAAGGTTGCAGGTGCATTGCACAGACCAAAAGGCATCCTCCTGTAGGCAAACACGCCATAAGGGCAGGTGAATGCTATTTTTTCTTGGTCCTGGGGATCTACTGCAATTTGGTTATAGCCTGAATAGCCATCCAAAAAGCAGTAGTAATCATGGCCAGCTAGTCTTTCTAGCATTTGGTCTATGAATGGTAAAGGAAATGATCCTTTCTGGTGGCTGTATTGAGTCTTCTGTAGTCAATACACATGCGCCACCCTGTGACTGTTCTTGTAGGGACCAGTTCATTTTTTTCATTATGAACCACTGTCATGCCTCCCTTTTTGGGAACAACTTGGACAGGGCTCACCCAGGGGCTATCAGAAATAGGATAAATAATCCCAGCCTCCAGTAATTTAGTGACCTCTTTCTGCACCACCTCCTTCATGGCAGGATTTAGCCTCCTCTGTGGTTGAACCACTGGTTGGCATTATCCTCAACAGGATCTTGTGCATGCATCTAGCTGGGCTAATGCCCTTGAGATCACTTATGGACCACCCAAGAGCTGTCTTGTGTGTCCTTAGCACTTTAATCAGTGCTTCCTCTTCCTGTGAATTTAAAGCAGAGCTTATAATTACTGGAAAAGTGTCACCCTCTCCCAGAAATGCATATTTCAGGGATGATGGTAGTGGTTTGAGTTCAGGCTTAGGAGGCTTATCCTCCTCCTGAGGAATTTTCGAAAATTCCTTTGCCTCCTCTGGCTCTCCTGATCAGTTGAGCATCTTTGAAGATGTCCTCAAGCTCTGATTCTAGGCTTTCAGCCATATTGATCTCTTCTACCAGAGAGTCAATAATGTCAGCGCCCATGCAGTCCTCTGGTGTGTCTGGATGCTGCATTGCTTTTACAGCATTCAACTTGAACTCATCCTCATTGACTCTCAAGGTTACTTCCCCTTTTGTACATCAATGAGAGTTCGTCCAGTTGCTAGGAAAGGTCTTCCTAGAATGAGAGTTGCACTTTTGTGCTCCTCCA